>NW_026623428.1:694345-872342 GCF_030028575.1 Malurus melanocephalus
AGTACTAACTCTGATTTTCCACCCAGCTGTTAGCAGGATTCAGCTCACTGTACTAGAGCTCATGAGGCTATGACATATTTTACTCCAWGATCTACTGAAGAGAGAGGGTGCAGTTTGAGAATGATTCTGTCCATTAAGAAGCAGGTCCAAAAGAGGCAAGACCATCTGCACATCCTTAAAAAATAGCTATGATGTATCAAAAATAAGTGTTATGTTGCATATTTCTGAGCACAAAGTCAAGCCAGACAGTGCTGATAGCTCTGTGATAGTTATTAATCAGAAAATTTTCACCAGTGAAGACACAATCCTCTTACTGATCCATTTCCTCAAGACCTAAATACAAGAGAAGTTGCAAATTGTTGGTTTGTTCAGGGGGTTGGCATTCTTTGGTTTTTTTAAGAATGCAAACAGTAAGAAAAGATGCATTCTGTTCTTCATAAGCTCAAGGAATGTCCAAAACTAGCTAGCATTCAGCACAGGATACAGGCCTTGAAGTTTGCTTTTTTTTTTTTTACAGCATTGCTAACAAGGCAAATATTCAGAACGAGGATTATAGTGGAGGAGTTCTTATATTCCAGTTTTGATAGGCCTTATTTCCCAGGCCTGAAAAAGCAGCCTTCTCAGTTTCTGGAAAATAAGGGCTTGGATTTTTAAATTTGGTGCTTAACTGGTTGCAGACAGAAGCACAACTAGACCATGTGAACCCTGTGTGAATCCTGGAGGAAAACCACAGTAACATGAACTACCTACACAATAATCGAGTAAGGAGGAGCAGACATTCTTGGACTGGCTGTAAAAGGAGGGGGAAATAGTAAAAAATATGTGATGCCAAGAACTTTTTCTCCAAGAACATTTCACTGTATGCTCACCTGTGCATTTCTATATGCCAAAGAGTGACACACAGGACACACCTGGTAGCATCAAKATTTTTGTGAGTGTGAGAAAAAGGATATGGAAATGAACACTCTACTGTTGTACCCAAAACCCTCGCAGAGCTGCCTCTACAGGAAATTCCCTCCCCACTCTCCCAGGTGGAAACTCTAATGATTGACTCCAACTTCCCAAAGAGAACAAACGCAGTTAGTCTTATTTCTAATTTTCCACAAATGTAACTATTTGGCTGTTTGGGGGGAGCCTCCCTCCTTAATGTCTTTAAACCACAGGAAAAGCAGAAAACTGACTTAATTTAGGTTCTTTCTCCACTCTCTCCCACCAAAAAAGAAAAGCCTTCAGGCTAAAAACAGAGTATCCTGATCCTTTAGCAGGCCCACACATTTTATTTACATTATTTGGAAAAAAAAGAGTAGTAATTAGTGTTCCTAAGAATACTGGAATCCCTCTTGTAGAGGAGTAAGAAGTTCTATCAGGATTTTTAGCACCTTCTTTTCTTTCCAATAATTTTGTGACAACTGCAGCATCCAAAATTTTTCTGATATAAGATATAATACTACAAAAATGTACTAATGGATAACAGTAACTCATTTTATGTTAGAGAATTTTACTATATATTAAAAGTAGCACACTTTAAGAAATAGAAGTATTTCCTTTAAATGAGCCTCAAAAGTTGTACAACATATCCTTTCATCAGTGATCTTACCTTTTTCTGAAGGACATTAATTTTTCTTTCTTTTACTTCCAGCATGTCTTTCATATCTCGAATTTCTCCAGCAAGGGTTCCTTTCTCTTCTGTGAGGTCTTGAAGTTGTTTTGTTTTCTTATTCAGAAAGGTTTCTTTTTCTTCCAGTCGTAACCGCAAGGCATCAACCTACAGTAAGCAAATCAAACATATTTAGGGTTTAATACAGATTATTAGCATATCTTTGTCTAATTCTTTTTTTTTCATACTTCAGAAATGTTTTATTTCCTATGTAATTTTCCAAATGGAACTCTTAAGAGATTCTTTTACTTGTCACACTTTTCTCCAGTGTTTATTTCAGAAGTCTCTTAACAAATGGATCTGACTATTTCTCTGTAGCAAGCACAAATCCCAGTCAAACAAAATAAGAGTTATTCCAAGGATTTTCCCGAGCAAAATGCTCTGCATACACAACTAGTGGGCTTTTTTTTCCCACAGATTCTAAAAAGAAAAAACAAAACCCAAAAGAATTCCAACAGCCCAGCATGTGCAAGCATCCCTCARTTTTCTCATTTCTTGCTGTGTATTCAAGCATGCAATTTTGTTGTTCTCTTAATGTGATTCATTAATAAAATAGTAATATTTTATAATTAAATAGGAATAAAACAGCAGATATCTCAATTCATTAAAGAAACAGAATATTCTTGGGTTTAAGCATCAGTACTGTAAGAATCACATCTGACATCTATTGGTGCCTTCAGGAGTCCTTCCACTAAACCACACTCGTGTGCATATTCTGGTCTTCTCTATTAAGCAATTTTTCCCTAGTTAATCAGAATACTGTCAAGCTGCAAAACAAACAGCAAATCTATATTCATTTATATTTTGAGTTTCGTAATGCTAAATTTATTCAAAGCAAAAGTATTTTTAATACCATTTTAAAACTTGATCTGGGACCAATTTAGATGATCTATTGGATCACAAAATACATGTTCTTCCTGCTTTTAAAATGGCTCATTGCCTCTCTATACACCGGGAAAAAAAGATTTATTTTAAGACTTTTGGGGTTTTTTTTACAATATTACAGCAATAGGATCTCCCAGTTTGTAAGCAGTGTGCAGTAAGGGATTCAGGGATTCAAAGATGACTTTTTAAATTAGAAAACAAGAAATAATAGTAGCAGCAAACTTTCAGACCTCTTTTATCAACATAAAAGAGCTGAGGAGCTGGGCAGGACCTTGCACTGGGGCACTCCAAAAGTGGCTCTCCCAGGCAGGCACTGCCAGGCTCATTCTCAAAGCTCTGAAAGAAGGGAGTTGAAGGGCATTAAACCCTGCAATAAACACAGCACTGACACCATTCCCCAGGGCTGGGATAACTCATGGCTGATGCAGCTCTGTCCTGCTTGGCTGAACCAGGCAGGGTCTGAGTCAATAATCCTTTCCTGCCCATCCGCTCCCTGCCCCAAGGGCTGAGCAGACAACAATTCTCACTCTTCTTCACAAACTTCTTCCCACACACCCTGTCAGCGTGGCTCTCTACATTCAAATCAGGAACGGGGGGGGGGGATTTTAAGCAACTAAACTTGGGAGCACAATGAGGAGAGGATGAGCAAATGGTTCTGAATGTGTGGGAAATGGGAGCAGAGCCGTGTCAACTCCAGCTTCTCAGACCCAAATCCTGCTGTAGCCTCAGATAAAGTCTTTAAACCATAACCAAAATGCAGCTTCGATTGCACTGAAAAACAGCCAAAGAATCTCAGTCCCACCAACCCCAGTTCACACAGGGACAGTGCAAGAGTTGGGAAAGAAAAAGCACAGCAGGTCCACCACAGCCTTAGGTGGCAGAAAACGATCTGCCAAATACATAGCAATCTTCTTACATGTCCTCATCTTGAGACTGATACAGCAGAAAGAACACTTGAATTCAAAAATCCACCTATACAGTGAAGTWTTTGATGCAATAAGGATATCATCCCCAAACCAGCATTGACAGCAAGGAGCCATTGTGAAAGCAGAGGCAGAGCTCTGAGCAGTGCCAGGCTGGCAGAGGGAACACACAGCTCATCCTGTGTGTGGTCTGGGGTGTGCAGATTGATTTTCTATTCACAGGAATGCAATGGGGAGSTTTAGGAGAACATCAGTTGTGTCGGTCATTTTCCCCTTCCCAAAGTGCTCTTTCTGCCTCCAGTAACCATGAACCAAGACTTTTACACTCCTCATAACAGGAAATAAAACTACCTCAGCCTGAACTGCAGGCGACCTTTCACTATCTGTTCAGCACTAAGCATGGATGACATCATTTCATGAGTCAAATAAGAACCTCCAGATGGTAGAAACCCAAAATGCTGTTAAATCAGTTCCTCATCTTGTGCATGACCAGAAGCAAACATACTACTTCATTTTTGGCCAGGGTGGATTTGCCAATTCAAGAAATTGTCTTTTCCCTGAAAACGGTGCTGTGAAAGGACATCTCCCCAAAATAGCAAAACAATGAAGTATTCTAAATGGAGCATGCCTGTACACTCTGAGGAATGTCAGCCATTTTCTTACTACTTCTTTTACATCAAAGGCATTTTAAACACAATTTGAAAGGAAATTAAAYACGGGTCATTTTACAGCAACAGATACAGATATATTTTTATATTTGTAAGGATAAGGATTTCTGGTGCACAAAACCCCTCTCTTTGGCTTTTCACTCAACACTGTCTAATTTTAAGAGTCCTTCACTTATTTTTCCCAAACTCTGGCARTATATTTACTAGTAAAACTTGGCAGTCTGAAGAACACCACCATTTTCCAGAAAAATAAAGCAAAAACAGATCCGATAGCTAACACATAAAGTATTTCAAAGACTTCTCTCCAAGTAAATTGCGTTTTAATTTTGCCTAACTTTTTCCTCAGCAACTACTCATTTCAACTATTTAATACAGCAAACTCTGTCACTTGCTCTGGAAATATACAACAGACTGTAAAAACTATAGAACTGAGTTATTCTTTAGGAAAAAAAAGAGTTCATGTAAGTGGCAAAAATTGCCAAATTCWAAGTCAAACTTTATTAATCTTCATGTCATCACCTGCCACTCATGACCAGCTTCAGCAGTGACGTCTGTTCCTCAGAGTTCCTCACTGTTAACTGTTTAACTCAAATACCACATTACATATATCACCTGTGAAAGTGGTTTAGTGCCATGGAGCTCCATGAGAAAGCAAAACATGAAGAAGCACCACTGTGCTTCCCTGTTAAGAATTATTTATTTTGCCATCTTAAATAGATACATTTAAAGCCAATGTTTGACTATTTTTTAAACTAAACCTGAAGGTCCTCTGACACACACAGGCTTCACAGGCCTGCGACACTTTCTGTGCTATTATTTCCTCTCTTAGCGTATTATGCAGCCTTTTGGGGAAAACTTCAGTTAATAAAAAAAACCCAAATTTCTATTAAAGATCTCRGTGCCTGTATTTATGCATCTGCATTTATCTGGGGAAATTTGAAGTTGTTATTATGAAAACCAATTTAAACAGAATAAAGGAGCTGTCAYTTCAATTTTCCATACAGAAGTACTGAATTATTAGTACAGAGAGAATATTCTCCTGTGGGCCTTTTTGCAAATATGAGAACTGAACTACAAGTATAGAAAGCATATCATGTGTCCCAAAGCACTCTCCAGAGCCACTAAGAAAAAAAAAATTAAAAAGCTAAAAAAAAAGTAAACAAAAAACTAAAAGAAAACAAAACCTATTCTAAAATAAGCAAGTATAATGGAAACTACCCCCTCATCATATTTGTCCCTCATTTTTTAGTCTGATATGATAAAGATTATCTTTTTCAAACAATAGCTGTAYCTGGCAAACCATAGCATAATTCCTTCATTTCTATCAAAAACATCTGATGTATGTAAAACTCAAGGCAGAAAAGGCAGAACATTTCGGAGCTGCAGACACCTGAATTCTGTACAATTAATGTCCTTTACAYTGTTCCAAATTGAAAATCTAGTGGATTAGCTAGGCTTTTTCACTTCACAGAGGAAAATCCCACTTTCAAGCATTATTTCAAACATTCTACCCCTCTACTACTCCGAGTTTATAGTTTACATTTTAATTCAGCTGATAGCTCATAGACTTTATGTTCTTTAAAGGCTAATCTMGTTTACTGCTTTATTTCTACATCAGTATTTCAGAACTGACACGAGGGGAGGTGTTTAAAGCCGGTGAGCCCAGGGAAACAGACAGTGAGCAACAGGAGGGGTTTTGCAAACAAAAACTGCCCAACTGGGYAGTGTTGGCTGTGCAGATCAGGGAAACAAATCCCTACATTTCCCAGACAGAATCCCTGCCAGAAGCTCTTTCAGTCCTTCTGCACCAGGGCAAGGGAAGCACCACTGCTGTGACACCTCAAATGCTACACCCAATCCTTGAAGAAAACACCTACAATTTGCATAAACTTCCCAGCCTCCATCCCCAACAGCCTCAGCAATCAACAGCTCTAATAATCCATCTTGATTTTTTTTTCTTACTTTTTTTTCAATGCACCAGTACAGATTATGTTGCCCTTTAAAGGAGAAAATTGGTAAACTAACTGGTCAAACTACATCAGAAAAGGTTTCAGCTGAATCAAAGATTGTAAACAAGATATTAATGGTCCCTCAGGCAATATGAAGCTTGTCCTTATACATCAAATGCCACAAGGAAGTCAGATCAGGGTACTTTATCAATGCAGCCAACTACCTAATAGCTCTTTTATTCCAAATTACATCTTTGCCTATTCCTACCACTAAAATTAGGTAGTTTAAAGCAACTAAGTCCGAAGTTCAGAATTTAATGTACAGTTTAGTTCCAGCAAATTTTGGAAAACACAAGGGAACTGTAACTCATGTGCTAATACTTACAGTTTTTGTTAATAAAACTTCCAACACTAACCTTACCTCACTGGTTTTTATGCTTACTATAAAACCATAGCTATCATAATACTTTTGAATTACTGAAAAAGGAAGTCAGTCATTCCAGAGTCAATGTTATTTAGCAACATAATGATAGTTATAAATYCAAAATACTTAAAGCCAATTTACAAAACTATCAATCTTGGAAGCTTTTAGCTTTTGAAATGTCTGTCTTCCAATAACATTCAAATTTTATTGTACTGCAATAGATTAATAGAAAGTGAATTAAAAGGCCACAGTGTTCTTTTATTAAGTCAATCCAATGTGTTCAACTGCTTCATGAACAAAAAGGATATGAAAGAATCATCAGTAAATATCAATTAGCTTTATACACGGTWAAAATTAGAATTTTTTCCATGAACTGTGCTTCTCAGTTACCTTTTTTTYCACTGGTAGGATTCAGCAATTACAAAGAGCTGGCACAGCAAKGAATGTGTGATTTTCAAAAAGCACATTTAGGTTTGTAACCTACTCAGAATAAAGGAGGTGCCTGTAGGTAAATCCTCCCTTCAGCTGAGATGGAGAGCCCTTGTAGGGCTGAGCTGCATCCTCGACCTCCCTCTCAATTTTACATCTCTTGAGTAAGACACATCACACAGAGGAGAATCCTATGATTCACCCTCTTCTGACACCTGCTTGTGTCACCTACTCAATTATCAGACATTTCCACAGCAGCAGGTCCAGCTACCTTTGATAAGGACCTCGGGCACAGGAAGTGTGACAGTTCTGCTTCACTCCACGACACAACCCCAAGCCAAACCTTCAGTTCTCTGGGCCCCTCCAGAATTCAGGACTTCCCCACAGGCTCTGGCTTTTGAGGCAAGCAAGGCAAGGCAACCCTCTGCTTACTYCCCTTGCCTATGTGAGCAAGATGACAGCCAGTGATGTTCTGAGCCCTTTAAGAAATGCTCTGTGAAAGGCTGTATCACATATATTAACTTATTTCTCTAAGTCATTATTCAGAGGTGTCTTACACACAGTAGATGGCCCATCAGCTGAAATGGCAAGACTTGATATTTTTTTAATAAGAACAACCAAAAATGAGACTGTGCTCCTACTGAAACAAAAGTGCAATTGTTCTGGCTATCTTAGACACTGCAAATATATTTATTTCTTTATACTGGAAAAATACTTCCAAACCAGTTTCCAGAGATTGTGCTGGCTTGKGATAAGAATTCCAGTCAAGGAAAGGCTACTTAAGTCATGAGAAGCTCCTAAAGACGAAGGGTGTCAAAAGACTGACAGGACTGTTTCAGATTCCAAACTGGTAAATCCTTACTTATGCCACCTTTGCAATAATATTCTTTAGGTATTTTACCATAAAGAACTTCAATAACCACAGCAATGATAGACCTTCCCCTTATATTTTAAGTGTTTGAAAAGTTTAGGATGAGTAATGAGACCCAAACAATGCTGCAAAGAAATGCATGAAATAGGCACTAAGGAAATAAAAACAGTAATTCCATTATTTTTATAAGTACAGTGATTATAAGAGGTTAAATAGTAAACTAAAAATAAGAAGTTATGCAGGAATGAAATCAGACAAGTTTYAGTTGCAGACTGCCTAACATTCTAACAGAGATTACCTTGCCAAATATTTTTACTGAAYCCAGTCTGCCAGATCATCTAGCAGCAAGTCAGAGACATGTCAAGATCTGATCTTGCATTTATTTATTATTCATCTGGAAGCTATAGGTTTACTAGTTTACCACAATTATATTCCATCTGGGACATACTCAGTTTCTCAGGAATAGCATCTGCATGAGAAAGATAAAGCAAAACTGATAAGCTCTGCTTTCCTCACAGCCTTGACACTAAACGAGCCATATAAAGTCAGACACAAAAACAAACCCTATCACAGAAATGGTTTACACTGTCAAATATCTAAGGGATGCTTTCAGGAAAAGAATCAGCAGTGAAATAACTCTCAAAATCTGCTTTCAAAGAAACAGCCAYGCAATCTCCAAGAACCAACAGTGACAGCCCAGACTTGGGGACAAAATGAATAGAGTGTCCTCARCTGAGCTGAACACAGGCCAACTCTGGCTCTTCACAGCAAAGCCTTGAACCCACAGATTTCTTTACTAATTTCCAAGACCCTCTAAATCCTGCAGAGRCTTTTTTATAAATACTTGATTCAATGTACTGTCTGCTAAAAGGAAAAATATGCTGGGGAAACATAACTATTATTATATATCATAATGAAGAAACAGMAACAATCAGTGGGGAAGTGAGGGAACCATTCAGCCACCAGAAAACAACATTTTGTTCAAACATTTGACTTCTGCTGAAAGTTTCTGTCCTTGAAAGTATGTCTTTGAAATACTTCTAGGATTGAATTTTCTACGATTTCAACACTGTCAGCAAAGGTTGTCCTTAAATATAAAGATACAATGGTGAAAATTATTTTGCTAATGTGTTATTTTTTTTAAAAAAAAAAATCACTATTTAATCACTTCTCATATTCTTTTTGTGTATATAGTATATATATTTTTAGCATATTCATTTTAGTCTTAAAAATTCAGGATATAAATAATTTCACACAGAAGGAGAGGCTACATGAAATCAGGTTTACTAGTCACAGAAATGAAACCTGAGTATAAAAATTCATTCCCCTATATCTGACAGCTGACATTAACATGGAGCCTTAAAAATCTGCCCTTTAAGAAAATTCTAAAAGTAAATAAATAAATAAAGCAAGTACCATTCCCTCATCTGTTTTTCTTTTCCTGGGAAGCATTCTGAAAGTAATCTTTTTCCCAGACATGGATAATTCTGCACATGGGTGAAATYCTGCTCCTTTTTTCAGTATCCTCAAAAGATTGGGAAAATAAAGATACATTTCAGGAAACAGGACAATGCCAGCACACAAAAAGGAATCTTAATGCAAAYGTAGTTAGCATAGATTAACTACACAGGATCCTGCACTATGCAAATTTAATTGTATGTATCAACACATAAGAACATCACAATACCATCTCTCAAACAAAGCAAAAACACAAAACCAAAAAACA
Organism: Malurus melanocephalus; assembly: GCF_030028575.1. Classification (NCBI taxonomy): domain Eukaryota; kingdom Metazoa; phylum Chordata; class Aves; order Passeriformes; family Maluridae; genus Malurus; species Malurus melanocephalus. The sequence continues at coordinate 703,878 of NW_026623428.1, forward strand.
ACCTCCCAGAAAACCCTCACCTTTCCAACCAGTAAGTTATAAAAGACACATTAAAGAACTGCTATATTTCTCTTTGCAGTTGCCAGGCTGTCTTTAAGAATTTAGTTTCCAAGGACCTCAAGGATGCTTTCTAGGAAGTGAGGAGCAGGAGCTGGTAAACAACAGCAACTGCATACAATGTAATGAATTTATTAAATTTACATCCACCCTAAMATTGTATTACAAAAGCGTATCTTTGAATACATAGGTGCATTGGCCTCCTTGATGTCTATCTTACTTTACAAAAAACAGGGGAGTTTCTGCCTGTCATTGCTGAAAATTAAATTTAGGATAGCAAAGTCAGCCTTTGTTTTTCCTGCAAATATTATATCCCCAGAAATACCCCACCAGGCTGTCAGCAAACTTGTGCAGATACAATTAAGAGCCTCTGTAACTGAAACTTTCCAAAGCCTTGTATTATTCATGCAAGAAGAAACAGAACCTTCTACCCTCATTCATCTCTGATGAATGTACTGGATTGCAAAAACCTAACAGAGGAGTACAAAAATTATTTACTGAATTATGTATATAGATGCAACTTTGAATGTCAACCACATATGAAACTGATAGCACAGAACAATCTCCACCCTTTATTGTGATTTCTTTACATATATATACAAATTTTAAAAATGTATATACATAGACGCACAAATATTTCATTTTTTTCAGCCACTGAAATTATACCATTGAGTATGCTCTTAACTGGRTGATTTTCAGTTTCCAATCTCTTAATTCCATGTGTCTAAAGATCTAAATGGGCATCATTATCCTAGGAATGTGTAAGACTAAGTGAATCTAAGGAATTATAAAAAGATTTAAGCTCAATGCAGGCATCCCGTATCAACAACATTTAGAAGTGTGCAAAAGACTGACTTCATGTAATCTCTCTGTTTAACATAATCTATTCTTTCATGTACAAAGAAGTGCTCTTCTTCAGCATAATAATTGGTAACAATTAATCACAGGAAATTATGCAAGTTTTATACATACATATAGTTTCATATATATTAATATTTTTCCTCTGAATTAGACAGCATTAAGCATCCAAGGAATACAAAGATGCACTTAATTAGCCTTAAGGTCACATACTATAAAAATCATTAAGCCACTGAAAAAGAGAAGCCTTTGGAACAAAAGCAGGATCAGGAGTTTGCAGGTACAGTTCTACAAAAAGTAAAATGTTCATCCTGTATCAAAACTCAGGGTACAGATTACAGCCTTTAAATAGCAGCAAGCCTTTCCCTGCTCAAATTTTCAACACTGGATTGCAATCCTCAACACTGGTCTGAAACTTTCCTGTCTTATTTAGAAAGAAATTTATTCAGGATTTCTTTCAGCATGTCACTGCTTAAGAGAGCTAGTCAGACAATTGTACATCACACAAAATTCTAATCTTTCTCTTCTAGCTTTTAATGGGCAGGTGCCTGATTATGACACTACAACAAATATCTTTGAACTTTTTTAACTTACTAACACAGTTAAAAAAAACCAAAAAAAAACAAAATCTTAAATACGCAATGCATAAAGCAGCATATTTTCCTTAATTAATTTTCTCAATGTTTACAATATCTATACTAATTCTCTGTAACTAGATACCTTCTGGATCCATTCTCAGAGAATCTGCGTAGAGTAAACATTTGAAACATCTTAAAGACTAACTAAAACCATCTTTCTACTACACTGCAAGGCAAATGATTTTTGGATGTTTTGCATTTTTATGCTAAATAGTGCAGCTGCAATTGATAAAAACCAATCAAGCTAATTTAAGTCAATCATGTCCAGGAGGTTCTCATCACTTGTGTAAAAATGCTCTCACACTCACTTTGAGACTTTACCAGGGCAAGTATCTCCCCCACACTCAAATTTTGATACCTTAAAGTCCCCTCTGCATCTTAGGCAAGAAAGAAAACGTAATTCTTACAGAATAAGCATGCTTATAGTTTTACACTACAAATCAAACTTTTCTATTTCATTTGAATAGCAACTTCAGTTGTTAGTACCACTTGAGCACARATCCAAACACAGCAACCTTGTATCTTTAATGCTCATCAAGGCACCAGGTCAMAGGCAGAATAAACTTCTAGCACTGAAAATGCCAACTGTTACCCTCTAACACATAATCTGGATTACATTACTGAGATCATATGTTTTGAATTTATTATTTTGATTTATCAATACAGTACATCACAGCTGCCATCCTGAATTCTCTCTCAGCTGCTGCATTTGACATTTTAAATGATGATTGTTTATTTTTTTTAATTTTGCACTAACTATTGCCACTACATTTTAAACCTATGAAACTTTAACAACCATGCAAGAACTCTWTCCTAGATTGGGAAAATCCAACATTACAGATTCAAAATCTGTGTCCGATTCCTACCCATTTGGCCAATGTGCATGTGACTGCAAACACTTTTCAGACAGCTCAAAAATAATGAAATTATATAAAGAGAGGCCCTGAGCTTCAAAGTATGCCATGTTTTTATTCCTGTTCCTTTTGAGATGGTTATGGGGTTCAGTGCAGGAACTGGAGATGGAAGCAGAGAATCTCATCACCACGCCCTGAATCTCTCTCTCCTCCATGAACAGGTGACACCAGCTGAGAACAGGTGCTGTCAGATTCACTAAAACTGCTGCCACAGCTTCCTCTAATGTTCTCTCTGGGCAGCTTCTCACCATAACCACTCCCCATTTCAACAGAAGCAAACAAGGAAAATACAAAAGCATCAAGAAAAYCCATCTACCAGTAATCCTGCAACTGACCAAGACAGGCCTTGAGAAACACCCTCATCTTCAAACCTTAAAACTACATCTAGCTTGGTGGAGAAACATAAGATCATTTCCCCAATGATATTTGGTCCACAGGTGACACAAGGATTTTTATTTTTTTTATATGTTCTCTTTAGATTAACCAACCATTATGTATTTTTTTAAATACACTGAACTGTTGAACACCCTATAAAATATTACTATAAGTTTTTCATCAAACTTTTTTATCTTAGAACAGTAAATGGATAATAATTCTTGGACTTATGCATGACTAATAATAACAATTGGAATTAATAACACATTGCCACTCCAAACTCATGCTCTAGAAATGCTTCTTTTGGTTCCGCATCAGAACACAAAGCTCCTCACAACAATAGCTAAGCCAGCAGGAAACAAAGCCAGCTAACTGGAACAGGCAGCACAGCCTTGGGGATGTGGAGCCATCTCTGGAACACACTCAGAGCTCAGCTTAGGCTTGGGAGGAGTCCAGCTGAAGGYCCCACCTGGATGGTGGTGGAACTGAACCAYWGAATGTGCCTGCAGAGGCTGAGACSAGCTCTGTGCAGCCTGAGGAAAAAGCCACAGGAGATCTCAGTGCTGTCCTCAATTACTGAGTGGAAGGGCATGAGAAGATGGAGGCAAACCCTTCCCAAGGGTGCCCTGGGCAGGGATCCTCCTTCCTGCCCTCTCTAAGACATTGGCTTTCTCCCAAGTCTCAGAAACCTTTTGCAAATCCCATCACTTGCCAGAGGTACCTGACAGGATGCCATCAGCACATGCAGGTGCGTTCCAGCAAGGAGAAGGGACTTGGATGTGTCTGATTTCTTCAAATATCCCCTGACCTGACCCTTCTCCAGCAAGGATAAGTTTGCCTGGCACTGGACTTCTGCATTGATTTCAGCGACCTGGGGATTGCTGAAGGTTGGTCTTTCCAGTAACGATCAAGGTGAAGAAAGCATTCAGTATTTTGACTGTCTCCATCTCCTTTAGGGTCCARGCCTCCACTCCCATTCATCAGTGACCCCATATTTTCCCTACTCTTCTGCTACTGTTGTGTCTATAGAAACCTTTCTTGTTGCCCTTCTCATCTCTTGTTGTATTCAAGTCCAGATGGGCTCTGTTTCTCTTAACCCTAAACCTGAACGCTCCGAGAGGGTCTCTCCCTCTTCCTACGAGACACTTGTGCCTGCTCCCACCCCTGTGCCATTGTTTTTTATTTGGCTTCATAATTGCAGGAGAAGGAACAAGAGCTGGTTTCAGTTAAACAAAACAGATCATTTATAAAAATGCACGGTACCAAAATATTCTCCTCTATTTGAACAATTCCTGAAAGCATTCTTCATCCAGGAAAAACATACACCATCTAAGCTTATCCTCTCACTATCCTATCCCCAGGTATGTGACAGACTGCTTCAAAATGTGTGACAGAGGATGACACAGAGTAGAGTAGAGCCTGCTGCCAGACTGCTGGAAAGCAGAATCTCCCTGGAAGAGGAAAAGACGAGAGGCCACTGGCACCTCAGCTCCTTCAGAGAGACCTGAACTTTTGTTTGGCTCAGACACCAACCCATCTGCAGGGCTGGGCACAGCCAGGAGTCACCAACACACACCAGTCTGGCTCAGGTCTGGCAAAGATTTCCTGCCTGATTTMAAATGAGTTTATTTGGGCCAATGGCTCTTTTCCTAGAAATGGAGGGCAGGTTGACCACACATGTGCCTGCCTTTATTTGTGGCCTGACACTTGGCAGGATAAACTTCATTATGTTTTTGGTTATGCTTAAGAAAAGTACTGTCAATTGTTTCCAGTCTGTTGCAAACATAAACCTACAAGCTGTATTAAATATGTACTATTGTATTTACCACAACGTTATGAAATCATGCATAAAATCCTAAAATGGGATAAAATAAAGGCAACTTCTCTTCCCCCCCTCCCCTTTCCCCCAACTTCTGGCAAYCTTTCAAAATAAACAAGGAACCAAACCAATAATTCTACTGAAAGGTCAACCAACACCTGAGTCACAGGAAAGATAAAACTGGTCTGAAATAAAAAGAAATGTATCATTTAATAAGAGAAAAGCAMTTTTCTCTTATATCAGATGTGTAGAAAGATTAAACAGCTCCACAATTAAATATCTTAAGATACCTGAGCCTATYCATGAAGAAAATGGATTTTTTTTTGGCTGAAAAAGTAAAATGAAATTTACACTTGACTAAAAAATTAAATAAATTAATAGCAAGAGGAAAGTTTACTTTATTGTAACTCAAATAATATGGAACTGACTAGGTGTTGAGGAGAATAAAGATTTCCATCGTTTATTTCCATAYTTTCTCATCTCAGGAACCTTACTGCTCCTGACATAAAGCAGAGAAATTTAGCTATAAATATTCAAAGACAGAAAAGAATGTGGAGCCATGATGCAAAAATACATGTTCTGTTTGAAATGCAGTGTAGCAGAGAGTCCATTAACAACTGTGGACTATGTTATGCTTTAGAGTTCCAGAACACGTAAAACATCAGTGAGGTGCAATCTGGAGCTCAAACATAACTGAGCACACTTTCCTCTACAGTTTCCTGCCTTGCCCAGCAASAACTCTGCTTATTTTTACATGATTTCGCTATTTATCCAAATTTAAAGATGAAAGATGAACCTCCAGCAYAAATCTTTCCAGCAGTAATCCATCTTCCATGCAGCCACTGACCAGAGTCACTTCTGTTACAGCGGATATGGCACACAGGCATCATGAACACTTCTTGTAGAAAGCAAAGAAAAAAGAATCTTAGCAAATCCTATTGCTGTTGGTAGCAACTGCTACCAACAGTTTTCTTTTTATTATTTCTCCTAAGTTTTACTGCAACAATGTCCTCCATGCAGAGTACTTCAATGRCAATGCTCCTCCAAATTTACTACTGAAAAACACTAAGTATTTTGGACTAGAAAATCACTTTCTCYGATCTTGGTACAAAAATGTCCTAAATTCAACCACAAACGGTACCTACATTTGGAAAACAGGAAAATATTTATGCAGAAGATTAGGAATAYATAGTAATARGCAGATATAATAGATGCTGATTTTAATTTCAATTAWGGATTATAGGAAGACTCAGAAGTACTTATAARTACTATAATCTATTCCAGAATCCARTTYAGGGTTKCTCCAACAATGTTCAGAACAATGAGTAAGTGATACAGCRCAAAAGTAATTAAYTAATGGAAAATATTTTAAGTATTTTCTTGGAACACCAACAGTTTAAAGGGGAAAATAAGCATGCAGTGAATGTGAACCCAAACTGTTTTTATTTACACACTCCTCAGTCTTTCCCACCCTGTACTGATCTTGTGCCTGATCTCACAGCACAGGGCAGCTGGAAGAAAGCAGAATTTATAGATACAAAACAGCTGTTACGCTTATTTGACCTGAGGAAGAATTGGAAAAACAAAAGCAAAAGGACATGAGAAAGAAAAGAGTCCTCATAAATACAGTACTTGCACAATTGTTCCAGCCTATTTCCAACCAGCCCTGGTAATGGTATCTGACATGCACCTTGCTTGTATCAAACTTACTTCCACTCAAAGACARAAGACAAAGGGCATCGATCAAAGGCAGTAGTATTCACAAGCCCATTATGGGTATCTAAAAAATCAACCTTTTTTAAAGGAAAATYATTACTGAAGAGGGGGATGAAGGGAGGAAGAAACACCACACACTACAAAATGTCTGAACTAGGATTTGCCTCTGCAAATCCAGTCTTTTATGTTAAAACAGACAGCCAAATGATCACTACAGAAACAGAAACTAAAACATTTTATTCTATTTTCTGACCTGTTTCTCAATCCAACTTGACAGAAGTACCAACATTTTCAAAACTCCAAACACTTGACTTGCAAATCCTTGATTTTATCTTGTTAGGTCTTAGTTCTACAATACTCAGACACATTTCTAACACAAATTGTAGCAGAACTCCACTGATTCAGACAAGGTTATATGATATATGTATACATGAGCASAGATGTTCCTATCCCAGTGCTCTTACATAACAGCAACTTCTACAACTTCCCTCCACAATTTCATGCTCCCTTTTCACTTATTTCCTGACTATTTTGTAGAATGCCTCATTTTCTTCTTTAGCTTTAGATTCTTCTTAATGCTTGACAAAAAATGTCCTCTTATTTCCCTCTTTTGTAATGTATTTCTTCAAATGTATCAGACATATTTGCATTTTTAAAACAATTTTTTTCCACTTTCGTAAATTTTCATTTTGTCTACCATGGTACTCCTTACAAAGATTCTTCTGTAAAATTAGAAACATCTCCAGTTATTGTTAGACAAGAATTTCAAAAACAGAGGTAGATCTGTGGCAAAGAGTTTACAGGAGAAATTCATCAGGATGCATGTGCAGCCTTTAACCAACTACAGCTGGTAMAAACACAGGTAGGAAAAGTATGAGCATGTAAAGCGAGAAACCCCCAATATATGGGGTCTGTAATGACATCAGCAAACCTTGGTACTGTCATCACTTTTTACAGCACACAATTCCTTCTCTAAAATATGGAAATTAACACTGAAAATCACAGGAGTATATTAATCTAATGTGCGAGAAAGAGCACATTTCAGTAAGAAGCACAGAGGAAGCAGCTCAAAGCTTTTCTTCTTTATATTTCACAGAATGGATAATAGCTAAAGGCAATTATACAGATTCAAGCTGTTTAATGTCACTTAATGCTATTATTTCTTTTTAAAATATTACTGCTTTAAAAAGTTTATTGCATAGAAATAACATTAGCAGGGSGAAGTGTAGGGTACTGCTGGAAAAAAAAAAAAAGTGAAGGATTTCTTTGAAGAGCTCAGATATAAGCTATAATAACATATTTTTAAAATCCCAGGAAGGAAAGAATCAAACAGATGGACAACTATGGCATAGTCATCTAACTGAGAAGTTTACTAACATAATTAACCACTTCATGACTTAAGATCTAAAAAGATCTTTTCAAAGGAGACAGATAATTTCAAATCTTTGTTACAAGCACATTTCACCTAGTCAAGTCCAGCCAATGTTAATTAGCATCCTGCATTTGAGAATTTTTGTGTTTTAAATGAACTCAGCTCAGAGCCATCTCAGTAAACTACGTATCTTTAAAAATTTTTCCTCCATGAATATCCTTTTTAACTAGGTGCTACCATGCTCAGTAGTTGTTTTGCCCAGCTCCTTTTAAGTGTCAGGCCACTGTTTTCATGGCTCTCTGTGCACAACTGCAGTTCCTGCCTGCAACAACTTGAAGCCAAGATGATTTTTCCCACATGGCTGTGCCAGCCAACAGCCCTCAAGGACTTTAATTTACTGAAACCTTAAGGCTACACAACTTAACTGCCATGATTCACCATGTGAAGCACTGAATCTGCTTCCAAAAGATGGCTTTTGCCACAGTTGTGTTATCCTTTGCTTGTCTGAATGAAGCAGTGCATTCATGTCTGGGTTTCTATTTCATCCAATGCATAAAATGAAAAAGCAGCTTTGACTTCAACAGAAAACAAAAATGGAAGCCACAAAGCTGGAATTCCATCAAGTTTACCACATCAGCTAGTTGAAAACATACCAAATAATGACAAARTTAAGCTATTTGGGAGAAAGTGCAGCTGCTGTTTCTTTTGCAGGAGGTAATTTCTAAATACTTTTTACCTACAACGACAAATCTTCCAGAAGTTTTCACAGACTGCATTATTTGATTTTAAGTATGGAAAGTACTAGAGAAATGTAAAGTATTATGTAATTATATCATGTTACCACTTTGGAYATGAAGTATCTAAGTTCTGTTTGCCCAAGATGATATCATTTAAATGTTTCTCTAAATATTATCAGGTTACTTGTGAAACTACTAATCTTTCAGAAGCTCAGATCCTTACTTGCATTGTCCACTGTGATACCAAGAAATAGAAAATTCTTTCATTCTAAAAGTTAAACAAAGGGATGAAGAAGGAAGAAAACAAACATCTCCACAGTTAAAAAGGAAAACATTATTCAGAATCCTACCATGAAAATAATTCAAAAAGCCATATGATGTCTAMTGTCAGTGTAAGAATCTCTAAAGATTTCTGGATAACCACAGCTGCAGAAAGCTTTTTCATTCCAAATAGAYCATAGTCCTATTTTAAACTCTGCCTCTGTTGAAAGCAGGTTTTTTCTCCTCAGCAGAGACAGAGGAAGGCCCAGAATGTCTCTGGACCTTCCACAGGCTGAGTGTTCGGGTTAAGAGCAATTGTGAGCTATGGACTCTGTTATCTGTATTAGGAAGAGGAMATCACTGAAAAAGGAAATCACGAATTTAAAAAGGCCAAGTGGCTCTAGTCCTTTCTCCTTCCTCCCAGTTGTCTCTTAAGCAGAAATCCAAAAAGATGCCAAACTACTTCAATAATTTCTCCTCCAAGATTATAACCAGGGCCCTTCAGATCCATCACAATGTAAGCAGTAGCTACAGTACACAAAAAATCATTTCTGAAGCAATCCTATCCAAGTTCCTCTTCAATCACCTCCAGTTAGAGCAAAGCACTTAAATTAGTAGCTAACAGTACCAATATTTTTCTAATCATTTCCATCCACTRGTGACTTATCTTATCAGAGTAAATTTTGCTCGGTTATAAAAGCCCATTAAAGCTGTCTAACTGAATATTGTTTGCAATGGCAACAAGGTAATTTTCTGCAAAACTAAGAAGTGAGGTGGTGGGGAGTCAGGAACTACAGTTTAATTTTCACTTTAATTCAATAAAATAGCTGAAAATGAGAAGTGTTTTGACAGCAAGATAAATCTAACATTCATCAAACTATTTGTCCCAAATAACTTGCATAAATTCTTTATACACCAAATATATAGCCCCTTCTTTCTGATTTCCCATTTTCCTGCCTCTGGGCACCACTTTCTACAGGCCCTGCAAATGGAACTCTGCACTCTTTCCAGTCAYCTTGCTCAAAGGAAATTCCATTTCAATGCTTTATGAAATGAAAATAATGGTGTCCCCCAAAAGAAAGGCAGAATTTTCAGAGCAATAATTAAGAATGGATTCAGTTGAGGGGACTGWATTTGTGAGAGCTTTGTTTGTGATACCATGAAGTCACGGGAATGGATCTCAGGAGGTCACAAGTCCAAACTCCTGCTCAAAGCACAGAGCTCCCTGAAATCAGACCAGGCCAATTGATGCACCTTTGAACAGTCTTGAAATTGTCCAGTGGGCAGATAGACACCAAAAGGAAAAAGCAACAAAAAAAAAAAAAAACAAACACCTTTGCTTCACAGTTTACTTCTGTTTAGATGCAGCATTTTGCTGACTTAAGTGTACTTTCAGTTTAACTCTGAATTTACTGCTATGCCACTGAACTCCCCTCTCCAGCTCCCAAAGCCACAGGACCTGTAAAACRTAAATGCTGCCCAGAAATCAAAATGTCTGGCCCATTCCACCTGGGATAAAACTCCACTGTGAAATATGGAACACTCTCAAGGAAGCAGGGGACAGCTGCAGTGACAGACAATAAATGGCAGCCTGGTGTCCATAACGGTGCTTGGTGCTGTGGGTGATCTTCCCTTTGCACACACTGCACATCCACCAGAACAATGCACTGGCAGCACAGCAAAGAGACCACACTGAAAGATCTGGCCCAGCCTGATTCRAAACCAGAAAAATCACAAAACAATAGAAAAACACATTTTCAAAGTAAAACTCGAACTTTGAAAAATAAAAATGTGCGAGTGAAATAACCGTAGTTATACCATTATTGTTGTAAAATTAAAAGCAGACTTGCATTTCAAGAAATATCAAATATCAACATTGTAACAGAAAGAAAAATAAAGCTTTTTTTAGTCTTGTTCCAAGTATTTTGTGCTGTCTCCTTTTATTCACTCTTTATGCAAACTAAGAACTGCCAAGAAGTCAATCATTTCACAACTCTTCTCTATAAACAGATTTGTTTAAACAAAAAAGCAGATTGCAATAAATAACTACTATAATCACCCTTCCTCTTCACTTTTATTAGGTTTTCTATACTAGTATGTGTATGCTGAACACATCAGTATTCAGTTACAGTACAGACTTCACCTATTTTTCTAATCCATTTTCTCCATTGACAGGACTGTGCTCACAATTTACAAAACTTCTTTGTAGACATTTACTTATTTCACAGTTCATTAACGTTCAAACAGCACACCTGCCAGTTTGCAGGTGTGTTATCTAAAGCAATGATACACTGACTAATAAAGTGCTAAAGTATGTTTGTGTCAGAAATGCTTATGAAACCAATGTTTTTTCTCCACTGAGCTACCCAGCTGAATTGAATTTATTTGCATCAATTTCAGTAAGTTTTTTTCCTGATGGTAAGTGCAGTAGTTAAGCGCCAGTCACTGCAAATATGCACAASTAAGTATCAAACTGTACTGACTACCATGTTTTAAAGTATACAAATGGTAGTGTTAATCTTTTTTACATCATTGAAAAGGATCATTCTCTATGTGTAACCTCCTCTTTCATTTAGAAATTAACATCATTTAACAGCTTTTTCAAACAGCAAAGAAAGCATCAAGTGKCATATCCTTCTTTTTAAAAATTTCCTATAGAGCACAGTGACATTTTTAGGTTTCTGTGGCTGGACTAACCTTACATTRGCTCATTTTCATCTGACCTCAGGGTTTTCACATCATTAATAAAGAGATAATCAAAACAAAGGGTATATACATTAGGGTAGGAAAAGTTTGCATAGTTTGGCACTATTATCATATATAACCTTAAAAATGGAACGAAATGAAATGCACATAGCAGAGGTGGTGAACCTTCTAAGGACTGCTTCCAAACATTTTTCCTACTGGCAGTAAACCATTTTCAGACCTCCCAACTCTGGCCACCGTGATAGTTACTGCTGTACAGGATTTATTTCTTTTTGTTTCAGCTGTCAATAAAAGCTTCAAGTGATAGCTTTTCAAGTCAAATAAACATATTTAAACCAAAACAAAACACTGACATCACTGGGACAACAGAAACACCATGCAAAAAGAASACTGTGTTTAGATTCTAGGCTTGTTTACCAATGGTTTTAACTTTTCTCACATTATGTCACAAAGTGCCACTGCACCTGAAACCTGATCCAATGMTCATCCAGAAAATTCAGCTGCCCTCTTATTTCTGATTATCTGCTATAAAACATATAAAACCAACAAAACTACCTGTTAAGTCTTGCCTCAACAGTAGTCAGTATTATTCAGGATAAAGATTATTGTAACTCTGCTTACACTTCATTTCTTACTGTTRAAACCAACTGTGTAAGAGCTCAAACTTAAACTCTACTWTTAAAGCRGTARCATTTTCTGAGCTAATTTTAGTAAGACATAATGAAAATTCCAAGCTTGAAATTATACCCCAAAAAAATCCAGTCTATCAAATAACAAACACTGGTACAATTTACCAAGGAATAGTGAAACCAATGAACTTACAGGGGTACATGATCTACAAAAAAACCTGTCATTAATACCAACAAAATATTTCCAAGCCTCATGCCTTATCAGACTTGGCTTGTGAGAACCACGTAGGTAAGTGGAGAACTATCAAGAGGAATCAGGACACTGCAGTAAAACCAGTATTGCACCCCAGTGGTCAATACTGCATCCAGTCCTGTTCCACATCATCATTAATGACCTGGATGATGGGGTAGTGTGCAGCCTTAGCAAGTGTGTGGGTGGAAAAAAAAAATGCAAAGAGCAGCTGACCCATCAGAGCGTCACGTTCAGAGGGATTCTGACAAGCAGAAAAAAAATGTGCTGACAGGAAGCTCTTGGAGATCAGGGAAGGAAATATAAAGTCCTGAACCAGGAGAGGAACRATGCCAGGCACCTGCATGTGCTGGAGTTCACCCAGCTGGAAAGCAGCTTGGCAGAAAGGACCTCGTGGTGCTGTGGTCACAATGGTGAACACCAGCAATGCTCCCCTGCAGCAGGACACTGACAGCATCCTGGGTTCCCTAGAGGGGTGCAGCCAGGAGCTTCAGGAGGTGACCCCTCTGTCCATCACTGTCAGGCCACTCCTGGAATATCATGAGACTCTCATGTCCAGTTCTGGGCATGCTGGACACAGTCCAGCAACAGGCCCGAGAGAAACTGAGGGATTACTTAAGGGCTTTATTAAAGGATTGGAGCACCTCCCATACGACAAAAGCCTGAGAGAGCTGGAGTGCTTAGTCTAGAAAAGGGAATGGGGCATCTCATCACTGTGTATGAATATCTGAAGGAAGGCTGTAAAGACAGAGCCAGACTCTTCAGCAGTGCCCAGTGATGGGACAGGATGCAGTGGGCACAAACAAAAACACAGGAGGTTTCCTCTGAGCATAGGAAACACTCACACTGACCCATGTGGTTCAAAGGTTGGAGAGTCTCATGCCTTGAGGTATTCAAAAGACATCTGGATCTGGTCCTGGACAGATGGCTCTAGGTGGCCTTGCTTGAGCAGGGGGGATGGACCAGATGAGCTCCAGAGCTCCCCTCCAACCTCAAATATTATGGGATTCTCTGAATCACATCCCATTGCATCACATGCAGCTGCTCCAGCAAAACCTGAAAATTACCTGCAGAGTACCATTAAGCTAAATAATAATAAAAGGCTTCTTACAAAATAACTGAGAGCCTGTGAAGGGTTTCTTTTATTACAGGATTTACTATGCTAATTTAATTACAACAAGGTGACTACAAAGTAATCCTATTTAGGCAGGAAGTTGACACTGCAGCTATGAATGCCTTACTCAGCACAGGATTAGAACTTTAATGGTTACATTCACCTCCAGAAAGCAGCACTTCAAGGCAAGTTAGGAACATCTTTTASGACAGTACAAAATTCAACAAAACTATTCTACAAACAGACATTGTGGACATGCAGGAAGAAAGGAGCGTAGCTTAATGCAGGCCAAAATGTTATTAGCTTTCCTCATCTGGGAATGACCAACAATAGCTTGTGCAGTACAAAACTCCTTCCATAATGACTCCCACCTGCTGGAGAGCTGCCATTTGTGCTGCATCTCCCKGCAGCTGCTCTCCCATCTGCTGCTGGAAACCACTGCCCTCCCTTCAGATAAGACCTGAGGCCTGGAAATAAGACGATTCTGTTGCTCTAAGCAAACAAAATCTTATCCCAATTCCCAGAGAACTAGATCTGCTGTGTCTAGAAGCACTGTTGGATTGCTACCACTAATCATGTAAAAGGTTCAAGCTCAACAGTCCTGTGCAGAAACTGGGAAGAAGAGGAACTAAATACCTGTCAGAAGCCCTGGTTCTCCAGCAGGAGTGCAGAATCCCTGCAGCCCTTCATCAAGAGTACTGCAGTTCAGTTCTCTGTACCACTGCCCATCTGCCAGCCATAAGAGAGTACTGCACTGAATACAAACCACTCTGATAAGGAATTCGGAATTGAAATCAGTGGAGCCAGTGAAATCCATCACCATCCTCAGCAGCACAACAGGTCATAGAGGCCTTACAAAACAGATTTGCACAGCCCAGGATTTAAAATATGCAATCTTTCCTACTCAAATGCTGCATTGAGATCACCAGAATTGCGGGAGTTTTTATCCTTTTTCTGTTATGATTATTTTGTATTATACGCATATGCTGGTTGGCCCATTAAACACATGCTGGAAATGCCAAATTTCATCTGTGTCTTCTTAACATGCAGAGCACAAGACATACACAAAAAGGGATAAACAGAATCTTAGAAATATTTATTTCCTGCTTCCATAAGAATGATGAGTTTAAGCCATTTCTTTCCTAGAGCTTTCCTAGCCAGACACTTGAAACATTCTATAAGATTCCTGTGCACTTAAATAATATACTTGTCTGAATAGAAACTATTTGCACTGYATGACTAAATTCCATAGATATTTGTTTCCTGAAAGGGGCACACACATGAAAAATAAAATCAAGAAGTTCTAATAGTAATCAATCTAATCAGTATTCTGTGTTCCAAGCCTATATAATTTTTTTAAATATCAGGAAAATAGTTAATGGACAACATTTAAAACACTGGATTTACCCATTCCCTTAAATGTGACAACCATCTCAACCATGGATTCCATTACACATATTTTTATGATCTAATTTTGTAGATACCCAATCAAGACACTGATCTGTTTTAAAGAATAAAATTATTCATCTTTTAAAATAAATGTTGATTGCACTTGAAAAAACAACCAGAGACTAATAACATGCACCTTTCAACAGATCCCTTAAAAATACATCAGTAACTTCACCTTTCAGAACAGAAATACATAGAAGAAAAGAAGCATCAACCAGAGCAACTAAAAGTAAATCTCAGTCYAACAACAGGTTATATCACAACACGCAAGTCATTAAGGTCCACCTCCCCCCATTGAAGCCAATGAGAATTAGACACGAACATTTTCTTTACATGCAATTGTAAGTGCTTCTAAAAAATACTGGAATAAGAGCTGGTGCCTACCAAAATTTATATATACACCCAACATATTGGCATTTAAAGTGTTTTACATTATTCATTATTCTTTGACAACTTTCCTTTTATACAGACTTGAAACAAACACATCACCACCTTGATACTGGCAATGAACTCAACGTTTCTATTGTGTTTCATGATTAGGGGATACAATACAATACCTCTGTCTGAAGTATGGCAGCTCTCTGTTCTTTGGCAGTAAGGGACTCTTTAAGCACTTCAATGTGTTGCTTGCAATCTGAATTCTGATTGCTAAGGGTTTCAAGCTTAGTTTGTAAGGCAAGAAGTTCTGATTCTTTCTTTGAGAGTTCTTGTTTCAGCTGATCAATCTGCAGTGGGGGGAAAAAAATGTTAGGTCATTAATTTTGTCTCCTGTTCATAGTTCCAGTTGAAATCTGAAAGGTGTRAATGACCATGATATGAAAAATCAGACACCTGTGAATTCTGGAAGAGAATCAAGTTTCAGACTTTTACACTCACATCTTCAACTGTGTTTCTTGCAATTTAATGTACCCCATCTCAAGAAAGACTGCCCTGTTGCTGCAGAAGTTAAAAGGAAACTCTTAAAGATTATTCGTGATGATTTGGCCTATAAATTCACCATGGACCTCACTTAAGTTCAAAGACATGTATCCCATGTGAGGCAAGTCTGGCAGGACAGCAAAAACACATAGGAAAAAAGTGTTCATAAAAGTATAAATTCAATCCTTCCAACAGCATGATTCCCATGACTTATCAGAGAATCAGGAATTTTTTCAGGAGTCTGATAAAGAAAAGACAGACGTCTCAGAAAAGAAAACAGAAAAGTAGAATTTTAACTTTATTCTTCTTGCAAATGTGTTGCTGCCCACCATCCCCACCTCTTATTTTTCTCCCTGGCAGTTGACATGGAATTCTCAGGTACTAGAAAAGCCAAGCCAAGAAGACTAACTTAAGAGAAGTCTGGGGAAGCGATTAYAAAAAAATTCCACACAATGAAAGGGCTGAGAGATTATAAAAGCTTATCCCAGGGGAAACACCAGAAACACAATACTAAGAGCTTCTGAATTTAAGTGAATTTAAAGTTCATCAGTTTATGTCATGGAATTCTGATTATTCTTCTCYTTCTACAATGATAAATGGGAATACCCACAGAAGACAAAATTATGGTGGGTTTAAAATATGTGAATYAGAGCAAAGCACTGGACTATACACAGAATGATGCGCATAGGTGCAAGGATAGTAAATTAGGTGGCATATAACTACTCTTAAATTCTCGTGATAGAATCCTGGTCACCAGATGAACCCAGATAGATCACCTCATGAGGATTATTGGAAACAAAATGCCTCACTGCATTAGCTTAACTCAGAGAAATCACTTCCTTTATATGAAGGGCTCTTTTCCATGTCCCAACTGACATTTGGGATGCAAGAAATCTAGAAGTGGTAGATGGAAAATGATTCCAAAATCCCCAGGAAAAAAAAAGAAGAATATCCACAGGTTGATCCTACTCAACCACRCTGAAAAGATCCACATACTAAAACCTTTTACAAACCCGGTATTGTATGGTACTGSTAATTTTGATTGCTAATCAAAGTGCTTTTATTTTGTTTAACTCTGCAAGTGCATATTGAAAAATTAWATTTGAAAACAATATTTCTCAACTACAGTCTCTAAGCATGTCCTAATATATTTATTCCTTATTTCTCTGTATAAATTCCAATATGTTTGTCTAGCTATAGTTTTGGTGCTTAGATAGTCACCCACAGTCACTAGATAAAATCAAGAACCTACCCTGGCACTAAGAAGAAATYACCTCTAAAGTCTGAAAATATCAAAAAAAGAAAGAAAGCATACAAAAACCAGACATGAGGAAAGAATGCAATTAAAAGCTGCTAGAGAAAGCTTTCTCTGGAAAGCAAACCACCTTCCTCCATCCCTTGCCAGAACATGTAAGCAAGTATGGCAACCAAGAGAAAATGGACAGAAAATGAACAATGGGAAAATCTGTCTACAAGATCCAAGGACAAAATGTAGATCTGCAGCCAATCTGAATTACATCACAGGCTTTATATGAGAYGCATGTGAACATCACAGATGCTTAATCTCTTCTAGAAACTCTTCCCCCTTCTCTCCATGACACAACCCACACCCTGAGAAATAAAAAAAAATTTAAAAGGTTTTGCTTTCATTGCAGGTGTGTTCTTTGTGTTTTAGAGACWGAATCTGTTTAGTGTAAAGTTCTGGCTACAAGACCTACAAATTGTCAGGAGTTGAAAAATGTGTTAGAGCTCTCAAATAAAAAAAAATAAGAGTTAAAACACAAACCAAACACATACAACACAAAAAAACCTGTTGAATAAATATGATGATGTCTTTTTAAAATAAAGCTTTATGGTAAAAAAGTACTAGAAGTTCAATTTTAAAAAAAATCACCACAAAAAGAAAAAGGTGTAAGAAGAAACTATAATACTTATATTAAGAAGTTTTAGACATGGGTATATACACTTTTGTAAAGTTCTGCAGTATCTCAGKGGGTAAAGAAAATTAAACAGGACATGAATAGATTGTTGTCTCTGGCAGATATGAAAACATTTTGCTTTGCTGTATCTAAAGAGATGTGGAAGACCAACTGTCATGATTCAATGAAATCTCATGATCTCAYATAATACAATGAAAACATTTTCATACTTTGTGAAGACTATAATGAAGATAAGCTACAAGTCTGGGTATAATTGCTGTAGCATCAAAAAAACCCAATTTTGTCCTCTGACCCCGATCTTCCTCATCTCACATATTTCATAGGTGCAATTTGTCTATCACTGCTTTTGCAGCATTGCCCAAAATAATCTTTTCACCTCGTTTCCTGAAATCCATTTTGCTCCCTATCAATTTACAATTGTTACCTCCCATAATTTCAGCTCCTTAGATACCATTAAYTTTGCATTTCCAGAAAACCATTACCAGTGTTCTTCTGTTGTCATTTTTACATACCAAATTCATACGTGACATTATACAAAGTAGCCAGAAAACAARGGGAGGGGAAAAAAATCAGAGCTTTTCCCCTGAATATTGCACACTTAAATTAATGGGCTAAATCTTTAAGTCAATAATTCAGTTAAATGAAACTATGCTGATTTACACATGATAGGATTTGTTCTTATGCAACTAATGACAAATGCTTTTTGAAAAGAAGGATTTAAGCAAAGGACAAAGAGTAACAATGTAAATGATGGTACACCCTACTAGTCTCTAAGTAGATTCTGCAGGTTATGTTGGTTAAGGTCTGGTTTTTAACTGGTTATSAAATTAAATTGCCAGTCTCGAAAATATGAGAGAGTCCATTTTGGTAGCATCAATGAAACAAAACTCCTTACTGCAAAACTACATCAAAAGCTGAAATCAAAATCATTTCCATTTATCCAAAATGCTTCACTCCTTCATCTCCACTGGTTATTATATAGTAGAGATTTACCAAAAGGGGATGTGCAGCTGCTTGCATCRGAAACAATCAAGTTAAAACTTTTCTTTCCTTTATTTAAACAGATTTAATATCTTTTATAAATAGATCTTACCTTATTTTTCATGAACTTTGAGTGACTCTTGTAAACTTCTATTTGTTTGATTTCTTCTTCTCGGTCCTCTGTATTCAGAACTCCATTTGTCTTTAACATCTGTATTTCATCTTCAAGATCTCTTATATTGCGCTCAAGTGAAGCTATTTTTGTATCCTAAGTTACAAAAAAAGAGTATTGAAAATTASATGAGACATATATTAAAGTTGAACAGAAGCATATCTGTACTTGCATGAATATCAAATAATGAGACAGCAAAAATAGATGGTACAAATAGAGAATGCACAGGAATAATGCTATTGGTTTTAGGTTAAAGAAATGCAGATTTGAGCCCAGACCTCTTTCATCATAATTGCATAGTCTGTAGAGAATACATTCTGGTCCAAATTCCATTGTAATTCCTACAYAGGGATGAAGCGAGAATGGCAGATGCCCTGTTTTCACACACATGTATGATAACAAACCTTATTATCACTGGTAACCATCTAAGCCTGGCTTTTCTTCCAAGCTCTTAAATACAAAGTTTAGCCTGGAGAGGCCAGTCCATGTCTCTGCAGGACAACAGGACGCTCCATGGGGTGCCTCAGCCCCAGGGTCCCTAATTCTCTGGCCTTCTGCCTGCTCTCAAGAGACAGAGAGGTTTTGTCCTCATCTATTTTTCCTTAACTAATCCAGCCACATCACTAAGAGGGGATTTAGCACTTTTTATTGTGAGTCCCAAGATAAACAAAACCATAACCACTAAAAATTTCTACATCCCAGCCAACGGCTGCCACGTGTGCCAGCACCGCACTGGAAAGCAGTAACAGTTTTTTGCTGTTTCCAGTCATTTGGAAATTGGCTACATCTCCTCTCTGAGAGTCAGAAAGATTAGAAAAGTGGTTACACAAACTTGTCACAATTTTCTGTTTGAAAGAAAATTGCAAAATTACACATTAGGAAATCTGTTCAAGAACATGAACGATCAACCACCCGTAAAATATTAGAGATTGGATCAAGTTCTGGTTCCATTGAGGTCAATATTGAAAAAAAAACCAAACCAACACAAAAAAAAAACCACCACAAAACCAAACCACACAACAAACCAACCCAATTCACTAAAACCAGGTTGTTAAATTAGAAAGCTAATCTGGGAAAAAATAAAAACAAAATTGATCCTTTAACCAGGACAAGCTAAGCTTGAATCACTTGCTAACTACAATAAAACTAAGAAAAATGAGCAATTTAAGACACAGGAGAGYCTAGATGAAGTTCCAAAAAGCACATGAATTTATAAATCCATGTAGAATAAAAGCTAAGGACTAAGCAATCTCATTTAGATGGCCCACGGTTATACCACTAACATTTTAGTTTTTATCTTTATAGCTAATAATAAATCTCAGACAGAGAAACTTCGTTGTTTTCTTATTCCACCAAAAATTAATTTTAAAATTAATTTTAATTCTAAAGCATGGAAGTAAAACATGGAGATGGAACAGAAAAAGGGAAAAATTCTCATTTAATCTTATCATTTGGGGAAGTTGCACAAAAGGAAAAATACTGCAAGAAAACACACAAGAGCATTTAAAAGCTCTCAAGACTAAAACACAACACAGAAATAATTTTAGCTCTCACAGATACTCCAATCAATTCAGCATGCTCTATTAGACTTCATTTCAGAAATATTTTCCTCCTATTTTTGAAGATAAAAGCAARATCTAGGCTTCACTATACTTCAGAATGATTTTGCAATGAAATATATTAATACTTACATGACCTGTTATGACATGACATCTGGGAATAGTCTTCATCAAATCTCTCCAGCTAAGTCTGTTAGAGTCTGCCTTTTTGTACTGCCTTTGTATTTTACGTGTTTGCAAATATAATATGGCAGAAACAATTTATAGCACAGACTGCTGCACTCCTTAGAAGCTTTATACATCACAGAATAATATTTAGGCTTTATGAGAAATATCCAACATCATTTGTGGAAGCATTCTCTGTACTTCTACATCATCATAAGACTGAAATCTGAGGAAAGGTTTCTTTGTAATCAATCTCTGCATGCTGTGATTAGAGAGGTGTAAAAGCTATTTTCCTATCTCTTGAAAAATTGTCACTACATTTTATATAAAGTTTGTATTGAAAMAGAAGCCAGAAATTTCAGAAATGTTTCACACAACAGTACTGTTTCCTGTTGCATGCTGGCTTGCCCAGGAAAGCTCAGTTTTCCAGACTGGACAGCTGCTAAAAAGTGAAGAACCTTGGGGGTCAAAGATTAYACAGAGAGCCCAGAGCTCCCAGGGGGTACTGCCACAAGGGAGCTGGGCTAACTCACAGCATGGACACAAAGTTAGGTAGCTCTGCCTTTGCCARAAGTTTTGACAGAATAGGCACATTCCCATGAAATCTTCTGATTCAGCTGAATCAGCGTTTTCCCACAGAAAATTTCAATTGGAAAACTTTCAACCAGTCTTGTTGGGGCACAGGGTCTGGCAAGCTTTCAGAAACTGAAATAGGAACAGATGCAATATTTCCTTCAAACCTCTAAGATTTATCCCCATTAGCAACATACTAAAAAAACTACGTGGGTCTGTGTTGAATCACAAGGAAGATTCGTTTGCAATAATGTTAAGGAAGCAGCTTAGTATTAAATGGTACTAATAAACATCTTCTGAGTTCTACAACAATGCTGCATTTGTTCGGATTTTTCCAGCCAGGCCCTCTAAATCTGTTCAAAGACATGAGATTATATAGCAGGATTTGTGATAGAGATCAGRGCACTCACCCTAATCTATCCCCTCCTTCCAGAAGTAACCAATACTTCTCCCTTATCTCTTTTATTAGAACAGCGTTGCAGATATTGTGTGAGAGATCAGGGCTATTTCTATGCTGGCTGGACCTTGCAGAAACCCCCCACTTTTAAAATTTGAAACAATTTTAGTAAAGTCCTGATGTTGAAGAAACAATATTTCACAACCCTACTAATGAGTTTCCACAATGACATTTCAGGAGTCCTACCAGTCCTTACAAGAGTCCTCTAGTATGTTACCTGAAAACTGAGGGGTAGGAAAAGGGCAAAACATTTGTAAATAATCACAGAACTACAGAATATTCTGAGTTGGAAGGAACCCACAAGGATCATCAAGTCTACATAACACAGCATTCCGGGCTGTCTAACYCTGAAAGGAAAAGTAATGGAATTCCACTGTTCATCATTTGAGATACCTGATAAATTTAAACCATGTCTGTGAAAATCTTTGATTGTAGGGCATTCAACAAGCAGAAGCAAATATCTGAAAATTCACATTTAATAAAACTTGAATTTAAATGTGCATATGTACACATGCTGTCAACAGACCACACACAACTGCTCCTACTATATGAATTTTTACCTTGTCAATTTAATGCAGAGAATATTCAGGGTTATCTTTGGATAACAGAAGTGAAAGTTCATGCAATCTTAACTACCGAGTATGTTGCACTGCAAACACACACACACTTCTCCAGAACCAAACCCATACCTGAAATATCACAGCTGGATCAATACATAAAAATGGCTCTTTCTGCAAGTAAGGCAAACCACAAATACTTTTGTTTACAAGTTACATTTTAAAGATTTTCTAGTTCCTGGACTCCATATATTTTCCAATATCCTATTCTTAAGGTGAGTTCTAGGCCATACCTGTAGCAATTTCTGATTTTCTCTCTCAAGTACTATCACTGTTTTAGTGATGATAGAGTTAGACTATATCAAAATGTAATGGTTGGGTTGGAAGCAGCATTTAAAGGTCATCTACTCCTACCCCCCAAAGTTAATCAACTTTGAATATCGCTGATATTCCAAATACACTCAAAGATATCTGTCACCTRGCATTTCCCAGCACACAACATGCAAGGAAGTGTGCACAGGTGAAACTGCAATTAATGGAAAGGATTTCCATGTAGTGCTTTTATTTTCTATTTTAACAGACTAACATTAAGGCATGAGGTGGAAAAAAAGGAGTTGAATTACTATAKCCACAGTCACAAAGTCAAAAGCAACCACTACAACAAAACTAAACTAGCTGGAGGGAATAATAGGAGCATGTGAGAAAGAGCAGCATCCTGCCCTTAGTTTTGTGACTCTGCTTTCCAGAAGAAAAAAGGGCTTCTGGAGAATAAGGGCAGTTGCCAAAAAAGAGAAYAGAGTAAAGAATGTATTGAGAAACAATAGAGCAAAAACATGGGACATCTGGAAGCAAATGTGTCTATGAAGAAAAACCAGAAAGTCAAGAAAGGCCTGAATGCATCTGAAAAGACAATAGATATCTGGAAAGGAATAAATAAAGCAAAAAACACCCAGGAGTCAAGGCATATGATGTGAATTTTCCATCTTTTTATCTGCCCTTATCTTGCCAAATATGCAGGAGATGGACACTGGTCAACAAGACAACAGTTATGTAGAAAACATAACTGTCCAGGACACAGGACAGAAGTGTCAGCAGTGGCAAGGGACAGAAGAAAATCAAAGAAAGAACAGGATTTACAATGGAGGGAGTTGCATCCTGGCAGAGCCTGGGGGAGCTGTAGAGGGAACTCAGACAAAAGCTCAAGTGGTGAGGGGCTGGAAGGGGCTGGGTGTGGTGGAAAGAGATGTAAACTGCTTGGAGCCTCAGTGTGGGGGAGTGGATGGCCTGAGATTGCCATATTACAGTTAATYCTCTGCCTCCTTCTACCCTCAACACTGGAGGAAAACAATTCCTTCAATGCTTCATCATTCAAAACAAATGTTCCAGTTTTTTTTTTGCAAAGCAAATGCTGTCTGGATTAAGACAATTTAAACTTACTTGAAMACATTCCAAATCTGGAACTTGTAATGAAAACTGCTGTTTAATCATCTGGATTTCAACATCTTACATTTGTCCCTTTTTCTTTTCAATACGAGCCCTATTTTAGACAGGGCAACCCCAAAGGGGCGTGGGTTCATAAGAACAGAAAGAACTGGRAGCCTCAGAGCCAAAAAGCAGCTCAGCATCAGCACTCCAGCAACAGAAATGCAGCCTCAGTTGACAAATGAATGYTCCCACTACAAAGATCCGATTTTTAAGAAGTGTAACATTGCACCACGCCCACCTCTCCTGGGAGACAAACAGAAAACACTTCACTGTCTGCAGGGGCCAGACACTGTCAGGAGCAGCTACAGGCGTCACAAGTGTCATTCACATGCCATGAACTCCCCATCCCKGTTCCTTTCAAAGAGATTTGGTACAGGAAGAGGAACTGAAAATCAATTTCAACATGCCCTTTACATTGTTAATAACCCACATGAAAAATTATGTATTATTCTAACACACTGTTTTTGTATCCTAAAGTTTTTAAATTCRTAATTCTGATAGAAAAAACAAATTTCACAGCCAGATGAAGCCAAATTTCTCTTGCTTTCCCATTTACTTAGGGTGACAAGTTATTGCACAAATATGTACTTTAGATTTCATACAAAGACTTCTGAACTAATGTCCAAAGCAAATAYATATCCAAAAATGGAATACTGAAATCAATGTACCTTCTTTGTTACTCATATAATCCAAACTAATTGTTATCTATTAAGAGGCAGATAACTGTATTTATAAAGTCCTGCTGTTTTTTAACTGTGTATTTACCACAATGTTCAGACATGCTGAACTCATTTGCTCATAACAGAAGTCACTGGCAAAATGAGGCCTTTAATTTGCACTTCCTTTTAAGACTGAAATGAAAGACCATCATTAATGAATTTCAAGCAGCATTGCCAACTCACAAATTATCTCAAGTCTCATGGTATTTTTCTTAAAGATGCACATTTCAGACTCATAGAATTATGCAAAAGTATCAGTTTTCCCTTTTTAAATTACTATTTTTATCTTTTGTTGTTGTGGGGGGGGAAAGCCACAACACTTTAATAATATTATATATCAAAAAGGGGAAAATATACTCAGAACTAAGACAGCTGTTTCATCACATTTTGTCATATCTGCTAACGCAACTACTATTTTCCTTAGATTGGCTGTAAAATTATGGCCTAATAATGACTAACAGAATAAATGGTTTTCAAGTTTGAGAAGGAAAACATTTTACATTAGCCTTGGACAGTTAGCCTTCAACTTCTGTTTGTCAGTTTATTCCATGCACTTTGGATCTCCTAAAACACATATACAAACTCCTCTTTTGAAAAGCAATATTCAGTTCTCGTTAYTTAGCAATGCTACACTTCACTTTTTTAATCAATTTTATTTGGAAAACAGACCAGGAGAAATAAATACTATTTTTTCCAGCTACATAGCAAAATARATTGACATGGCAAAGGAAGCATTTAATGACTAAACAGTAGAAGTCATAAATCAACCCTGGCAGGCAGCTGAGTGTCACAGCTGCTCGTTCACTCCCCCTCAGTGGGATGGGCGAGAGAACCAGAGGGCAAAAGTGGGAAAACTCATGTTGAGATAAAGCCAGTGTAATATGTAAAGCAAAGAGAAATAAGGAATTGCATCTGCTTGCATATGCATGCAAGCAAAGAGAAATGAGGAACTCCTGCAGTGCTCCCCATGGGCAGGTAGATGCCCAGCTGTTTCTAGCAAAGCAGGGCTTCATCATGCACCAGAGTTATTGGGGAAGACAAATGCCATGACTGTGAACGTGCTCCCTTCAGTTTGCTGAGGCTGAGCGTGACATGATGCCATGGAATATCCCCGTGGTGAATTTGGGTCAGCTGTCCCCCTCTGCTCCCTCCCAGCCCCCAGCCCACCCCCACTCCACTGGCTGGGGTGGAGCAGAGGGACAAACTGAGAAGGCTTTGACTCTGCATAAGCACTGCTGGACAACAGCTAAAACATCAGTGTGTTATCAACAGTTTGGGTCTGAAATTCAAAACACAGCACCTGACAGGCTGCTACAGGGAACCTGAACTCCACCCCAGCCATACCCAGGACACAACTTCATGCTATGAAAAAAGCACCCAGGAAAACATGCACAGACCATACCTTCATCTCRATAACTGTCTGCAGAGCCTTCGTCTTTGCTGGCTCAGGCTGAAGTTGGGTTCTTCTGTGCAATTCCTGTGGAGGGACACGATAGAAATAAGCTTGACGACTCATCTTTCCATTATTTTAATCACCTAAATAGACTCGTTACAACAAAATAAAAGCCTGAAGAAGAGAAGGTTGTAACTCCAAGTGCCACAGGTGCTTCCCTGGCTGTAATCCCTCTGGCATCACTGCAGTCAGTCCCTGTCTTGTGTTACAGCCAACYCTGCCAGCACATGCGCTATTTCTGACACCCCTGATCAATAATTAATGTCAAGCGTGACAACCCAGCAAGGAATTTCTGAGTCCAAATACAATGCTGCTGTCGCTGCTTAAACACCAAAACTTAATTCAATTSTGTTACTAATTCAAACACTGGTGTTACATCTTTTACTGTAGCTTCTTCTTTGTTTTTCCTCTAATGTCTGAAATAAGCAATTTAAAGACATTATATTCAAATTTGACATTTTAAGGATAATAAGTATGTAGTGGGCTGATGCAGCACACAGTACAGTAGCAATTACATTTCAGTTTTCACACTGTTTTTTACGCATCTTAATCCACAGGCAAAAGGAAAATGGACTTGGATTAGTTAAGACATACAGTTAAAAGTATAGACACTGATATTTAAAAAACAATCATTTTTTAAAAACCCACAAGAGTATTAAGACAGCAGCACTCAGTCTCCTCAAACCAGAGTTGTATATCCCATAAACCATCTGAGAAGCTGATTATTAAAAAAACCCTGAAATAGGAGAGATATAATCCAATTTCTACTCCTTTGAGTCTTTCTGCTCCAAACGACGGGACTTCATGTCTTTATGTCCCAATTCTTTCTACTGCAGTGCTCCACACACACTCCTGAATTAACCTTATAGTCATGAAAAAGACATTTATGCTTGAGGCCAAGAAGCCAGGTCTTGCCTACCTTACAACCCACAAGTTTAAAAGTCATAATCACAAATTATCAATCAGTCTCTTCTCCTGTGTAGCAACAAACATATTGCTTATCCATGGCTATGAAAAACAACTGTTCTCAAGGACTAAGGAGTACAAGTGATTTACTGTACRTTATTAAACTAAAGTCTACTGTTAATAAACATCTTTACAAAATAGATCCAAAAAAATGTGTGGCCTAATATATTAAAATAACCGAAAGAAATAAGTTAGAATACCCAAAGCTAAGTAAGTCTGAATGCTTTTTTATTAGATTAAGTATACTGCAGGTATGATATAGTTTAAATATATGCACATATATGTACATATAGTTGCACATACATTTAAACTACATCTAACMGATAATAGTGAACATATAATTTTGCTTTTATGCATTTTTTCAAATGCTTTGGCATTTATGAAATTCTTTCTGCATTTATTAAATAGTATCTCTGATTAGTCCTTTTTCCTCATTTTWTTTAAAGTACAAGTCTCTATGTTATAAAAAGAAACAAATCTTTGCGAATCACCTATACAAGGAATCCCTCAATCACCACCAGCTGTTTGCCTTAGATGAAACAAGTACCTTCCCTGCACAAATGTTTTAAAAAAATAAGAGTATGTAATGGAGTTTATACAGTTATACAAAAGTCATACCACTATCAGATGAGCAAAAATTACAGCTAATTCTAAGACCAGACTTTGCTCCCCAAGGCCATATAAACTGAGCTGGAATATAAACAGGATTCCACACATTACCCAGGGAGACAAACCAGAGTTTCCACCCCCTTAGCCAAAGATGAATAGACTGCCAAAGATGCGTATTCCGAGATGTCTATCATAGCATGAAGCCTTGCCTCATAATACTTTTCCTGTTTGCTTTATGAATCAATCTGATGCTGGCTGACTTAAAAGCTTTTCTTCTCTATCCCTCATGGATTCTGGAGAAGATCAGAAAATGACTCCCACTTTATTATTTTGTGTGGGTTTTCTTCCAATCAGATTCAAATGTTTGGAGACTCCCACAAGGGCTCAGTTCTTGAATTTATGTTGTTCTATGTATGTGCTTTTTCATTTGGGGTACCTGATTCAGGGCTATACTTTTGAGGTACTAATTCAAGGATACACTTCATGTGCATGATACCCTACACTGATTGTTTTACTATCTGAGGTCATCTGGAGGCTTTCAAATTTGCCTGATCAGCTAAGCAAGAGATATWCTGGAGATTTCAGAAAGTCCTCATAGCCTAAGGAAACCACATTTTTATCCATTACATCATTTCTAGAATGATGCATTTTTCTTRTTTTCAATTTGTTTTAATAAAAAGTCCAAGGAGACAAATAAGAAACTGTGGAAAGAAAAAACAAAAAACTTACCAGGGATAGTTTCTTTTAACCTAACCTCTATTGAATGGAACTTCTTAAATTCACAACAAACAACCTGTATCATCATCTCTCCAATGATC
Organism: Malurus melanocephalus; assembly: GCF_030028575.1. Taxonomy (NCBI): domain Eukaryota; kingdom Metazoa; phylum Chordata; class Aves; order Passeriformes; family Maluridae; genus Malurus; species Malurus melanocephalus. The sequence goes on from NW_026623428.1 coordinate 732,145, forward strand.
AAAGCCTATACTAAAAATCTCACAGAGATTCAATCATTTATAAAATTACATATATCCTTTGTAGCTCTCTATATGACATCTGCAATTAGTATTATTTCTGAGTAACCACTTTGCACACGCAAATTAATTATAATTCTGTGTAACCCACACCTTCTATTTCATGAYGGTGTATAGTTGTCAAGGTGATGAACACACCCACACAAAATTGACAGGTAATCAGATCTTCTCCACAYTAAAAGTAAAAACTATTTTAGTAAATTTAGATTAAAATGAGTCCCAATCCAAACTCGGCCATTGTTTTCTMCTTTTACAGTATTAGATTAATATCTTGTATTGCCCTCACAAGTAACTTTAGCACACAATTTTACCACTAATTGAAATACCCCAAAAAAATCCAAAGAGGAGGCAGATTATACTGTATAATCCTAAAGCAGTGGTAGAAGATGAATTCTACTCTTTTGTTCAGAAATTGATAAGAAGATATTGTAAGATTTTGTCACTATTCACTGGTGCTGAAAATCCCCACGATGTAGCTAATCTAAACCCTATATTAATTACCCAAATAAAACTGGGGTTTTATCCCAGCTTTATTAAAAGACACTTCATCCCTTGGCTGCAGCAAAGTCAGGGTGCTGCAAACTGATCCTTCCTTACTCRGAAGTATTTTATTAAGGTTCCCCAGACATAAGTGACTTTTTTGCTCTCCTTGATGATAACAACACTGTCAATGTACTTCAAGGTTTTATCTACATAAAACTGCCCAAAAAAATGACGCAAGGTGCTATAAAGGAAATATTCAGAAAAACAGGCAATGTAGAGACGGTGTGAAACTGCCAGTGACTGTCTGCATTTCAAATGGTATGCTWCTACTGATTAAATAACAGAAGGAAAATAGAATCATAAACTAGAATATGTTTAAAAATTAACACAAAATTCAAGGCTTCTGAAAAATAAAGACCTAAAAGGAATAAAAGCATCAGAATCAAATAACTGTTATAAGAAGAAAGAAAAATTATTAAAGAAGGCAACATGAAAACTGGCATGAGAAACCATTGTGTCAGTAAATCCAGCTTTTTGCCTTCACAGACAAAATGTACAAATCTGCAAACCACAGCAGGCAATGGTGTGTAAGAGCTGCTAGTTCTCTCAAACACCTCAAAGCACACTGGTTCCATTCTCCTGGAAAAGAAAGCCTTGGTAGTTCTTCCACAGGGTCAGCCTGTCTGAACTTTAAAATTCAGATCAGCAGAATTTTAATATTTCAATCAATCATTTAAGTAAAAGCACAGCACTTACCTAAAGTGTCTAAACAGTAGTGTTTCTTCAGCCAAAAATACCATTAGAAAAACTGATCAAATTCAATTTAACCAGAATACTAGAAAAATGTAACATACAGGAATTAATCCATTCTTAACATAAAGACTTATCTGCTGTTTTCTAACTCTTCACATCTACCCCCAGCCAAAGCAGTCTCATAGTAATTTAAAGCAAAGTAGATTTAAGAAATCYTGATCAAACTTTAGCCTGATCTTTCTAGAAACCATACACTGACAACACAAAATTCCCATGTCTGTTTCCAATATGCAGGAAAAAGGAGCCCTGTTAGTAGAAAGGATTCCAAAAATCATGTTGCCATTGACTGTCTTTTAATAATCACCCTTATAAGTATTTGAACTCTGGGAAAACCTGTTAAAGACATTTTGTCAAATCCCAATAAATTTTATAGCTTGAAGAAATGAAAATGTGCATATAAGGACATGAAATGAAAAATTAAAGGAACTATGAAGAGCTGATAGCTACCAAAATCCTGCAAAGAATTTCTTTGTAAATGGGGGGGTATTTAAATTTGTTAAGTTCTCAGAGTTAATCAAAATAATCAGATGAATGCCTAATTCTCTCTCCATTTATCATTTTAAATAAACAGATACRACTTTCAATGAATAGGAAAGAAATTACATTAATCAGGCACCAACACCMAACTATCACACAAAGGTCAACAGTCCACCCCCATGGACAAGTACAGCATAACTGCAATGGCCTCTGCATTACTCTTGAACAATGAGTCTAACACCACTCCTGGCCTACATTTAAAAACTTGGAGATGTAAAGAAGAGCAGGAGGGAGAAAGGAGGAGTTTGTACACCACCACATTGAATCATTAGCCAAAGTACTTCTTTGCAATGATCAGACTTCCATTTGTTCCTGAATTCATGCATGTAAGAGGAATACGATGTTTTACTAAGGTGCCTAAAGGCGGACTATGAGGAAAAATAATCTGAACATTACGAAACTCAGCTTTTCTTTGACTTGTATGTCAAAAACACCTTMAGCAGCCACATGTGCTGTCATACTGGAAGAGTGTCCTCTGGCAAGAGACCACATACAAAAAGTTTCAAGAGAAAACGTGATTCATATATGAAGCTTGAAACGCATGTGGGACAATTTAATTTGTAATTGAAAGCAYACAGAATGTTTCCTGAAAGCTACTGAAACTCTGCTTTTAGCAGAATTCTTGAACAATTAATTCTTTTCTTTGTAGAAGGAATAAAACTTCAAGCAGATCATTTCTTTATTGCAAAGTATCATTAATTTTTTTTCCTCTTAGCCAAACTACTTCTCCAAATTTAGGAAAAAGGAAAAGTTATTGCTTCACACATATCTTCAGAAAAAGAAACTTTTATGATAAATAGTTTTCTCCCTTTTCACCATTTTCTTTAAGAACCCATGCCATTACGSCAGTAAAGGAAGCCCATATTTGTTTTCTGGGGTAGTCAATTAGGATCACAAAACAGAAGTTCCAACTGCTGCTTACACTTCTGCAATATACTCTAGAAACATCTTGGCTAAAAAGCTTTCTCTTTGCAGTGCATATAAAGTTTTAAAACTGCATTGAAAAATATGCCAATTTTTTTTAAAGCTAAATGTTTAAATAGACGTTTATTAATAATCCAGGTGCACTAAAAAGAGTTTAATTTGCAGTAGACATATGAATGAAACATTGTTTGGAGTTATAAACCAAGATTTTTAGGTATTTGGGGTTGGGTGTGGGGATCTTTTTTTAGAAGACTATCTTTTATTAAAATCACATCTTCAAATCCTTAAAATGTAAAATCCTTATTGTTACAAATCCTTCATGTAATCCGTACTGTTTAAAAAAAATCCTTATCCAACAAATCCATGATTTTAAAGACTTATTTCCACTACTTCCCTCCCATTTAGAAGCCTGAGCACACAAAGAATTTTYTTTTATATGGTTGAAAAAGAAAGCAATATCACATCAGTTTTACAATAAGTGTAACACTAACCATGGAGTAATAATGGAATTCCACCTYAGGGTGTAACTAAGAATAGACTTCCCTTGTTCCTGCCATCAAAAGCACATAGGCAAAGCTTAAAAGGGTAAAGTCACAGCAAAGATTACCAAATACAATCCTAAGACAAAGAACACACAGTAGAGATGGTGCTGTACACCAGCTCCACTCTTCATAAATAATATAAAAACAAAACCATTTGAACATGGACGGTACTGTGAGATRGGATGTGAGCAGCAGAGCCAACACACAGTGCTTGTGGTATTTCTATAGGCCAGCTCATCTAAGTAGGGGAAAACAGTTTTCCAATAGTTCTTCCCATATTCATACAGCTAACCTCCTGATAGTTTCCTTAAGCKGAAACCTGAGTTCTCTTCTAGAAAAACAAAAAGACAAAGGGTGATATCCTGTTAAGTGCTTTCCCCACCTTTCAAGTGATGCACACACCCAGCAATACTTGTTTAATTTCTACCCTGCACCAATCTCCCCTTCAGCCTGAACGCACATGAAAAAAAAAATTAAATTATTAAATTAAGAACTTACTTCTTAAATGTCAGCAAAATAACCCTGCCAAAACCAGAACCACACTTGACAACTCAGAGCCAGAAGTACAACATATTTCACACACTTGCTGCACAGATCTCCTAAGGTTACTGAAGAATGTGTTAGCTGGTGTTAATGCTTACAAAACTTAAAACATGCTGTTCACTTTTCTGGTAGAAATCCTTTCATGAACTCAGCATTGATAAAATGTCAGTCACTGCAAACAGCCTGAGCCGCCCAGGGRGTCTTGGTGTTCCCTGTGTGATGCACATCCTCCTGCTGCAGTAATACTTCAAATTTATTARCAAGGGGCTTTTTAATTTTGAAAAGCATAATTGTATCTATAAAGTCCATACTTATTATATCTTGGTGTTATTACCTCTTCTAGCCTACTTTTTCATGTTTCTTTTCCCTTCATGTGGACTCTGTGAAATCACTAGTTAAAATAATTTCTGGTTTGGATTTTCAGTTCCCTAATTCTCCAGAAGTGTTTTTCTAAATATGGGTGTGTTTTCCTTAAAATTACTGCCGGCTTAGGCTATTTAATATTTAAACTTAATCAGCAAAGCTAGCAAACATCAGAATTAATAAGACTTCCAATGTCTAAGTTCTCTGGCTCCATGGTACAGCAAGTTCTTTTAAAATGCAAATAAAGTTTTGTGATGGTATTTGTAGTGTCCATCAGGGCCCCATATTTCATCCATACATTTCCAAGTGTTCGACATAGCTGTTMGATTATGCAAATTTATGGCAGAGAGGGACAGCAAAGCAGTGACCTCAAGAGAGAAGATACAGACAATTTTTCACACAGTTTCGGCATGCTTTGGCAGGGGAGCATTTCAGTTTTTTGGTTTTTTTTATAAAAGCTTGTAAACAGCATGATTTTTAAACTAAAGCTAAAATTTTATGCTTGCCAAAAGAACACACCACACCCTCACTAAAAAAAAAAAACTGAAAAAAGACAAAACTTTTTTGCATTGACTTAAAAAAAAAAAACAAACACTTTTTTTGAATCTGCCAGAAACTGAATTCAAGGCACCCACCAGTTCAATGCAGCTCTGCCTATCAGATGAGATTTGTCAACCAAGTCAGTCTCTCTGGTGAGGAAAGAGGTAGGAGGTAATGTGTAAACATTTGCAAATGCAGAACAATTACTTCACTCTGAAACTTATAATCTGCAGAAGACCCTACACCAAGTATTACAAGAATATATAAAATCATAAAAATAGAATTGAATGTGTATGAGAATACTGGAGTGAAGCAAACAATACCAATGTCCTCTACAGCACCCTTGCTGCACAGACTGTGTGCTACCACAACTACAGAAAAGAACTGTCCAAGTCACATAGGAAACAACCTGCATAGGTAGTTATCATCACCTAATTGAATATTTATCACTCTGTGAAGTTTGTCAAGAGTCTGTTAAACTGAAGCTGATAATCAGCTCACAATGAAGAAAAAAAAAAAAAGGAATAAAATCCATTTAGCACCTGCTCCAATTCTTTTTTCATTGCCTGGGAAACTAAGTGTTGCTTGGTAACTCAAATCCATCTGTTTGAATTTCCTCTTTCAGTGTTCCCTTTTTATCAGAACAGAAAAAAACCCCATCTCTTCACCAAAAATATGATCAGAAAAAAAAACCCACCAACCTGTTTTAACACTGCATAAAAGATACAACAGATCCTTGTCTGTTTTTAAATTATGGTAGAGTGAAAAGTGTCTGATACTGTCTCTTAAAAACAACAACACTTCTTATCACAGATAATTTTATTTTTTTTTAAGAAAAGGGAAAGAAATTCTTTATTTCTTTTCCTTACCTCAGGGCAAGATAAGGAGCAAGACACCACTTCCTCACACAGATCAAACACTTCATCTTTTCAGTATCTCTTTGCTGACATGAATACTTAYGGAGCAGAGGCTAAGGCACAGTTTAAAAACAACTTCCCTGTGCATCAGTACTCAAAATAAATGCTGAATGCACAGATATCATACATATCTAAATGTTTTGTATTCTTCAGAGAGTAAAAATACAGACATGTCCCATACATCAGCAGACACACCCTGTCACCAAGCCATTCCAAGAGCATTTTAACCATCCATTGAATCTACTTCTCATTTTAAGGAGGGAAGGTAGGTCAGAGCATTCAGTGTTTCATGCAGAGCTACCTCAGCCGCCCAAACCATGGCACAACCCTGGCAGTCCCATTCCAGAGCTGGGACAGTGAAACACAACTCATGGGACACTTTGTGGGCCAGCAGCAGGCAGTACCCACATTTTTAGGAATCCACAGAGGGGCCTCCTTCCAGGGATTCACTGCATTAACCCCTAAGCAAGTACCAACAGCAGTGTATTCCTTTGCGAGAGAGCTGATTCAGGTCTTTCATTTGTACCAGTTGGATGAACCGTTCCAACTCAYTGTTTATGAAAATATTTCTGCATTAGAACAATGATTTTTATGCCATTTTGATTTAATTAGCTTGTGAGCCCCTTGGCAGGCAAATGGCAGTTATCTCATTAGTGAACAGAGATAYAGAAACAGAATTCTCAACATGCTAAAAGACTCTTGGTAACGTCATTTCAGTCAATAAGCTGTTTGTTCAAGCTTWCTCTACAACTAAACATGTTCTGTAGTACAACTTCTAGCCAAAATTCCACTTCAGAACAATTTTTAYCCCCTACAAGTGCCAGGAATATAAAATACTAGAAATGTAAATGAGAATGGATATACAATATGTGCTACTRTAAGCAAAATTACCAATAAAACTCTTGGTCTTGCTTCCCCATTCAAACAACAAGAAAAAGATTGTTTTTATGCCTCTATAAAACTACCTTCAGTTTGACAAGGAAATTTGCAACAGCACAGGTTGGCAAAAGAATCCCCAGTGTTACCATGGAGATTTGATTTGTAGCATTTCACTTCAAAAGAGCAATTATCTTTAGAAAACACAGTATGTTGCTAAAGAATCCTTAGCCACAGTAAGAAAAGCAAATCTGAAAAACTCTTGATCTCTATTTAGCACTTAATAAATGCATTAACACTTCACAGTCTACATACTACTGGYAAAATTAGCATAATAAAAATTCATAGGTAAGTGTATACCAAATGAATTCTTTRCATATATTCTATGATCTAAAACTCAGAAAAACACAAAACTTTCATCTGTGTGCTGACACATGGATTATGATATGCAGGACAARAAAGGAGAACCAACCTTTTACTTCCAAATAAGTTTCAAAAAAAAAAAAAAAATCGCACGAACATATTAGTAATGTAGCTCTGAAATAGCTGAGCAAAACCTGCTCAATAAGTGACAACTATGGCATTTCACTCACAGTTCCTTGCCAAGTCTCCACTTTAAAGACCACTATATTTTAAGGGATGAAATAATCTTATTCCATCATTTAGTCTTAAGCCCAGTTATTAGAACATAAATATTAATGCTGTTAACTTGATGATTATCAAATTAACAAACGATTTCTGTGAACTGAGGCTGCACTGAGCTATTGCCCCTCACTTAAACATATTTATGTTTTATTCACCCATCAATTCTTACACTTTTCTTCCAATACTKCTGTTAGGAGTGGCAACTGTTAATGCTGAAGCTTCTCTTTAAGGATTCTCTAACTCACATTGACTATTGTTTTCTTTCCATGCTCCCTTCACACTACAGAGCAACAATTCYACACCTCAGTACCGCCCAAAATGTTCAATTTCACATTTATTTCGTATCTCTTAAGTTTTTATAGGCTTAGACAAGGTCAGTCCTAACAATTCTTTCAAATRTATCCATTTCTTTTCTATGCCTTCCCAAACATCCCTGTGAGGAATTTGATCTARGCCTTCTGTAAATCTCTAGGGAGCTTGAATCTGTCACTGGTTTAAGCACACAGGACCCCCTGAACATGCAAATCTTCMGTCTAGGTATAAATGCCACTCATATATGTTCCAGAGTTTTAATTAAGTTTAATGCTTAAGCCACATTTAGAAGCTCTCAGCAAGTACAGATYGTACCATATTATCACTAAATGACAAAAAAACCTTCTAAGTTACCCAAGTCTATGAATTGGCAGGTTTTCTTTAATTTAAATATAGCAGTAGGCTGATAATAACCATTACCCAAGCTCTACTGACACCAGATAACAAAGCTTATAAACACAGACATTTTGGCACAAGATAATTCAAAACAAAGAGTTCTAAATAGTTTAAGGGTTAAAAACTATAAGATATTGGTTAACTGCACAGAGAAGAGAGAAACTCTGTGGAGTGAGAACCTAAATCTAGAGAGTTTAAAAAGTTCACTGGTGGAAAATTGCCAACTACATAACTCTGTTGACATATTACAGAAACMATTTATTTCATAGTTTACTTACTGCATTACTTCTTGGTTAAATACTATCTGGTTATTTACAGCTCTCTGTGGACTCTCACAATAGAGTCAGGCAGATTTTCTAGGTCCTTAGGTCTTACCACACAGCCTCCATTTTCAAAATCACTTCTTCACATATCCTGCCTACTGATAGACTTATCACACAAATGTCAAAAATTCTTGGCATCAACTCCTACCTAGCAGCAGTATCTTCAGGAACAGGTCCACAGMACCTCAGCATGCTAAAGGCTCCCCTTACATGCATTATTAATTTTCTATTTGGGTATTGCTCCGTGCCATTTTTCAGAAAACTGGATTTCAGGGCTGAATTTYAGCTCTCAGCAGATCTCTGAACCAACAGTTTGACTCTTTCCTTATCTACATCAGCACAAGTGTAATTCTAGMCAGTGACATACATCACTGCAGCACAATCAATGCAGATTAAATCATATTCAAATCTGTTAATCATAACGAGACACTCTGAGGATCTTAGTGTTTTAGAAGTAATAAAATGGAAATAGATCAAATATTTTCATTTAGTAGCAAACACGCCAACAATAAAGCACCATTCTAAGTCAGATCTTTTACTTGCAYTTGTCTCTTTCACTTCTCAAGTCCTCCACACCACCATCTCTGTAAGCACTTTTGGAAGTGCATTATTCTGTGAAAAACCTRATGCCAAGGTTTCTTTGCACTCGTAATAAAAACATACTTAAAAATAACTACGTTTTATATACTTTTATTGTAAACTCTTGTCTTATTGCATTTGGATAACAGCATTTTCTTTAGAACAGTTTACAACATAAAGACATATTTTCATAGAAAGAAATGACTGCAATGTAATCCTTTTTGCAGGCTTCTTCTGATCCTCTTACWGTTCATGTTTTCTAGGAGGAAAATGATGGTACACAAGATGATCTCATCACAGAGGTGATCTAAGAGAAAGAATAGTACAATGGTGATTTATTTTTTTACAGAGCAATTAGGTAAAAAGATTATGATTCTGTATTTCATTAAGATTTAGCACGCAGCATTCTAAGAAGCAGCAACTCTATAGGCCTCATATCAAATGGGCAGAACTACAAGCCAAGGAACCACATCATTACCTGCCTCAATTTAGCCTTTCATGTTGGAACCATCAATTTCTTTTTCTGACCTTCTTCCCATGCAATGCATTTCCTATCAGATGTTAAGTATCTGCAAAACAGGAAAAGGGAAAAAGAGTCCTAAATTGAGTTGTAGCTCCTATCATTATCCAACCCCTTAAAACAAAAGGTAAAATGAGAAATTAAAATATAATGATAAAGTAAACTAAAACAAAAAAATATAAAACAAAAATATTCCCACGTACATGCACAAATTGTTAGCTGTGTGATCACAAACATAAATATGAATGTGACTGACAAATAATCCRTTCACTGGAGCAAACTTACCCCAGAAAGGCTGGTAGGACTTGGGTGGTTCACCGGAAGGAATGGGCCACCCTGAGGGCCCCCCTTTAGTTCTTCTGCTACACCCTGATGTTCTCCCCAGCTGCAGATGYATGCATACAGAACAATCCCTATATACAGAATAGGTACCATTTTATGGGTTTCTTTTGAATTAATAATTGACTGGTTCACTAAATGAGAAATAATCAAGTTAATGAGGGTTTTCTTCCTCAGGAAATGGATCTGAATATAGTCAAAAATTTCATTTAACTTGTTRGTTCTCTTTCCTATCTATAGGAGGAAAAACTGAATCGCAGTATTTTTACCTCTCTTCTTCAGCAATATTAAATGCTACAGAATTTCTGTTAGAACAGCTCTCCAAAAACATTTCTTGGAAATTCAGCTCAATTATCACAGCTTAGCCAGCTACAAACAATTACTTTACAATTGTTTATTCACAATAAACAATACTTTGGAAGTTCAAATTAAAGATAAGGTTTGACACATTGCTGTTTTTCTTACACATTTCCCAGGGGGTTGATTGTTGTGTTGTTTTGGGGTGGGTTTTTTTTCCTATAATTAAGATACATATGAATTATTTTTACCTTAAATTAMTTAACACTTTCCAGCCTTACTCATGAGGTAGGTTTTTCCTGATGGTTATATGGGTTTCCAAGAGCYGCACAACAAATGTTCTAGGTACAGTGTTTAAACATGGTTATGCTCAATTACCAACATCTAAATATAGATGTTTAAATCCATATTTGRCTGTTAATCTTTATTTACCTATACCCATTTGAATTGTAAAAGTTTGTTTTATCTGCAGATACCAGCTGCAGAAAAAGCAGACTCTGTACTTCTATTATTAGATTAGCTCTATAAGGTCATTAAATATGGATTGAGGTGACAGTGGACCAGAACATTCACGCTTGAATGAGAAGAGACAGTGCCTCGGGGTAAGGCCTGAAGAACAGAGGAAGAGCTACTCAGACACAGCAGCAAGAGCTGGGTACAACAGGCAAATTATCYTCCAGATAACACAACTTACACAGATAACCTCGTGGGCTTCTCTCACTATTCAAYGGGTGACTTCAGAATCTGAGAAACTCAAACAGAAACCAAAAGACCTGCAYATTCTCATTGCTGAAAGGTGGGATATCTAAAAAGTTAAGTCCTACAGAGATTCACTGTAATTTTTAAGCATAGGTGCTCAGAATAAAACATTTCCATGCAAACTTCCCAGCAAYAGAGGAAGGAGCTGCAGTTGTCCATCACCTCCTTCCCACACATGCTCAGCAGAGCCTCTAATATTGCCAGCACTAAACACAAAGTGTCTGCGCAAGCATAACATATGTCTGAATTACAGAACATTCCCTGGTATTTCACTCATAACTCAGTTTAATGAGGAYGCTCAGAGTTTATTCTGCTCTTCCATTCTCCAGCAGCTCCAAGACACTTGTACTGACCACCTTCACTAGGGCTGGACATGGTGAAATATCCACCCGGGAAACACAACGTTGGCTGAATGCAGAGCTTCTGTCAAACTGTTGGAAAGCTGCTGACTTTTCTCTCCCTTAATTCTTGAAAATCCCAAGCTGCTAAGTAAAAAATATTTACCATTTCAGTGGAGTCTGAGGACTAAAAGTCTCATGGTACAATGAGGCACCACAAACAGAACTCTCCCCCCAGTTTTTGCACATTATCAAAGCACAAATGCTGTATTTTCACATGAATACACATGAAGCTCATGGGGCTTCTAAGGTTCAGGCCACGAACCCTTCTTGTTCTGTCTTCATTTTCTCAAATTTAYTTCTCAAATTTTTCTCAGTGTCCTTCAAGCATAAAGAAATTAAGATCATATCCAATTAAGTTCCAAATAACACCAGAGCCTATTCAAAGAAGCCAAGCAAAATCTGGACCAGGTACATCTCACTTCTACTTCTCAGACCACTCCACTGGTAATATTACAGGAAAACAAAGCATCTTGAATATTCTAAGTTACAAAATTAGATTTTGTCAAGACTTTAAGTAAAACCATAATAACAGCATCGTTCAAAGGGTTTTCCTTCATCAGAAAAAAACTGCTGAGATTTTAATGCCAGTAATTTCCAACAGAAAACATTTAACAGAAAGCAGTCTGGGCACTGCTCAGGTTACAAGTGAGCGTATTTTATACTTTAGCTTTTGCATTACCGTAACACATTATCTCATATAATTAGATTTTTCCAAAACCTCCAGAAAATGAACTTTCCACATGCCCTGGATGTTTGTTTATTGACTAAACGTGGTGTGCATGAACTAAACAATGCATTGCAGTAATACAAATTATGAAAGAGCAATACTACAGCCTAATGGACTATAGAAATAGTTCTGTAAAACCATTGTGATCTCTAGGACAATATAKCAAACATATTACAGACTTTTGTAGTTTTGATCTTCATATTTCTCCCTCCAAAGCAAAATAAAAACCAGCTCCTATGTTAATGAACAGACCCTTAAAAGTTTTGTGACGTCCATAACATAATTAAAATTACTTTATTCTGGAAAGGTATGTATTTGTCAAATTATGTTTTCCTTCAATATCTAGCACACTGCAAATGTCTGAGCAAAAGCAGAAAAACAACTTTTCACTATTTTGGAACACAATAGCAGAGATGGAAAAAAAAGCATAAAGCCCCAAAATATCCTCAGGACTAACTCCTTAGCTCCAAAGCTATTCTTCATCTATTATGATAATGTCCACACTGTCCAAAAGTCAGTGAAGAACTGGTATTTTTCACATACCACTCACCAAGCTGCAGTTTAAGACTCTTCTCAGTTACTTTCTGATATTTTTTKYCYTTYCYYYTTTTTTTCCTTGCYATGAAGCAATAGAACATTAACAGATGGCCAAGTAAAAAAATAAATAAATCATAGCCTGCACTATAACAGCCCATGTGCTACTAAAAAATAAAAAGTTTAAAACCATCTTTTAATTCAGTGCTTTAACACTTAAAGCAAGACAGACTTTCACTAAAAAGTCAAAGAATTGCTTGCTCATTTAACCCCAACTGAGAAAATAGACAAAAAACTTAGATTTGGTTTCTCAGTGCATTAAATTAGACAAGATTAACAGATCTATATATAAGCACACTGTATTTTTGCTCAGCTGCTGCAGTACAATGACATGTGCTTTCAAGACAAAGCAATATATTGCTTCCAGTTATCACCTATAGTGTTGATAATTATGAAAAATTAATGACACCTCATTACTTTCACTACTTCCTCTGTGATCAATCATTAACTCAGTTTCTTTTCAAGAAATCCCCAACCAGTCCCTGAAAATCCCAAAGAACTTTGTTCTTTACTGGTCATTTCCTGCTTTTTTATCTTGCTGGTTTCCAGGTTAGGTGAGACTGTCTCTGAGTGCGACAACATCTAAAATCTCCTGTTCTTCAGGAACTTGCCAGCAAAGAGAAATACAAGTGTAATGTARTAATGACTTCCATTTCTGTCATCACATTGAATTATACCAATACAGACTACTTTGTTCAGGTACCAGAGTGCATAAATCCACTCCTTCAATAAACTGGTTTAACACATCTGTGAATACAATGAAAACTTATAAAGATATTTCCTTTTCCTACCAAGCTTTTGACTGGATGTTCACTCAGAAAGCATTAAAAAAAAAAAATCTATTTTCTACAGTGTATCTCCACAACTTCCAGGTGTTCTGTAAGAGACTCCACAGTTTCAATATACTCTGTGTATTTATTGCCTCTCCTTCACAGGAAGGGTCAATTTTTTAATTTATATAAATTTGTGTCACTATAGAAAAATTACTTCTGCATTTAGAAACATTCATGACAGAGGCGTTGGTATTATCAGTTTCTCAAACTTATAAAAAATGCTTATGGATACAGTAAAGACAAGTTTCAATTTACATAGGGAAAAAAAGAAACTTGTTTAAAATATCTTTAAAAGAACATTTGGCTGTCTTCAGAATCCATCTTTTTTATGAGACATTTCACAGAGTACTCCTATTGTGCAAAAGAGCTAATACCAATCACCCCCCAAAACACTTTCACAGATCCCTTAATACCATAAATATCACTTTATATAAGATGCTATATGTGGTATATTACTTACACTGAACACTGTATTCCTATAGCCAGGAAATTCACTTGGAAAACAGCGATTCACAGCCTGTACAGCACACGGATCTCGTGTGTGATGTCTGTATTTATCCGATTATAAATACAGCTGTCCTTCCCAACAACTGCTCTCTGGATTGGAGGCTGGGGAATAACTGAGGTGCAGGCAGTGTGAGAGGCAGCAGTGACAGCGGTGACAGTCACCGCAGCTGCCACTGTGCCTGCACTGCCAGCACCAAAGGTGGAACAACAGGGCATCACCTGCTGCTCTCTGTGCCCCAAACACACAGGAKAGGGGAGGGCAGAGTGAAGTTGAATACAGAAAGGGTCAAAGTATCTCAAAGAAATCCAGAGGACAGACCAGCTGGTAAACTTCACTTTCTCCGAGCTGCTTGTCCTTGTGTTTCCTTCACAGTGGATCCCACGCACCATGTAACACCTCAGCAAAGAAAAGTTCTGAATATATTCAGAGACAGATAGCTTACAGGTATTCAGGGAGTATTCAGAGGAACAGTCACATTTTTAAGTTGTCCTTAGGACTAACAGTTTGGGGRARAAGAGCTCCAAAMCTTCACATAAAAAGGYTTTTCTGRTATCTAAAAGTGCCATTGTAGTTTWTTCATTATTTCAATGTGTCTTAAAAATAATACAGGTTAGCGTATAACCTGATTAAACATTAATTCTGAAACTTATCTTGGGCAAAAGTTTTGAATATGGCTTCATCAGAATCACATCATAATGACACACAGTAAACACCAAAGTGGGCCAAAAGTCTCACAGAAAAGTCTCAATTGTTTCATCCTGATACTGGCTGATACTTTTATGACTGAAGTAATTCCTCCTTCAAAATGAAATGGAAAACGGATGGTAGACAAAGAACTTCAATACCTTAGGTCTGGAATATTTAACTCAGCTCTGAAAAAGAAGGGGAGGATGCTCTCACAGAAAGAGAATTCTTGCAGGTCTTTCACAAATGTGTGAGTCACTGCAACCTCACGTTGCAGCAGTCCAGTCAAACACTRAAGACTGCCAAGTTTACAATACATCATTTTGACCTGGACGGAACACAGTCAAATAAATTGAACTGTCATAATAGCAGATGCAATTRTTCAAATCATGTGTAAAACCTTTTTCAATCTGACAAAACAAGCTTCCTTCATAAATTCCTTCATGCACTAAATTTCCTAAATTTTACTTTTCTACAGTAAATATCAAAAAAAAGCTTATCACTCCTTTAGCTAGCAAACTAAATATGTTAAAGCCAGCTCTTTTGCTCCTCTTCCCAGGAGAGCTATTGCTGAAACTGTCAGCATTTTGTAAATAACTGGTAAGCATTTCACAAATATCACAACATCATGATGCACATACCAGCTCCAAACCCTGCTTGCTTGCCATTTGTAATTGCACAGCCTACACTTTCCTTTATTTATGAGGTTAATCTGTGTAATTACTGCCCAGTGATTCTAGCAGGAAGGGATCATAGGAAATATTCAAATACATTTGACATTAGAGTAAAGCTCCACAAGACTGAGTGAAGGAGTCTTGGGAAGTTCAACCACCATAAATTCATATACTGGGAATATTCAGCTTGCTAATAATATATTCATAAATTCTATTCAAAGAAATAAAAAGAGAAGCTTATATGAAAATTTTAAACACTATTTTTTCTTTCAGACACAAAAACCACTGAGGTTTTCTGGATATTTAAACCAGTATTTTTYAAGACTTTGCTGGAATGCAAGCTATTCAGAAAAAATTGTTAGTAAAATTAAATAAAAATTTTGCATGTTGCACCAAGCTTCCAGATAGYTGTGACAGAGACAAGGAACCTCTCCCACTGAAGGACACAGAGGAAACAAATGATCAAAGTAGCCCTGATCTGGAATCCTTCCAGAAGCTCTATTTTACCATCCTGAAGCCCCATTGTTTTAACAAATTCTATTATTTGARTTGGTGTTAAAATGAACTTTCTTTGCTGTGGGACTATGCTTGTCTGTTCCCAATCTCTGGGTAAGAATTTCTTTCTCTGGCCAATGATCCTGTGCCTTAATGGTGCAGATGGGGAGTGAGCACTGCCAAGACCTCTGTAAACACTCAGTACTGTTGAGAGGCTGAAAGGTAACATTATTTTGATAATGGTKCCTGAAACTTGTTATCAGCAGAAAATCTTTTCTCTGCCACATGTCCTCCTATGTGAAAATATGTCATTTTCAAGTTGAGAGTTGAAAATTGCTCTCTCCAGGCAGATCAGGACTGAGAACAAATTGATTGCTCTGGCTCTGAAACGTGCAGGTGTTCAGTCCACCAAGGCTCTGAAGCAGACCAACATTTTTGTTGGGATAACAATGCATCTGCAATAAAAATCCTTCCTCCTGTGCTACAATGGTACGTTTTTAAACAGAATATAGATTCTACTTCCTTTGTGAGAAAGCTCTACAAGAGGAAAACGTTGTTTGTGGCATGTGTCTAACTGCACTACAAAATCAGAAAAATTCTCCACCACAAGTTTGTTCATCATTATATTGTCCAAGYTATGGAAACCTGCAGAGGCATCTTCCATTTGAGGAAAAAAGGAGAATGAATTCCTTACAACTCWGGGAATGATCAGCATGGTAATTCCCCAAGGATACTGGAATTSTTCATCAAAACAGACGTTCAGTAGATGACAGAAAAGACAACAATTGAGCACAGAGTATAGTGGGTGTTCTCATCTACCTGACACCTGCACAATCACTTATGAAAATGTAAATAGCAAGAAAGCTTCATGAATTCCTMTTTGGGCAAGAAGAAAACATCAGCAATGACATTGCCTGTGTTTCTTAAGAAGACTGATGAGTTTGTGAAAAATACTGCTTTTTTAAATGACAGCTTCTTTCCCAGATAGCAAAACACAGGATGCCAGAGCCATGGGCACGCCCATGGTGTCCCAGGTGCCCCAAGCTGCGAGGGGCTGTGGTTTAACTCAGCACTGCTGAGAAGTTGCTAAGCCCTGAAACGAGCACTGCTGCCTCCCCAATGCRCTTTCAGATGTGTTCTGGCAGTTCAGCATCAGAGCAGATATGGTGAGATTCCAACTCATTCAAAGAGGAAAGTGACACATAAGCTTGCTCTTTCGCTTTTATAAATTAAATTATAAACCTTGACTAACACACTGGGCCCRAATTCCAGCAATACCTTCAGATTGCATTCCTAATTTTCTGCAGAAAGCTGAAGTATCCTTTTCGGTCTCCTCGCTTCGGTTCTTAGATGGAGATGTCCTAAAGTGCATTTGAATCACAGACCAAAATAAAACTTATGTGGAATTGTCTCTGCATTGGCTTCAAGTTCTACCATTGTAAAATGAGCAATGAAAAATAACAAACAGGGTGAGATCGTCTGTGAGAACAAGACTGAAACATAATCCTCGTTCAACAGAGCCATCTAGTGTCTTCATGCTTTACATGAAGGATGCAAATCTATCAAGTTAGCTACTGGCTGATTTTTAGSAATTATTTAGGGCCCCACATTTTTCCCCATACTTTCAAATACCTAGTAATCAATGCACTATTTCTTGCTCAGCATTTGAGCTGAGCTTTAGTTAATAATCATTGCAAAAAATCAGCTGATAATGAAAAAGCAGAAATTTAACTAACTCAGTATTTGGAGGAACTTGCTGAAAGGATCTCATGAACTGAAAAATTCCCAAAGTTCTCCTTCTAAAGATCCTGTATTCATGAAATATTTTTTCCAATGTTTTGAGACAATGAACTAAAGAAAATAAACCCACACATTTCAGATTATATTTGTTGTAGTAAATCTAAAACCGAAGAGCTACATACTTTTGCAAGGAAATTAATATTCAGGGAAATCAAATGTGTAAGAGTCAAAGCCAATTAAAGCAGTGTGACTACAAAAAGATATAACTGGCAATTAATTATCTCTTAGCAAATGGAAATAATGCATTATCCAAAATGCAGATTTTAAGGAGAAAGGTACATGAAGAACATTCCCTTTAACAAACGGCTCTTTACCGGCCCCATTTATTTACAAGAAATACTGATTTGAAGTGAATTAGTGAGACAACATTGCAGTGCAATGGCAGCACAGAGCTTTGTTAATGGAGTAGTGAAACACCACTGAGAACCTGTTTGCAATTACCAAGTACAGCCATTAGCTGCCTAAGCATTTCTCTCTGTCAATTATTAGATTATTTCTCTTTTTAAGTTATATCAATGGAACTTGCACTATGTACAAAATCTTCCAGTATCACAGGTCTAGGAGAAAACAAAATATTCTAGTAAATAATGAAAAAAGYAGGGCAATAAAGAACATACAGAACCAGAAACTATTCTAAATATACTCATTATACATAAATGGCTCTAAAAAATTGGTGTTGTTTCATTTGTTTTGTACAGGTTTATGTTTCAGGGGGAAGATGATGTGCTGACAAATGTGGATAAACAAAGCAGGTGAAGACATTGGCTTCACCTACRGAAAAGCTACAGCAAACTATTTCCTTCCAATGGTGTAGCTCAGCAGTGACCACGTCTGGATTCATTTATTCTCTCAAATCTAATCCTAGTCCACTTAAATCACTCAATCCCACTGACCTCATTTGACTCAAAAAAATGAAAAAAAAATAAAACGCACAAACAAAATTTTGTCCTCAGTGCTTTCAAACATATCCACCAAAAATGTGGATATGTCTTTTAGAGCACATCAGGGTTATTAATCAGTATTTTAGCCAAATCTTTACAGTGAGATCTAATATATTTATAGCCATTATCAAATTTTGTATTTGCGCATGAATGTGTTGAGAGCCCTAAATTGTGTTGGAATACCAGGCTCAAACTGTCAAGCATTGCCTCACAATTATATTATAGTTATAAGCAATAACTATCTCTATAAAAATTAGGATATTATCAACTATTCACTAAGTGAAAAATATTGTTTTGTTAAATAGTTTCATCTAACATTACASTCTTCCTTCATGAAGCTGAGTTTTAGGCGAAACTTTAGGAAGGGTTTATTAGCCATGTTCTACTGCCTACAATAAAACTTCYACTTTTATTACTAAAATGAGCCAGCACATACCAAGACAAAACTCATTTTGTTTAAGACTTGTACAAGGACAAAATTTAGCAAATGAAAAACTGTTCTYTTTTAGCAGGCTGGGGGGTGGGGGGAGGGAGGAGTGGCTTTTCTAAAGATGAAAAAACACGTTTTCCTCCTTTGACTCTTTGTGTCTTTGCAAAGAAAAAGATATGTTCATATATACAAACAAATATATACATACATAAGCTCTGGCAGGAGATCGGCCTGTTGCAGTTTTCTGGAACTCCAGCTCGTGTGACAATATGTGGATTTCCAGTCCAGGAACAAGGCTGAATGTTTCCCAAGACCAAGGAGTCCCAACTAACACAGAGGGTCAAATCAGAAAATTGTACRTTGGAATTGGAGAGTAACCAACCCTCCCCTTCCCTGCAAATTCAGTTCTGATTCTGAGAAAATACACATCAGAGCAGAGAGTCACTTACATAAGCTACAGTCATTCATGTGAAAAATGTCAGGATGATGGAGAAAGTYAATTACATTATAGAATAATGAAGTTATTGGCACAGAAATTAATAGCAACATGTTTACAGTACAGGGAATATCAAAGAAAACAAAACCTATCATAGAAACCGAAACTGATAATTTTTTTCTATTTCATGGGGGCTTTCTCTAAAATTGACAGCCAACCRGAAAGTAGTAAACATGTGACCTGCGCAAACAATCCTGCAAAGACTATTTCACACCTGGAAACAATACTTGAAATACAGCAATTCAAGCCAGTCCCCCAATGGCCTCCTAAAGGATTTGCTTTCCAGGAATGCTGGCAGGATCAATACTTATCATGTTCCACACATGGAAAGGTACAGAAATACAGCTAATTCATAAACCTGATCTTTCTCCCTTCCAAAAATAATTTCTTATTTGCTACTGTGAGACAGCTTTCTCAYGTATGAGATTCCAAACTACTCGTGGTGATGTCATGGAGGTCAATCCTGGTTTTAAAGAAACTGATTTCTAAATGAACAAAGCTTTCTAATCCTTCATGGACTWACTAAAACTATTGCAACCAAGCATCCTGGCAAGAATATCACAGGGCACAGCAAAATCTGAATRGGCTGTGTTAGAAGTAACAACTGTTCTCTAGAGCATAATCAGGTTCTGTCTACTTTCTCATGCCTCCAGTGACTGCCAACACYGCAGAGTCCTTCTGTACACTTAAGGGGTCACCTTAAAAACACATATTACTATTGATATTTTGATAGAAAGTAATAGTCTTTAYAGCAATTGATAAGATTAATATTTTGAGTTGAGCCAGGAGAAATAAAAGGAAAGAGGCACAAATGAACCTAATAAAAAAGCTCAGTATAAAATGGTTGTTAATCTGTGTAACAAACTTCAGGGCAGAAACGTTTGGTGTCGATAAAGCATTTCCTTAGTAAATTACTACTGGCTCCAGTGTAAGACATTTACAGTAAACACCAAAAGTCTGCAAGGCATCTGTTCTATTCACAGTGGAAGAAGGAACTTTGCTCCATTAATAACTTTAAAAACATGCAATAACTAATTCATGATGGCAGTTCAAATCCTATCAGCAGCCTTCATTATTTGACCAAGCTGAGTTCAAAGATAGAGCAAAGTTTTTAAAAAACCCTTGAAAGTTTAAAAGTAAACTTTAAATTATAATAAAGATGTGGTGTTGTGCTTCTTTCTACTAAATATAAAAAAGCTGTAGCTTTAAGCCATRAGCAGCAACATTATTTTAAGAATACACGTAAGATAAGAGTTAAAATGTGTACATAAAATCCTGTATGATCTCAGAATTTGTTTTAGTGAAATTGTATGTTGTACATAGAGGGCACGTGTAATATACGTGTATGTACATATAATAAAATGCTTGCTGGAATTTTAACATTTGACTTCACTAGAGACTTAGTGGGACTTTGCCTTAGGCAAGTTTTTAATAGCAATAATAAAAAAATACTTAATGGTACTTAGGGTAAATAATGTGTGGTCACTATGTTTAAAAAAAAGTAATACCAAACATCTGTGCTAGATTTCCACATGATAAAATCCCGATATTACCTTCAATTCTCCCAAAGTTATAGAGAAAAAAATGTTTATTTAAAATTCTAGAAGAGACATGTGATAACCAATTTAAGAACTTTAAGGCAGGCATCTTGTGTTTTCTGACAGGAATGTAAATTTAGTGATCTTCATGGTATTTAATTCTGAAGAATGCCATAGTATGACATTATGGCTTCAAGACAGATTTTAAACCACTAACAGAGTTACTGGGAGACTATCCAGACCAAGARTGCCCTTTTTCTTAAGTCTACTTGCCAAGACCACTTTGTTCCCTGCAGGATACATTAATTTCCTWATCAAAGCAAAAGTTATTAATTTTTTTCATTTTTCAGAAAATAACAATAAATTTCAGCTACCTTTGAAAAACGCTAACAAAAATATTGAGCTGTTTTAGTTCCTTAAAGGCATGTGATGCAGTCTAACTCAATGATGGAAAACTGAGGGCAAACTGGACAGAAATTCTCAGAAAGCATGAAARAGAGCTCAACATTCTCTTAAGAAGCTGCATCTCCAAACTGAAGCAGAAACACATTTTTTCTCTCTTGCTTTGTGAATAAGGAACTAAGAAAACTTTTGCTATAACTAAACTGGGAATTCAGCTATCCTTGTGAAAGCTTATTGCCTAGATTTTAAATTCCTTGACACTTGGAAAGAAATCTAACCCCATTTTTTGYATAGCTTATTTCCCAACATTTTAGTGAACCTTGCCGACACTGACATTCTTTGCTATTCCTGTAAGAGCAGGATTCCAACTCCAGCTTTCTTCTCCTCCTCCTGCTCTGTAATGGGCCTCWCATTTGCCATTGTTTGTGACCTTCAAACACAAAGCTTGAGTAAAACTGTCACCACAAGTTTGCCTCTGTGAAAGTTTAAAGATGCAGTGACTCCACACTGCAGAAAGGCGGAATCTTTGAGGGCCATGGAGTCAACCCAGCAAGGTTAGTCATACTGTATCTGCTAAGAATRTGGAAACAAATTAAGAAAAATAACATTTTTGTTTTCTGGAGTTATTTCTCTGCCTCTAGCACACCAGCCAATTCCATGACTCTTGCCTGTACTTTCTCAAAGAAATACAATCTAAAGCCTGGAGAAATTCCAGATCTTTAAAGGCAGCAAYGTTAGAAAATTCTGGTAAGGCTAGTCACAGGATGGGGGGGTTGGGGGGAATAAGCAATCAGTGTCTTAAAAAAAGAGAAATTTTTGCATGTTTCTTGGCCATTCAACCAATCATTTTGAATCAGAACAGTAGGATATTTCTTTCTGGTTATGTGTGATCTTACATGAAATGGGCAGAAAATTACTAATTGACTTAAAGACAACAAGAAGTTATTTCTCTCCACCTGGTTAAGTGAACTCTGAAGAAGTTACAAGCTAGGCAAAGGCAGTTGAGGAATAACAAAGAACACCTCYCTTACTATTCAGTTCCTAGTAGGACCAGTGGTCAGGGGGTGCAGGTCAGGGAGATAGAACTGACACTCATTTGAGATGCGAGTGTGTCAGAGCAGTTGTCCTTAATTCCCAGTATTTCAAGACCAGTTCTTCAGTTCCTCTCACAACATGGTAGTTTAATTCTCTGGTTTGGTCAAAATATCACCCACCAGAGGTTATTAACAGCTTTCTACAGCACAATGTTGAGCTATCAGAAAGACTGGGAATGAACAAAAGAGATAAACAGCTTTGCACTGTTTTAAAGCACTAACAAATGAACAGCATAAGAAAGTTACGGTTGCATTAGGGGAAAACACGGTCAAAAGCTCAGCAAAACATATATAAGACTTAACCTTTCTCCAGCTAGGTTGGTACACACTTTGATTCCAAGAACTGAAAAATCCAGATTGAAAGCAATTTTAAATTAAATACCAACAGCAAGGAGCWCATGAGAAGTCCATCTCTACACTACATTTTAATATAGTGTTGACACTGTATAGGACCAGTAGTCTTCAGTTATTGTTTCTACATTCAACCTAATTTACACCACATTCACCTTTTTTCCCATAGACAGCAGTGTTTCTGCTGGAAACTACAGCAGAAGCTATCACTGTAAAGATAAACTAATAAAAACTGTTTGTTGAATAATTTCATATGATGCTACAGAGAATTTTATCATCCTTAGCTAGTTTCAGAGAGTCACCAAATCACTAAGGTTGGAGAAAACCTCCAAAATCATAAAAAATATTTGACAAATTCCACCTTGTCAATTAAACCATGACACTGAGTGCCACATCCAGTCATTTCTTGAATGTCTCCAGGGATGGTGACCCCCAACACTTCCCTGAGTTGTTCACCCATTGTTGAACAACMCTTTCCATTAAGAAATTCCTTCTCAATCTCCCCTGGAGCAGACAGTTTCAAGTGCAGTGGCAGAAATAAAATAGTCAAACTAATTCAAAAGAAGAAACAAGCATTCAAGATTTGATCAAACAGAACATTACACATGACACAGTACTAATTTCTCAAAAATACACTCAACACTTGAGCTATACTCCAACCTGTAAAAATAAAGAAAGCACAGTATTTTAGGTGATGCTCTAAAACAACAAATATTTTGTTTAAAGGTATAAAAAGATTAACACAATTTGAGTGAACACTAAATGATTCATGAAKGAAATTCATTAAAATCATATCCAAATTCTAGCTTTGAAAGTATTCTCAGGAGGAAAATAGAGTTCAGTAACTCTGCAAGGTGATTTACACAGCTGGAATGAAAACKTACAAACACTAGTTAAGAAAATAAAAATATCAATCCACTGGGGAGGCTACTGCTGAAGAYTCAACACATTAATCTCTGGTTTACCATACTGAAAACCTGCATTGTGCAGGAGGAGGAACTAAAAGCAGTGACAGCAATTCAAATGAGCACTGCAGAACAAGGACTTTCCAGGCTACACACAAAGATCAAAAGTTGATCTATTTGGACCTTTAACAAATACATAATACTTTTAACTCCACATAATGTCTGATGTTACTTCAAAGCATGYAGACAACTTTCTATAACAAGAAAGCGAAAGAAAAAATTTGCATCTCAGAATGTTTTCCAAGAGCCCACCAGCACAATCCAATCCAGAATCCTGGATAAACAAACAGGCACCTACTGAAATATTCTGTTCCTAAAGAGCTCCCACAGCCTACACATCATACGTCCAAGGTCCCTACAACAAGCTTCAAATATGCAGAAATTCAAAAAAATAAATAAAACTGAAAACCTATAAATACCATGCAACAGAAAGAGAGCTGGAGAGACAAACTTCACCCAAAGCCTTGGATTTTTAGAAAAACAAGGAAATTGTGAGCTAAAATCTCCAAAACGTTAGATAGTTCCTGCCAATCTAGCTAGGACAGATTCCAGGCAACAAATCAAGTAAATTTTTTAACCTTGACCAGTTATCAAGGTATGAGAGCATATCATAAGCAGTAAATCCGAATCTGTAGTTGCAGTACACCAGACAAAAGACAGCGTCCGTATTCTCATATAAACTGAGGGAGAAACAACTATTTTCCCTACCCCTGAGAATAACTGAGGGAAGGAACAATAAATTAATTCAGTCTAAGTACAGGAGAACCATGCACAATCCACAGGTAGCGATAATATCCCCTTTCAGCATTTCTTGGACTGATCAATAAATTGGAAGCCAAAGAGMATTACCTCGACAGTTACATTTTACCTGCTTTTCAAGCTCAATCTAGCTTGATTTCTCACCGTCCTTGAATAAAATTCTCATTAGAAACTTCCTTCAAATTTCCTCATGTCCAGTATACAGCCAAATCAGGGTTCACAAACAAGAAAATATTTTGACCACAGTCTCTAGATGCAAATAGCTGTTCTTAATCTCCAGCACTAATTCTTAAGCTCTTGCACTAATTTCATTTGCACTTTGATCTGTCAAGCAAATTGGTGTTTTCAGTGAAGTGGAAGCTCAGCCTGACTGCACTGCAGCTGAGTTTCCAAGCACCCAGAGCTATTTAATCTGATTCCCTTGCTGAGTGCAGCCTGTACCTCCCTGCAATCCTCACCCACCTCAGCAGGGTCTTTGTGAGGAAGATTGTCCCTGCCTTGTTTGCCTGACAGCCACACGATAACACTGCTGGGATCCAAAGGGGCAGATGGGCTTGACACCAGGCCAGATTTTCTTTCAATTGTACTAATCCAATCATCCCAAATCCAGCCCCAAAAATGCATTTACAAATGATGTGGGCAGCTGGTGCCGGTGGGATCAATATGGGCTATACTCACAAASTATAGCCATCACYACWGTGTTTTAAGGTGACMRCATTATGGTATATTTATGTAAAAASCTGAAGCATCCCCACGTGAAAATACATTAGAAATACAYATAGGCAYAAGCCTTKGTTTAWATRGAAGGCAAATAATTACAAAACACTMTTTTCAAACACCAGAGGCATGAAAGTCCCACACAAAGGTAGCGTGCACTCATAACTCTTTCGTTAGAGCAGCAGCAGGCATCACTTCCCTYTTCAGTAGGTCTAGTCTTCACTTGCCAGATAACACTTTGTCAAAAGAAAAGGAGAAAGAAACTTTGCAACGCAACATTTCAGAAACAATAAGCCCCAAATCTCCTTCTCCTCCATATTTTTTTATACTTGCTCTCAAATGCCATACAGTCCTGCTGTGGACTTATTACAGATAYAAAACAAATGCATGCTATCCTTTTCATGAAAAAATTGGAGCACAAAAAGGAAACAGATCAATACACTACAAAATGCTTCTAAAAGTGCAATAAGTATTACGACTATTTTTAACAAAAGTATGCATTTTGAATAAATAAGTTTTCCATTACCTCTCTAAGATGCATGTTTTCCTTCTCCTTCTGATCTAAAATCACTTCYAAATGATTAACCTGAGATTCAGCCTCTGCCATCCTTCGAGTTCTCTCATTGTCGTCTTCCATTCCTTTTGAAGGCAAACCTTTACTYTGCAACATCTCTAGAAGCTTTTTTATTGATTCATCTCTGGCATTTAGTGTTTGCTTTTGTGTTTCAATCCTAAGCTCCATTTCTTCTAGAGTTTTTCTCAACAGGAAGAGCTCCTTAGCTTGTCTATCATGTTCTGCCTGAAGTCTTCGAAAATTCTCCTCTGTGAGCTCAATGGTAAAATGCTCAGCCCCTCGGTTCCCACTTTCTTGCTGGAGAAGATGGTTAAGGTCTCTCTGGGTTCTAAGCTCATCTTGAAGTGCCTGGATTGTCAATTGCAGATGCTGCAACAAAGAAAAAGTAAAAAGCAATTTAGGATGTGAATAYAGAATTAGTATTTGATCAAACTTTTGTTGTATGCTGTTACAAAACGTCATTAGGATTAGTAATGAAAGGATATCAAATGACCTTATAAAATATCAATGCAGGTGACAATATCTGTAATGATATTTTTCAAGTGCTTGTAGAAAATAAAAAAAAGAAGACAACACACACAGACACAAAACAATGTCAGCTACAGATAAAATAGAAACAAAAGGCAAACCAACAAACCCAAAMACTAGGCAGTGACACATCCATTAGAATAATCAATGTGTACCCCTACAAAACTCAAAGACTCAGTATTCCATGTTTTCTAAATTACTTCATAGACTAAAGATGAATCTGCTCTTCATGGTGCTCAACAGTGCTGCTGTTTTGTAAAGTCAATCAAAGGCCTCACTAGAATTAAAAGGGACTTTTGGGAGTAGCTGAGCTGGGGCTGGTTGGTTTCATTTTTGCATTTTGGCAGCTAAAGCTATGAACAAGTTTAGTAAACAGGATTACTGTATCTCTAAAAAGCAAACAAAAAAWATCACAGTAAGCAATACTGAATTTTGAAAAATAAATTTACTGCAAATAGTGGACAAACCTTTGTTCTTCTGGCATCCAAAAACTGAACAGCATGGTAAATGAAAAAATGAAGCAAAATCAACATAAACAAAGGTCAGATGCAAGCAAAGGAGATTCAACAGAAAGAACTGAGTTCAACAAAAAGTATCTTCAACAGAAAAAAATAATTTTATTGAGTTATACAGAAAGGCAACAACAAATTCACAATACTCAAACATATAAACCTATAGACAGACTTTACTCAATAGATATGACAAAGAAAAAGATATTAGAAATATTCGGTCTCATGGTGAATTACAACATTTCTACTGGACATTACTCTTCTTTCACACTTCTAAGTTTTTCAGAAGACTGTAACTTGYCCTAAAATATTTCTACTACATCTGAGTACAGGGGTCTGTCTGTGTTCCAGGGGTACATCTTGCACTCCTTATTCAACACAGATCAAAACCAAGATGCATTTTGCCCATGTTAAGGTTGGAATATAGATAATTACCCTAAATTACTATGGTTTATGATGTTCACTTTAAATTATATATTTATGTATCAATTTGTTTTTCTTCTTGATTCTCCCTGTATTCATTGCCTACACAGCATACTGGGCTTTTAGAAATATTAATTCCTGAAAAATCACTCMGTCTGTACCAGAAGATATTTAATTGAAGGAATTCAGGGACTTAAATGCATGTCATCAGACCTTTTTGGTTTAATTGATGTTCTGCAACTCCACATTCAAAAAACAAGAAAAACAACAAAAACCACACACAAAAAAAGCAACAAAAAAACAGATACCGAACAAACAACATAACTTCATTTCAACACTACCTTCACATTTTACACAAATACATGTAAATCTGCCAGATCATAGCAATCATTTAAACTGAATGAAAAATTCAAAACCTTAAGAAACGAACCTTTTGAAATTATGCCTTTTATCAGTTATTTGAAATGGCAAAAAAAGAACTGCTGGTGTTGGAATTCAGTTAGACTCTTCCAATCTGTTCTATCATTAAATAAGCACTATTGTAATRTATGTCCAGATCTTAACTCTTTTAKTATTTGCATCTTATTAGGCACACMCTCAGCTGAGAGGATACAAACATAGGCCACTCATTTAGAGCCCTGCTTTTATTTAATGGCAGTTCTTATCTTTTCCTAATCTCATCATCTTTTTAATTAACTGTGTAAGCTCAAAAGCTCCAATAAACTTAAAACTCCTCTACATGTCTCAGCTTCTCCACTTTGAATCTACTAATGGGCCAAGGGTTTGTGACCCCAAGCCTGACCACACCTTCTGGTTCCAAAATTATTTCATCACTGTGACAGTGACAAAAGAGAGCTGGGTCTTCACACATGTCCTAAACACACACACACAGCGCCTGTCTCCCTTTTCACCATCTCTGAAGAGCAAAACRGTGTGCCCTAGGATAAAACACACCAGGTGGAACGCTATGTTCACAGAATTAATACATTCCAAAGACAAGGGGAGCTGAGATGTTTGCAATTGACTTTGGTGCACATCAGCCTGCAAAACTGTATAAAATGCTGCTGAGGACTAGGCCAGCCGGGCAAAACTGTCTCCTGAAGTTACAGGCAGCTTCTCTGGCATGGATGCCTGTAGAGTACAGACAGCACAAAGAAAGAGAACACCCCCCTTATGGATGGGTGAGTAAGGGGGTTACGATCTGGTCAAACACAGAAATGAAACACTAAAGTAACTACATTGGTGCTTTGTTATTGAGAATGCTGCAAGGCCAGACTCTCTGAACCTGAATGTTTCTACCTGAACSTGCTTAAATTATAGCTCTTTACACAGAATTCATCGACCAAAACCTGACGCTAAATGGACCAAGCYGCACTGAGACTTCTCTGAGAACTTYAGACAGCAAGAGGGGTCTGGATGAAGCTGGTGACTCCACAGGAAGACCATATCCTGATTATACTATAATCCATTGAAACAGATAATAGAGTTGTTCTTTGGATTCTGCACTGTATTATTTAGGCATTCCATTAACAATAAATGTAATCCTAACCACCCACATAATCACTGTCCTACTTCTCACAYTTGACCAAGAACCCTCTCTCTATTGCTGTGATACAGCTAAGCAAYAGAAATATTYAGCAATAACCAGTACTCCAGAARTAATMAAAATAAATTTTTCCTGATCTGAATAATGATTTACAATACAYCCTCCTAATGTTAAATCAGACAATATTTATTACTTCATGCTAAATCTTATTTGTAAATAAATGTTTTTTTCCAAAGTCAACTAGCTTCTCTATATATCAAATGTCTATRTCTATAAAAATCTTGATACACACATCACTAACATGAAAACCTTCCGAATGCAAACTGAAAAAAACACAATTCTTGGATCAACATAAAAATAATTAGAAATCAGGACTCAAACAGCAATTCTGGTTTAGATAAGYGAGTTTAGTTCCTTTTCTGCCCCCAGCAGCCTGTGCACACTGTCCTTAGGCTCTACCCAGAAYCCACCTTAGTCACTAAGAATGACAGTAGTTCTGGCTGCTTCTCTGTAATTACGTTAAAACTAACAGCCTCAACTGTGGCAGACTACTGCTACTTTGACATAAAAGAATCCATTTTTGTACACCTTCAAGACTTAGAACATGGTGGACCCGATTTAGACTTGTGCTGGCACAGATTTTTGTATCTGCAGCTAGCTAAGGAGAGAACAAATGTTGTGAGGGTGGAAARAAATTGTATAATTAACTGCAGGGGAAGGAAAGTAGGAGTGCTGTGAATATCTGTCACACTGCTGTCATTACAGACAGAACTTTATGGGATTTTTTGAAAATCACGCAAGAACGCATTATTTATAATTTCTATTAAAAATGGACCATTTGGACCAGAAATATTTCAATGCCAATTTTTGACAATACATAAATAGTTCTCTCAGAACTTTTTCAATCCTTCTCAGTAGCCCAGCTCCAAGAAGCAATCCATGGWACTGTGAATTGCCCCATAAATTGAAACGAAACTATAAAAAGAAGATTAATTAATGGCTTATCCCAGATTCCACTTGACATTCTACGCAAGGAAGTTCCTCTACTCTGTGCCAACTAACTACTCCCAACAGAACTGCCTGCTGAGAACCAACCTGCCTCAGCACTTTCAGAGCATCCCACAGCCTCAGACGTGCAGCAAACCGTGGAGGGGAATGAATCCACAAGGAAACTCACTGATTTAAACCTGTTAGTCCACCTACAGAAGTACACGGCTTCTCATGCTCTGCACAGTCACACTGCCACTGAAAGCAAAGAACATATTCAAGAACAGCCCACTGGATTTTAGCTCTTGATTCTTCAGCTTCTTTCCCATCCCAGTAAATACAAAATTGACAGGGCTGAATCAGCTGACCCAGTCTAGTTTCCTGAGAAGGGCAAGTATACAATGCTGCAGAAAACTGGGCAAAAAAATCCTCCTGTGTAACTGAACACTGCAGAAAGCTACAGCTATACCTGAACAATACCTGGGCAAACACAACAGCAAATTCTCCTATCAACCACACTCTCATTTTCTAAAATCAAGGCTCCTTATTTATTCCCTTATCTATCACTGTTCCATTTTAAGTCTTCACAGTATGAGGCTCCATCACTGAAAGGAAACAGCCTACTTTAAGCTTTCTAATGAACTGCATCTAAATCAATTTGTATGTTAACTTTAGTTGTGCTACTGAAAGAAGTATGAACATTAGACTTGCAAATATTTACAAGTATTGTTAAAGAAAAACATGCAAATCCTAATTTTCTTCTGTAAAGGAAAAAAAGGGAATTTGAGATATTTTCTTCATTATCATAAATTAAGAAATGGATTCTCTCAAGCATTTTCTCATCTGCCTATTACACAATTCATAAATCTGGCATGGAAATAACACCACAGAGAATCAGTTGACTAGAATTGTGCTTGAATAAGACAGGACTGAGAGAAATAGGTGAAAGAAGAAGACAGATGTCATTTGTGAGGAATCACAAGAGATTCTGACCACACACAATGAATTTTCAGCATCAAAAATTCTGAGCATGAGATGGGAGAGCTTTTGCGTAACACGGCTGATGTAACAGTGTATTTAAAAAGGGAGAATTCTTGTCTACACTGACTTTCCTTACTTTTTCTTTCTTTATGCCTTTAAATTTGCTGTCTTGTCAAATTCTATAAAGTGTGCCCTTACCACTGTGCTTTGCAAGTTAAAYAAGGAATCTTGTCACGTACACTTAAATCTGTATTTCTGAACACAGATGTGGTRGGCTGACCTTGGCTGGAGGCCAGGGACTCCACCGAGCCACCCTATCACTCCCCTCCTCAGCAGGACTGGGGGCGGGTGGAGAATAAGATGCAATAAACCTCGTGGGTCAAGGTAAAGGCAGTTTAATAAAACAAAATTAAAGGCCATGCACRGAAGCAAGGGAAAACAGAAGATTTACTCTCTCTGTCCCATGAGCAGGCAATCCCCAGCCACTTCCTGGGCAGTAGGACTTGGGGATGTTGCTCCAGATGACMAACACCTCCTTCAGCTTCTGGATCAAACCTTTCCTCCTCTCCCTCCTCCATCACCAGTCAAGTGCCCACCATGCTGCTCTATCACTCCCCTAAAGCTTGTCCCTCATCCTGTGCTTTGCAAGTTAAATCAGGAATCTGGTCATACACATTTGAATCTCCAGGTCTTAATACAGACAGTATGTTTAATATGACTTATCAGACTTCATTACTATCCAATCAGCTTCTCTGGGTCATCTCACCAAAAAKATTTTGGTAAAAAACAAGAATTGTCTAAAAACTTTAGGCCACTGAATGAAAATGCATCCCCACATAGGCTAAAACGCTTTAGTACTGCAAATTCTGTAGCAGTTTTCCACCTCTTTCTTAAGGAAAAATCTATAAATATATGTCTTTCCCAACTCCCTTTTTTACTGTGAGCTTAGAATCCAAGGGCTGTATCTTGTAGCCTGTAATTATAAGAACCAGAATGTCAAGAAGAAGGGACTTCAACAAATGTAAGAAGCCAAACAAAGACTTGAAATGGATAATCTGCAAAGATACATGTTGGAAAACAAAAATAATCAAGGTCTTYAGTTATCAAAAAAAGGAGCTTTATTAAAACCTTTAATCAGTATCACAGAAAAATGCAGGGGTTTGTATTTAAGTGATCCTTACTACAGCAACTTTCAAGCAGTCCAATTATGCTGCTATTTCAAGACTGGCCTCCTTTTTTTCACCTCWTCCCTTTGGAAAAAAAATGCTGAGAGTGCCAGAATCACTAAATAGTAGTTCAGTTGACTGAAAAATCATCGGTAACAAATATTTTGACCAATATGAACACATGTGGAAGAATCTGTTTCCAGATTACTTACTRCAACTTAACAGAAGGAAAACACAAATGGCATTTGAACAAAGCCTGGAAAAGTCAGTTTAAGAAAAGCAGATTATTACTTGTTTCCCAATAATTCTCTTGGCAATATTAGCAACCCAGGTAAGAACAATGCACGGCTTAGAAGTCCTGGACACACAAAGATAAATCTTAGGCATTCATATTTAAAAACTATTCTCATCAGATAAAGTAACTATATACTGTGAGAAATCCTCCATCTCCTCATGAACTCCAGCTCCTCCGATACTCTTTCATTGCCTGCATAAAAACTTTCTGCCCTTTTTAAGAACTGAAGCACTTAAAGTTCCCCAAGGAAGCTTTTAAACCATTTGGGATGATAAACCTTTACCCTCCCCATACAAAGTTTCCCACATGGGCTTGGCTGTACATAATCAATACCTGGGATTTGTATTCTACTCATTGTTTACYAAAGGTGAGCAGAATCCCTGTCCTACAGCTAATCCCAGGAGTCACTGCTATCACASAACAGAAACATCAGAGTTTCACATAATCCCAGCAAAGTGAGAAAACACTCAAGGCCTTGTCCAAACAATAAAGAAAACTCCACTCCCTCATCGATCCCACCCACGAGCCCCACTGCTAAAGATCCAAGATGAAAAGAAAAACAAAAAGCACAACAGCACATCATTCCTAGCTCTCTTTTTCTCATGAAATGGACTTCCAGTTCTCTCCTCAGCCTTTTATCTAGAGGGAACAGWAAGTTTTCAATTCTGCTGATGCACTGTGTGGTTTTCTGGTAGCCTTTGTTTTTGAGATTGCCTTCTCTGCTGTTAAAACTTTGCTATAAGAAAAGATTTAACACAATAAATATACCCCTAAAGTAATAATCACTATCTTTCAGAAGGTAATAGTACATTATCAAGGGTTTTCAATATGTTCCATTTAGACATTTGCAGACAAACCCAAAGCTCTTGAAACACTGTAGAAAACAATACTTAAAACTCAATGAGCTAAGGGTTGTTGCCTAACAAAATATTACACTGTGTATTTAGAATAGATTGAATTTTCTGTTTTATTTTTTAAAAAAATGTAAGAAATACCAAAAAAAAACCTCCCTGATTCCTGAGTTCAAGTCTCCACACAGAGAGCAGATTTTTTGTCCCAGCACAGACATGTTCAATGTCAAGCTTTTCATCAAAGAGCATTCTATTCCTCTTTTGTTCTAATTAATGGGGTATTATGTATTCAATGCCCAGTACAGAAAAGCCAGAGATACAGAAATCCAGAGTAAGTCAGCAAGTCACAAACATGTAACTGATGTGACTTAAAAACTACTAAAAATTATTTGTCTCAGCCTCACTAAACTACAGGGTTTTCATTATGTATTTGTTATAAACATGGAAATTGATTAATCAAATGYTGAGAGAAGGCAAGAGCATGTTTTGTTTCGGGGGGGGGGGGGGCATTTTAGGGTTTTTTAAGAAAAAATGCAGAACATCCCTCGAAGTGAAATCATGTATTATGTTCTCAGTGGACCAGCAACAGACTGAGCACTACCCTGTCAGATTCCAGAASAGATTCCTGATGTATTGGAGTGMAGTTTTCTTTCTCRGAAATCTCTAGAGACTRCATAATTATTTGGGGTTTTTTCCACAGTAGTAGAATGCCATAGGATCAGCATTCCTCACTGCTGGTTTGGGGCCTGAGGAGAAATTAGGTTTAGCACTGATCCCAGTGAGCCAAGAAATTAAAACAAAATGCATATAGTGGGAGCATTTAATTTAGGAGCAAGATTGTATGCAAATTAAAACTTGCATTTTTCATAGGGAACTGAGTTCTCATCCTGCTTCCATGATTATGTATGATTGAAATGCACCTGGTTTAAGAGGGCAAATATTCACTAGCTTTTATATCCATGGGATTATATTCTGTAACACCAGTTAAGTGTGAATCATTGTGTAGTTAATGAAGAACAGAAAGTGAAGAATTTAAGAAAGTTAACAATTCTGATTGGCAGCTTTAAAAAAAAAAACTGACAAGCAAAAAAATATTTGGCAAGTACCCTCCTCTTGCTTTCTGGACAGTACAATTTATTGTCCAGCCGGCTGATTCAGACAAAATAACAGCATAGCAAAAATCTTGGATGCTAAAAAGGCCTATTACTTTCTTATTTCTAAAAAACTGAGGGCGGGGTACATTAAAGGAATTCTTTTTCAGGCACCAAGTCAAGAAATTACTTACAAAAGGAGAGCATTGAGAGCAAACAAGGTCACATTTCAAACACTGTAAAACTTGTGGTATTTGATCTTCAGACCCTCRCTTTATCTGCTTGAACTTTTGCTATAGAGTTTCTGCTTCTGGCAGAGAACCTGCTATTACCTTGAACAAAAATGAAAATAGAAAGAATCCTTTTCCTAGATTAAAAAAATAAAACCATTCAAACTGGGCTCTCTTTTCTTATTTTGTAATCTGCTTCTAAACATCCCACTTATTTCATTAAAAGAAAATCTGAGGAAGGGGATTTCTGTGAACAAAATGCAACTTCTGCTGAAGCTACCAAACAGAAATGCAGATAAAGGAGAACTACAGAAKTGTCCAAATAATGTTTCCAATAATAWGGTCATAACAGACCAGAACAGAGATGGTTGCCATTGTCAGCAAACCCTAAAATACTGCATGATGTGAACTATGCTACAAATATGAAAACAATTATTCCCATAACATGCAGTATGGACTTGTTYCTCAAAGGCTCTTCATACCCAACACCGTGTAAAAGTTAACGTCTTGTGTGTCATGTCTGAGAAGCAAYACAGGGAACTCCTGCAGCCTGACAGGAGCCTGCCAGTTTCTCCAGTGGAGATTTGGGTGATTATTTTACACTGTGTTGAAAGACACAAAAGAGCAAAGACCAGACAAAACCTCAGCACTGCATTGCAAGCACTGATGTTTAATTTACATGTGAACTGGGTGCTTTAAGTTCCTATACAGGAAATCTCCACTGGCAGAACAGACAAATGCAGAGCTTCACTGAAAGCTGTGGCAATGCGACACCCTAACATTTGGTCTGACCTTCTTATCCTTGCCACCTTTTCATTTTGTAGCTTTCTAACTATATTTTTTTAAATGCAGCCACTAGAAAAATCCTATGAATATAAGTAATTCACGTGACAATTTCAAGCACAGCTTTTAGTAAGCCAGAAATACAAGTTCCAATTTCAACCTCTCCCTGGTCTATTTTAATCAGCAAAATACATAAAAAGCACTCTTCAGCTTTCAATTCTTCYTCACTACTAGGAATAGTGCTGTGAGTTGATTAACCATAATACATAATCATTTCCCATTGAAACAATTTGAAAAGGAGCTTTAGAACTATGTGTTCTGATACAGCTAAAGGGAAAGGGGGAAAAATATCAATATAGAGATTTCATTAGCTCCACTCAAAACAGTGTTCAGTTAGCTCCAACAGAGAAAAATGATGCATCACAAAGAAAGATGACCATCTGGAAAGGTATTTCATCCTGAACTACTGAAATACAGAACAGAGATGTTATTACGGGCTAAAAAAAATTAAAAACTTTGCAGTTCACAAACACATGCTTTCACAAGTTGGAAGAACTCTGGTTTCACAGTGAACTTTGTTAAATTCGGATTTATTCCTGCCAGATTTCATAGGAGTCTCTTCATGGCCTGAAGGAACCCAGGACATCACCATAAACAAATCTGCCGTTTTACGGAGTTTCCCCACAAGGTGGCGCTGAAT
The DNA here is from genome assembly GCF_030028575.1 of Malurus melanocephalus. NCBI lineage: Eukaryota > Metazoa > Chordata > Aves > Passeriformes > Maluridae > Malurus > Malurus melanocephalus. Next base: position 767,983 of record NW_026623428.1, read on the forward strand.
CCACAGCCGCCAGARAATTCTCACGGAACGCAAAAATGATGATAAAATAAATAAATAGGTTATCTGCGAATTGGAAATCGCAGGTTGGAAAAATAATATTAACAGCCTAGCTCGGGTATTTTCTTAGAAGAGATCGTGATTTCCCCCTCACAATTCAACAATGGTATTTGTGGGACACATACAGAGTACACTACGTATCTATGTATGTGTATATATGTGTGTATATATAGACATGTATATGTGTATATATGTATATATATACACATACACATCTATGTATCTGTATATATATGTATATATATATAGACACACGTTCCATGCACACATTGACTTACAATCAGCACTCCACAAGTCACACTTTTCTCCAAGTTCTGATGCAGAACCGGGTATTTGTGATGTAGAAATTATTTCCTTGCCCCGGTGCAAGGCAGCACCGGGCGGGCACAGCTCGAACTCCCGATAAACCCCTATGGACACAACCCAGCTACACCCACCGGAGCTAAACCTGGATATCGACAACTGATACTACACTAAATACTTAAATAACTGCTTCATCAAAAGTCAAGTAAGTATTTCAGATTTCGGCTTTTAAGTACTGCTAACTTACATTCTTTAAACATAATTATGTTTTAYATTTCTGTAGGGAAATCTATCAAACTAATGATGTAATTCTGAAACTAATCCACAGACAGTGAGAAATTTCTCAGCTAAGATACAAATCCACAATTACACCACTTCAAGGGAGCAACCAAATGCAGTATATATTCCATTTCAAACTACTTGATTTTTTTTACCCTCTACCCTTGCCTTGCATGTTGGTGGATTTTTTTCCCCCAAGTGCATTGCATAATCTTAATTACTGAAATAGTAGTATACCCATATGTTGGACTAATGTTTAGTGGTGTTCAAGCCCCTGAAGTGTCCAGAAGCCTTCAGGGGGCCCTTTGTTGCCAGCTTCAATTAAATAAACAGGTACTGGGGTCATTTCGGGCCAAATGCATTCCACAGTGCTGAATTTTAAACTATCTACTTTTTCTCCAACAGTCTATTGGTTTTTTTCCTTATTTTTCACACTGCTTTAAGCAAACATGCTCAAAGAATATTGAATTTTTACAGATATTAAGAAAGAAAGGTGTTATTAAAGCKCTGCAATTACTTTTCAACCAGACACAAAAGAAAACTATGATTAAGGTAAGAATAAATAAAGACATTTGAGRATCTGCTCTGTGCTCCAAGCATTATACTTACACAAAAAGCAATGCTAAGTTCCACAAGCACACCACTAGTATTGATTTTCTCTCAAATCACCTGCATTCAGGATAAGTCACCACAAGATCTGGGGGTGAGTAGGGGATTTTAGAGCCCCCCCATGAAGTACAAAAAGCCTATTTAATTGTTACAGGGGGGGTTGGAGAGGGTGTTCCCCCATCACATGCTTACACATCTGTTGGCTCTATAATGCACACTCGTTGCAGTTTAAGTACAGATTTGTGATCAGAATGAATATCCCCTTCAACACATCCTCCCTTAATCCCCAGGTTTTGCACTGTATGACCAGAGAGTATTTGTTCTGTTTTGTGCTAAAGGAAGTGGGAGTAGAGAATCGATACCCCTGTTGTCATCCAAAACATTCTATGCATCCTGCTCAGTTAATGTCAGTTGCTGTCAAAAACTGACTAAAACGTATGGGCTCTTTTCTTTTTAAAAGATTATATAATGTTCTATCTTTCTACTTCTCAGTTCATGCTCAAGTGCCTTATATTTGACTACCACTGAAGGATGAGTGCRACAAGCAATATGAGCTTTATAATTGTCACTTTGTTTTCCCATATTCCAAACCACTCTTCATAACATCTTTTAGCCCAGCTATTGCTGCCATCAGTCCTTACTGTTATTACATCAAATCCAGAGGAGCTGATTCCAAGCCCTCCATTTSAGATTCTTTCTCTAACAAACAAGAAAATCATCAGTCCACAAGGTGATATTCTCACATCATTTTCCCAGTAACAGAATTAGTGTACTCCACGTTTTTTGAACAGTTTGCTACTCTCTAGTTGCACAGAAAAATTAATATTGATGATATTTCAAACAACCGCACTGCTTCCAGAAGTAATAAAATATTCAATTGTTGTTCTCTAATTCAGGGCCTAAACACACTAAGAACTGGAAGAGATCCCGCTCAGAAACACTCTAATGCTGTACAGATGAGATCATTTGTAGCAGCAAAGGATTAATCTCAGGGGAATTGCTCTCTACAATTTCATACACTACAGCTCCCATAATGTCCAGTTTGCCTTCTCACTCAATCTATAAAGAAGCAAATGCACTTACATCACYTCTGAGTGATTAATCTTAAACATTAATGCAGATGCTCCTAGAAGTGCAAACACTGCCCCCAGAATTCCCTGGATCAAGCCTTTATGCTACTCAGCAGACCAGATGGCAAAAGAAGTTCTTACAGACAATACAACCTACCAGAAGTGAGAATTTATACTAGCTATTATAAATTAATTTAGAAGGCTGCATCTTAAGCCATTAAATGTAATACTACACTTAWGAAGAAAACTACATTTGTTTTTACAACTGAAAGCAAGGGGAGAAGCAGGTTTTATTCTACAAGTATTGTTCAACATCTTACAGTCAGAAAACCATTTGCCTAAGAAGCCAAGACTGTGCACAGCCCTACATTTGAAAAATGTGAAACAGCACACATTCTTACTTGCAGCCTGTAGATCAATTTCCTGCTGAAATAAGCAAGTGGACTGATGATCACAGGATAATTTACTTATTTCCAATTTACTCTACAGGGGGGAAGATAAAGCTGCTACCAACAATAGGAAGCCATTCCAGGCACATTTATTAGAAGTTATTTCTACACAAGAAAAAAAAGTTAAGGACTTTTCTCCAAAGAATGATGCCACACTCAAAGGTATGGAATGGTCACCAATGAGATATAGGTGCAAAAAATGTAACAACCAAACTGTGTCCAAAGACATAGAGCAGAAGAGAGCTAGGTATCAAAAACTATGATCACAGAGTTCAGGAAAGAGATTAGAAATCCTAGAAATGCGAATAAAATGGAACTTCAAAGGCATTACACTACGTTTCATTGCTAACAGGAACACTTGCCAGAATAGTGGCAGTAAAAACTGCATTATGGGCTTAATTTTTTTTTCCTGTGGTCAATTTTTCTATCTCATACAGAGATGTTAAATGATGAGAGAAACAAACAGGTGGTCAGTGGAACACACTGTTTTTGTCAAGTCTTGAACCATTATCTCAGACAACACAGGATTCTAAATTCTACAGCATTTTCCATTCTCTTTCTGCTTCAATTCCTCTGTATTATCATTTAGCTTATTCTATTAAAAAAAAAACTACCACCAAAGTAAAAAGAAAGACTACAGCTTTAAAACTACAATTGTACTCACAAACACGATATACTGACCTCATTAATGTCTGCAGCAGTGAACCAGAGAGCCTTAGCTCAAAGGCTGATTTCATACTTTTTATTTAATACAACTTTACCTTTACTCCTAATTCAAAATKCACTTGAACAATGAAGCACTTGCTATCGCTTCTAACAAAAAAAACCCAGCACGCATTCAGTCTATTCAAGCCATGTCAAAGATACTCACTGGGCTTTTTTTACCTCTCCCAACMATCTTTCACTGAAATAACCTTGATCAGCTCCATGATTCATCTGTTACTTTGACCCTTTCTTTAACATTCCCAGTTGTATTGGAAACACAAGTTCAGTCCTAGATACTGAATATTATCTATTAAGAGAAAAAAAGTCTAGCCCAGTGGTACTCTGAAACTTGGAGCAGAAAAGCCTTTATAGAAAAGTGTACCTTAAAATAGCACTCTGCCATGTCTACTGCCAAAAACCTTAGTAAAACATATTATACTTTTTAGAGAGGATTAGAGGATTTTTTTTTYCCTTTGATAAACAGCCTGTAAAAAWCTTSARYGTTATCCATATTCAATAAGAATCAAGTATCTGGTTATGGCGACGTGAATAACCATTCCATTTTCCTCTGTGCATCACAACAAACATTTATTGACAAACCAAAATATGAAAAATCTCAAATACTTCTTCTATTATTGATTACTTTAAAAGACAAAGGCATCCATTCCAAACCCCACCCATTTTCCTTATATTGTACATTTATATATAAAATGCTTGTTGATTGCAGTAAAATGTAAACACCTATTGGGATTAKCCCTATTCCTTTTCATCTCCCAGTTCACCCAAATCACAGAAGCTGCCAACATGTTCCAGTGTAATCTGTGCTGATGACTTGTACTTGCATGGGGACAACTTGTKGTTCCTCAGTTATTTCTCAGAACAAAAATGGAGGAAGATACYCACATAATCCACTGGTCAAAAAATGCCTCTGGAAAGGGTAAAAGGAGATGCTGTAATCACTGTTGGGCTCTACCGCTTCTCTTCAGTTTCAAAGAGAAGGAAAACAAAAAAAAAACCAAGGAAAAATGATTGGGGGAGGGGGGGCATCAAACTCCAAATGCTTTGTTGTCYATGACTTTAAACCTCTTTAATTCTTTAAATATATCCCATCTTTAATTCTATTTCTTTTTTATTKGTATCTCACTCATCCTCCCAATGCTCTCCCCCATCCCAGAGAATGGGTGTGTGGGTCTCAGGTGCCAGCTGGGCTTAAAYCACAACAAGCAAGATAATTGCCAATTAAATAATCAATGTACTTTTCTAAGCAACTGTTGTGTGATAACTCTGCATTGTGTTTAGTACAAGTGGTATTTGAGAGGGGGCAAAAAGAAATTAAATTTGTATTGTCCTGAACTCCTATTAGCCAATAGCAATTTTCTTGCTTTAAGAYATTTGCTTCCTTTTCTTCCAGTGCCACAGGAGGTTTAATCAAGCTGGGCCATAGAAAACAAATTCCAGGAATGATGAAATGCAAAATATCCTGACCTCCTTGGAGAGTAATACTGTTTACCTGCCAAGTGAAAAGCTTTCAAGCCAGCTGGATCATTTATTTTTAACTATCACTAAATAGAATCAAGAGAAAATGGCTCCAGGCACTTCACAAAACAGAAAATTAAACATGTAATTGCCTTTGTAATCAAATAGACTTATTTTATTAATATTTTGTTCTGTAGAATCTTTTATCACCTTTTTCCCGAATAAGACATAGAATGGAAATACTAGAGTCATTGTAAATTCAGGGCAAAAAGCTTAATAATTTCTTACTTGGGTAGTCTGACAAGACATCAGGGACCTGGTGTAAGACCTCTCTTTAGCTTAATTTGCTAAGTGTAACCAAGAATTTCAGAATAAATCCTAATAACTGAGCATCTCTACTCATACAAATTGTGCAACTTCATTTGTATACTCTTCTATATTAAATCTTCTTTTCAAAGTTTGTTCAAAATGAAACTGTRCTGAAAGTTATCCCAATGGCAGAAGACTGATAATTACATTCCCACCTACAAAAGATGCTTGCAGCTCTTATTGTATTAAATTCAATTGTCTGAGACAAAATACCAGAAGGCTGTTATTACTGATGCACAGATACATTTTTCTGCCCTGAAGCCTGATTCAGTGCAAGCATCTGATAAAACCATTCAATAAATAAATCAATGCACTGTAGCCAGTTATAAATAAGACCCAAATATAGCATACTTTTACCAATTCTATTTCAGCCGAAATAATGCAAATATTTGCAAGAGCTTCAGCTAATTAAACTTTTCAGCACATTGATGGTTTTCCTGGCATTTACTGTGGGAAGTAGAAAAATCAAAATTTACATGACATAAGGAAGAAACATCAAAAGTTGCTTACTTAAAATTTACAAGAACAAAAGCGCTTTTAGACTTTTGATTTTAAACTTCACAACCATTTTGACAGTCTTCATCCCTCTGAACTGAATTTTCTTTTCTTAATTCAAAGTTATATGGTAAAACAGAAGCATTTCTRGTATTATACATCTGGTGGCTTGGATTTTAAGTGCTTTCCAAGGTAAATGTCACCCACTCAAAAGAAGCTTTTCTATAAAGGTCAGAATAGTTCTGATCAGACAGCACACCTCAACGCTTCTCTTTCCCCAATAAAATGTTGCCTTTATTAAATACAAATGCATTGTCTCCTAAAATATCCTCTAATTAATCTACTTGCCAGTTTTGATACTATGCCTGTATTTGAAATAACAGCGGCTGTTGTTGAGAGACCAAAATTTTTCAGTGTTTGAGCAGCTTTTGTGAAGTTACCACAGCCTGCCTGTGAACAAGAGTAACTGCTCTAGGTTTGCCAACAATTAACTTACTTTCACTGTGAGAACATCTCCAGATTGAGGTGTCCTTTGGCACTTTTCCCCCTGATTTGGAGACAGATCCCTGGTTGAGAGAACCAGGACGAAGGAATGTCTCGAACACAGGCTGATGTATCTGCCTTGATGATGTCACTGCTCATCGATGATGTCATCTTATTTATGACTATGATCACTCTGTTCTTACTGAATACAATCCGCCCAGGTAATTCACCCTCTAAACTCACAGACAGGAAGAGGTAGAGCTTAAAAGCAGTTCAAACACAGGGTCAGTGCTTCCTTATTCTGTACTTTTACAGAAATTATTGTAACTGTATGACTTAGTGAGTATCTTACAAATTCAAAAACAAAAAACAAAACCTTCCTAGATGATGGGTCTCTGTTGCTTACCTAGCAAGCAACAGCTTAACTAACTGGAACAACTAAACTACCAGTAACCTTTGATGAATGGGGAAAGCACAGACCCCAACTCCTTGTGAGGTGGTAATAGGAACKAGCTGGCAAGAGAGGCCCTCAAAGRTTTTATACCKGCCTACAGGAGTACTAAGTCTCCCAATACAAATTTAAAAGGACAARAGCCCAAAAAATAAAGCAAAGATCAGAGCAAAAGTCTCAACTGTTCTCAAAAATTGGTCCAGATGTAATATTAGAAATGAAACCATTATTAGAAAACTAGGGCTTTTATTTTCTATTTTATTGTGTCAATCAGCACAGCAGCTRGACAGCGGAATGTGTGCATGTATTAAAAAAAAAGCACATATAATGAAAATCTTTTAAGCAAACCAAAATTCAGACCTCCCTAGATAACAAATGAAGGACCTCTTTTAACTCCTAAGGGGGTTGCTATAATGGCCTCATTTTTACCCATTAAAACACACATATCAAAAAATGGCATTTTAGTCTATTCAGTGTAAAACTTTTAACTCCACTTTTTGGTAAATGCTCTTAACAAAAGACATGAGCTCCCTTTTACTTGCTTTCCATAAAAATTATCTCTGACCTAGAGGTAGTACAGAACACCTACAGTAATACTATAATGCAAACTTCTTATATTCAAAAATCTAAAGTTGAATTTTACTCTAATCTTGCTGCTTTTAGCACAGAATCCAGTTATTTAAAAAAAAAATATTGAAAACAATACAAAGAACACAGATCACTAATGGCTATAAAGTTTTGACCATCTGAATAAGGTTCTATGCTCTTATTCAAACATAAGAATTCACAGAATTTAACTCAGTTGTATAGGAAATTCTTAGAGTTATAGTGGTACCAGTCCTACTACCCCCTATTAACAGGTACCTCRCATATGTTTCAAAGATTATTTTATTTCATTTCAGAGTAAAGTTTTCTTCATCCAGCTAAACACTGAAGGAACTTCAAAATAGTTTGGCACATTGGGATGTTCATGCGCAACTACAATATGCTCATTAAGTAAAGCTTCTCTTGAGATCATTTCAATAAAAATTACRCAAGTTTAATACCCTGCATATATGAAACTGGGAGGCACATATTGAACAAGTCATTTTAGTCAAACATAAAAGTAATGTGGGCGGTTTCAGAAATTACTGTGACACAGAACAGAAAATTAAGACAGAACAGAAAAATCATATTATTATGCTGATGACATTAACATGTTTCTAATCTGCTATTTCAATACCATTTTAATTTCTAAAATACAAAGGGCTAAACCCTACAGAATAATTCAAGACTAAAGTCTCTTTTCTGTKGAGCCTTCCAGGCTCTGTGGGGCTGCAGAAAGAAAACTGGACCTTTCCTTTCTTTTACAGGTAGAAAGAACCCAGAAGACTTTACAGTAGATTCTTATTTTCAGACATAGTCAAAGACCTCATGAATTTCCACAGAAATCCACAGTGCCTTCATTTCTCACTAATGGAGCAGTTTCCATTAAGTACTAAATCACTATTTTTTCTAAGATATTTCACATCTTAGCAAATGTATCCACCTGCCTGTGCACAACAGCCATATGGGTCTTCTAAATTCCATTGTTTCCCCAAGAACACYTGGGGCAGGTATTAGTGTAGGATACATGTACACTTGAAAAATTCTGCACCTAGAAGTCTGTTCCCTTTTGCAAAAATAATATTTTTACCAGCTTTTCGGGGCATTTGAGGCCCATTTTCAGCCTTCCCAACTGCCAAAAAGCACACAGAAAAGAGAGCAAAAAAACCCCCATCACCAGTGATTATAGTACAGTAAACACTATACTCAAAGTAGTTCCTCTGAATGAATCAAATATAAATTTGGGGCTTTCCCCAACCCTTGCAAAAACAAATCAAATTTGCTTTTTTTAATAATACATTTATTCTTGCATGCCTCATGGTTTTATTATAGAAAACAAGTGCACAGTAACATATGGTACATCTGTTTCATATTTTGTCTTTCTGCTGTCATGCTATTTCGCTCAACATTCACTAACACTTCTGTTGGCTCATAATAATTATTTTTAAGCTGCATATGAAACACAGCCCACCTCTGCTGTCACTCCAGGGACANAATGTATAGTGGAATATAAAGACAGCAAAAGCAAAATGAAGACAGGAGAACCCAGGAGTCATCATCAAACACTACATTGCCTCCCTTCCAGAAGTTTGGTTTTGCAAACACTCCTACACTCTAATCCAAAGAGGAAGCAATGGCAATGAAAAGGAGATGGTACCAGCAGAAACAATAGTTAAAACTCATTTAAGCAAACCCTAATACTCGCTCAAATCTGTACAAAGACATATTCTCCAACTGAACAGGCAACCTCAGGCACAACAGCCATGTGGAAACATCTGTGAGGCAAAAAGCAGGACAAGAGCTGGGAGAAAGCACAGAGAAAAGAATGGAAGTGAAACCAGGAACATGGCATTAGCCAGCAAAAGGCACAAGGGGGGAAAATATGATGAAAAGAGGTATTATCTGTAAGGTGAACTTACAGAGAAGCTCACTGAAAAATAACAAGCCGCAGCAATATAGGCAAATATACTGGCAGCAAATAGGGTGTAATATSCAGGAAAGCCAGACCCAGAAAGGGGCAATAAAAGCACAACAGGGGAAGGAAGATGGGAGTAGTGAATATGCAAATAGTAAAGATAGGTTTAAGCACAAAAATGGAGAGAATTTTTTACACCTTCATACATATTGAAGAGCCTGTAAGTCTCTCAAAAGAGAAGCAAAAGAGAAGCTATAGAGAAAAACCAAAAAAGTAACAATCTTTTGTGAATCTGATACTGGAAGTTGATGGTGCTGTCAATGCATCAAAAACACAGCAACCAATATAACCAAAAAAACTCTTGATTTCTCAAACATTTGCCCTCAGTCTGTCCAAGAAAATCTAAATACTTCTTCACAGCTGTCTTTTCCTATGGGTTTTATATCACATTTCACAATGGGACACTGATTGGCAAACCTGAATGCCACTTGGTTAAATAAATAAACATCCAATAAAAATAATACAGTACTGTTGCTGAAATGCCAAWTTTAATTGCAGGACTTCAAGCCTTCCCCTTTCTTTGTGAAGCAGATGGTAGTTTTGCTGGAAAGCGAAGGACTGGAGGTAGTTAGATTTGGCACACAGAAATTGGCACCAGAACTTGAAAACGTTCCATTTCAATTTTGTCACAGAGAAAGATGAATCTATGAATTAGGTCATAAACGATGAAGTAGAAGCTAAAGGAGCATTTAACTCTCCAGCCACTTCACCATTAAAGAGTCTGAACAGTTTCCTCTTATTACAYATTTTACAGTGTGCTGTAAATACCATAAATTAATGAACAATTCCAATTCTAACTTGAGGCCCTCTTACTGTTTCTTCCCTGTGCTTTGTGCATAACCACTAAAATAACTGCACTTTAATAAAAAGTTRGCATTTGTATTTTTTAAAAAAAGTAAATTATTCTCATCAAGAAAGGTGTTTTAGGCACATGTTGAGCAAATASAGTATTATTTACAGGAGGAAAAGGGTTTTTAGACATTCATTGATCCAACTGATATAACACTGACATGAGATCATCTATCMTTTTTCATATTTAATAGAAAGAAAACATATGGTTTTCAGTAGATTCTTTTATGAATTGGACTGTTGACAAAGAATAAGCTTTCCAGATATGCCATTGGCACTGCAGTAAACTGAAATATTATTATATTCCCACATACCAACATAACAATATCAATATGCCTCCTAGCTCTATGGAAAATTCTTTACATAAAAAGAAACAATATGTGTTTATAGATATTTAATCAGAAAATACAAAATCCTATTAAATGGTTTCTACAGGATGATTCAAGATTCCAGTAGAAAGGGTACAGTAGAACTTTTGAAGGAAACTCTAGAAACAGAAATACCAAAAAAAAAAAATTGGATTTTTACAGCTAATATTTCAGAAAGTTTTAATTTCACTCATAAAAAGAGAGCTAGGTCATACTTTGTCAGTATTTTAACTGCAAGTAAACAGGGCACTACTAATATGCAAATACAACGCAGTTAAAACTTTCTTCCTCCTGGTTACTTCACAGTCATGAAAATTTAGCAGTGTAAGGCTATGGAGTATGTATGGCATCACTTTTTCAAAACTTATGTTTTACTTTAGGACGGGATTTTGCAAGACCTTAAAAGAATTTCACAGTACAAATTCAACAGCTAAATTTAGCAAAATCTGCTCCCAATTTCCCCAGGCATTTTTCACAACCTTCCTTCAAAGCACTAAGTACAAGCTTGCACAAACTAATTTTAAAAAGAACATTCTTCTCTATCTCTAGAAAAGATATATGAAAATACAGTGCTTATCTCAAAAGTGGCATTGTTTGGGTAGCACTCATTCCAGTTCAAGGAAGGAAAAAAAGGGCYTTAATACACCCCTGCTTCCTTAATGCATCAAGATTATATTCCCATTCCAGATGTACTCAGAAGTTATCCTCCTATCTGCTGTTAATTTGGGTTTTTTCCTCTGCTGAAGTACTAGCAGCAGCAACCAAAGAGATAAAGAAAACACCAAAAATTATGTTCCAAATTTTTCAACTCTCTCTCAATTTTATTACCATATATTTATAGTTCCACTAATATTTTCATTCCATAGCCCTCATCTCTCACTATACATTCATTCAGTGCTGACAGACATGTTATTCCTTAATCATATGTATTTATGCCATTTATGCCACCAATTCAGTGCACAGTAAGAATGATATAAACAGTCTCAGGGCAGAGTAAATTCAATTATAGGCATGCAGCTAAAATATAGCACAGCATACCAAATGAAATTATTTCATTTGTCAATTTTTTTCAAGTAAATGTTTCTGCAATCATGTTATGAACACATTAAAAGACAATCTCAAAAAGCTCACTTAATATTTTTTAGGTTTTTTTCAATTTTAGATGGGTCATATCCTGCCAGTTTTTGTGGTAAGCCACTGCCTTCTTTTCGCCATGCCTCCACAACATACAGAGCATCTCAAAACGAAGCAGGCAAAATCCAGCCCTTGCACTGAAAGCACCTTCACAAATGACACAAGGCCTCAGCTGACATTGAGCTGCTGGGAAAGCGCCAGCCTGGCCAGGCTCCAGGAGCTGAGGGATGGCAGCAGCTGCCAGCTCTGGGCTCTCACCCACCACCAGAGCCTGCCTGGCCACCACCGCAGCTCAGAGACAAGAGGCACCCGCCAAGCACCCACGTGCTTCACAGCACAGTAGAGCTGGCAGGTGACAAATATTCAGGTGATAAAATTTCTTAGTGGCAGACATGACCTCACCCCACAGAAACTAGYTGGGACCGTGGGATTTGACCCATCAAATACACACCTCTTTCTCCACCTAATCAAATGTTCAAATAAGCACTCTAGAATTACTCTAATATGTTGGAAGAAATAAGTTTTGTACATGTTAAAAAATAAACAAACAATCACTATTTCATAAAAGAAGTTAAATTAGTATGTGAGATATAAAGCTAAATTTGCAGAAACATTCCCTATTTCATGTTATAGAGGGAATTACTCTAGGGATTAATTTATGTTCTTATTCACAACCAYTTTTCTAATACCRTCATTAAATTCTGTTTCATGAATCACTGTTCTCATCTGGGCTAAAGCAATTAAGTTCTCAAGACAGAACAGTAGGTGTGCTAGTGCTAATTAATATTCCCCTGAGGTGAGCCTAGAGTTTGCTTGTGTCTCCAGTACACCTGAGGTTGGCATTAATCAAGATAACAGTTCTTTCTYGGCATCTCTCTGAAGGAACAAATGGGGAATTTGGGATCGAGTTTCTTTCCACCAGCACACACCCTCTGCACCTGCCCTGGTACTGCCTTCACTCAGAACCAGAATTTCACCCCAGAASCTGCAGTGCTTCTGAGCCATCCATAACAGTGAGTCAATACAACATGATTTCAGCAGTTTCAGTAGACTTCTTCAAGAACTGACCACTGATTTTTTACTATTTCAGCCTCTGCCATGAACTAGGCCAAAAAATTCTTCCATTTCACTCTCCCCACAAGTGTTTGGTGGGGTTTTTCTGGTGTTTTTTTTATTACAAAAACATTTCAGTTGTGCTTCAAAAAGTGTTTTATGATTTCCAGTTATGCTATTGATTGATGTATTGCATATAAATATAGACAATTTCTGTTTCTCCCATTGTTTTAAACTGGTTATGTCAGTTTATTCTTATTGTGTATAAAGCTCTATTCCTCTAAGCACAGGTAGGAAGGTGTACTAACCAAGAAAGGTTTTCATCCTTTCCTGTTAACAACCAGAAAATTCTCAAGTGGTGTCATTAAGTGTATAGATTTTGCTTTAGTTCATTAATTCAAAGTTCAGGAAAACCATTCAAATGTTAAAAATACTACYTAGCATTCTTACACAAAATTCAAAAATCTTGGGTGTTTCAATAAAAAGATCTTCCATTTCATAACAGTGTAAGAAATAAAATAAATATGCCACAGAAGATGGGGGGCAAACAGAAACACCAAGCCCCGAGATCGCTAGTTTCCCAGTACAGGAGCAGTACTCAGTCTTGCAAATACTTTTTTGTGTCAAGATATTTTTAGTCTCACAAAGAAGGATACTGAAATTGCCAAAGGCTCCCAACCGTCTAATGGGAGCAAAGAACACTACATCTATCTAAGAGTCCAAATAGTCAATGTAAAACTGGATTTCAATAAATGGACTTCTGAAAAACGCTTCCATACTTCTGTGGTGTTCTGAGAGGTTTTAGAAGAAATATTTTCTCATTCATTGCAAATAAAGTCACTCATTTAACATATTCATGTTTCAGTTTACAAAATGGGCTCACCGTGAATAGTAACAGAAAGGCTGCAAGGGCTGTGAAAAGGCATCCAGTGTGCTAGAGCAGCACCTATTCCTGACATTTGGGCATTTATTTATTAATTCCATTATCAAGAGGCAAGCTACTTATACTCAGGCATAACTGAAAAGTTAGTTTATATTATAGTAATCAATGACTATAAAGAAATAAAATCATGCATGTAAATGTAACAAAAGATTAATGAGAATAAGCATTTACTAAAATTGATAGTGGTCTTAAAGGTCAGATTTAGGTTTAGTTTTAATAAGATTTGATCATGAACCGCTTGCAGCACAGCAAGAAACCATGCAACTCAAATGGCGAGAACCAGTCTGAGCTGATGGAAAGCTGATGTGGTATTTCACACTAGAAAAATCAAAGCCTCAGTCACTCAAGTATAAAAATACTTTTTCGTGATCRATGAAGGCAAATTAAGTTATTTGATGGCAGAGATCCAAACTCAAAAGCAATGCAGGAACAAAATTCATATGCTTAGATGCTATCAAACCTTTGCCAATAGGATTTCTAAACATCAAATTTTACACCAGTTCCAAGGAGCTAAATCCAAAAAAGAACTATTTATCCAGTGAGTATTTCCAGATGCCCAGACRCGACAGAGCACAAACTTCTTTAGCTACTGTAAGGGGTTTTTGTTTCTGAAATTAAGCCTCCACAATTTCTGTATCAGATACTTCTAAAGCATTTGTTCCTAAATACTTAGAAGAAATGGCTAAATTATTTTAAAGACTCTCTACAAAGAACTGAACAGTCCACTTTTAACAGGAAACACAGCTAAGGCCTCATAGCTTGCTGTGTCATTCAGGTTTTGCCCAGCTTTAAAGGAAAATTAAAATAGAATAGTACTACCAAAAACCTGTAAGACCATGTTCAGACTCATTTCATTGCTTAAATAGTGGATAGTTAGATCTTTAGGTCTAACTACTGTAGCAAAAGAATCCACAAGAAAAACAACAGAAAATGGGAAGGCATTAAAAAAAAAAAAAAGCTGTACCATCTCAATAACAGAGACAGATCAGGAGAGTTAGTTCATACACAAGAATAATCAATTTAAAATGTAAAGCGTGGCTGGGCACAGGCAGAATTTTAAAATATCAGTACAGCAAATGTGCACATAWATATTTATTCTTTCTAGCATTTATCACAACCAGCTCTGTTTTCCTTCAGATTCTTATCTGGCACCTTGGTAAATGGAACTGTGAGCTGCARAAGGGTGCACAGCTCCCTACCTTGGCACACTATGAAAAGTGCTACTACATTTGTTGAGCATTACTATGCAAACTGCCAAAGCTGGGTTCTCCTGAACTCCAGCCTTTTTTCTTTCAGCTGTTTTTACATGTGTTCATAGAAGATAAGTAAACATTTCAGTATAAATTCTTGAAACACAAAAAAAAAATTTTTAAATAAAGATTCATCTATATTTGATATTACAAGAACTCTCCTCTCTGAAAAAAAACCTAAAGTAATTTACCTGGTGTTTTACAGGGTAACAGGAGTTGTGACACATATTGGTCCAAATCCAATCAACTTCTGGCTAACATTTACAAGAACAGCAAAAGAAAGTGATTTTGTAAAACCATCTACTAGTTACTCATTTCTAAATTATGAAATTATCTTAAATTGTACAGTCTGCCCTGGTTCTAGGTATCTAACAGTTGCAAAGGTATTGATCTGAAGTTCATTACTTGTCTCTGCAGGTGACATGATAATATCCAATTTCCCTATTCCCCTACAACAGCTGGTACAGCTCTTCCCCTGCACAGTGAAACAGAAGGGAACATTGCTTTTAATGACATCACTCAAAGCATTAATGAAAAGGAAAGAGCTACTTCTGAATTTGGGAAAAGGTGGTGAGTGGCCACACTCTGTCATACAGAATTACTCCCTCAAGACACAGCAGACTTTGAACCTATGAGTCAAAGAAAATGCGTAGTCAAAGCTGAACAGCGCAACAGAGGCGGGGGATAATACTGAATGTGTAAGATGTGTAAATGGTATAAATAAGGAGTTTATACAAATTGACTCACTCTTCTTAATCACACATAATCCTGCCAGTAGCCTTTTGCAAGCTGAATTAAAAACAAAAACAGCAGCAAACCTCATTATGTGTTTTCCTGAATTTTCTACCATCTGGTAAACATGAGGTAATCAATAAAATGAAAGGAAATTCATAGCCAAATAGATTTACTATAGTTTTTGCAGTAAAAATGTTTCTGCACATTTTAGATTTCCTCATATGTTGAAAATTATTATGAAAAACAGATGATTATTTAGCTCTAGAAAAAGAATGTATGATGAAAATAAGTCTTAAAGACTGAAAGAATTAAATTTGTCTTAGACACTATTAACCAGGATAAAATAAGTCTTAAAGACTGAAAGAATTAAATTTGTCTTAGACACTATTAACCAGGATTAAAAAAAAAAAAAAAAAAAAAANATTCCCACAGCAGTAGGGGAAGACTGATCTTAATTAAGACACTGAAAGGGTCAGTGTTCAGTGCCTCCTCCTGATAAAATCCAAAGTCCTACAGAAAAAGAATGACATGGCAAAGGTCAGAAGGCATTAAACCACATACACGTGACAAAGCACAAACTTTTAGGCATGGRTATTAAAACAGTCCCAACTCACAAGGAGTAAAATTTGCAATAAATGAACTATAATTCAAACACGCTCTTAAAAAAAAATTCTACAAGCTGAAAATCCCATTCCTACTGGATCAAGTTAGCACTTGAGGTCTTCTGAGACCTCTGTGACATCAAGAAAAGGAGATCTACTTAAAACAAGTATAAAAAATGTTACGAAAGATAATTTTGTTTTCTCAAATTTGCATAATCTTTCCTCATTTGATTTTGTGTTTAGCAATCAAGGCACCACTTCTCTATACAGTGAGGCAAAGCTTTAGACTGGACTTAAAGAGGACAAAGCCCCACCTATTTAACACAGAATTACTRGTGCCTTCCATTCATGTTTATTYAAGAAAAARAAKTTCTTCTCTAAAATGTTAGTCACAAACATTTTTTCTTGGACTTTGCCTGACTGGCACTGCTTGTTAATTCTGCAGTCCTGCAGCCAGGATAGCGCAGTGTATTCAGGTGGAAAAGCCCATCACGARTGCTCCTGTCTAATTGCTCAACTTCTCCTTCTGACAGTTCTCCCTCTTCARGGGATGAACTGCCTGAACAGGATGAAGAATGCTTGGTTTTGCTTTCTTAAGCAACTTCTGTGTTTTCTTCTCTTTAGTTCCCTCCTCCATTCCTTTACTGCACTAGGGAATCTGAAGATAAAAACATCTCTCAAGTGTAAGGCAAGTACCAGATCATTCATACATAATTATACATCTCATTCATTCCCATATTTCCATTAAACTAATAGGCAAGTTGTGCTATAAATAGAAAAATAAACATATTAAAGTAACAGTAATAACTAAAATTAATCAATTTTATCCACTAGAAAGTGATGTAGTAAGCAGTGGTTGTTAACTAGTAATGAAAAATCATGCCAAATCTCTCTCGCTAGCAAAACTTACACTAGCATACAACCCAATGTGCTTCGGAGTAATATTTTTTTAAAAAAACACCAGATTTCCAGAAAATTGTAGTATCATTCCAGTGGTATACTGCAATTTTCATTACAGTATTATCAGAAATAACAAAGGAYTGTGGGTACAATTTTTTACAATACATATTAAAACAGGTAATATAATGTGGACCTGAATGTTAAAATCATGTTAACATCAAGCTCAGTATAAACTTGAAGAGCTTTTCCATAAGTAATACATACTCCATAGCCCAGAGAGCTGTGCTGAAAAGGTACATTTTCAGAACAATRTGGACAGAATTTTGGCTTCCAAATAAAAAGTGATTGGGAATTTGGATTTCCTTCAAGCTTACTTTCTGTCACTCAGATAAGAAATTCAGTTTTCATTGAATGCAAAACATTCTGTCTATCCAAATCTATGTATAATATTTTATGTACACRTATGTACATAACTACAAGTGCATAKCTATAGAACAGCTGGCTTTTATTACAGAAATGTTGATTGCAAACAGTGATTTTTCAAGTTTGGATTAAACCATTTTAGTAATTGGTATACCAAGATTTAAATGTAACCCACTAGTTTACCTCCACCTTCTAGCATATCCAGAGGGAATATTCTACCATGATATTTAAGCATTTCTTCACTGAATTAGCTTTACCAGGAACCACGTACCTGGAGTTCATGTSACACAGAGGAAAAAGTTCACACTAACAGGGCTATTCTTTCAGACTTCCTACCTACAAACTGCAAGACTTGCAAGTCAGTTTACATCATTTAAATCAAAATACATAGAAAACATCTAATTTTCAAAGCATAGCTCCCCACCTCTGTGATTTCTCTCAATTGAAACCCAGGCTTTGATATGAGACTTGTACTGTAAACAATCCAATTAAATGGAAACAAACGTGTCCCAAAAGCAGGCTTTGTTTTAGGGTTTGCAGCTCCTCTGAAGCCGCATCCCAACATGTGTTATGCTTTTCCTGAAGGTTCTGCTGACTTCTGCTTTTCTTCTACACAAACGTCATGTGATGGAGACCCCACCCTCTCATTCAATTATAGATAAGACTGGAAGACAGACCTTACAAGACCTTAGTGWTGAGCCTCTAACACTGAAATATTTACACTGATTGGCCTCAGCACTTTCCTTTTGGCAAAACCATCATCTATTCCTTTTCCTTTGGGATACAAAGAGCATTTCACACAAAATCTACTGCCTTCTTCTAATGTGTTTTGATAGCTTTTTATATCATCTCCCAACACCAAGAGTGAGAGCAATAACTATATTATGGCCAATACTTAAGGTAATTCAGAAAGTAAACATGATTTCTCCACCCCACAGGCCAAATATTCTAAMATTACTGGATTCAGAAGACTTATTTGCTCCTACCACAAGCAATCCAACTTGAACAAAAGTTATGCTTTATAAAATATACCAAAGGCTCCTGAACCCTAGTTTCTTTACCAGTTCAGCTGACAGATATTCCAGCAATAAATTCAAGTAACAACACGTTGGAACTGACAGCTTTAACAAGTGACTCGCCAGCACCAGGGAAATGCACAGTTCCACAATCAGGAATGCCACACACCTTCAGCAGAGCAAACAACAAGTGGTCCAAATGTGACCCTGAATGGCATTCACCAARCATAATTCCCAAACATGCCAAAATTCCAAAGAAAACGGAATCATCGACTAACACCATCACAACATTGCCCTGACCATGACAACAATCTGAAATGCATCTTATAAATTCGGGAGCATAACAGAAAAGAGAGAGGTTAGGAAGGGTCACACAAGTTTAACTTTCAAATACATACATACATTAAATAAATATAATGCTTTGCAGCACAGCCAAAAGGGGTGTGTTTTCCAGAAACAGCCTAGAGGATGGAGTTCCATACTGCAGGCTAATAGAATATGGCATTATCAACTGCCTGTTAGATAATTTGGGGACAACTCTCAGAAAATACAAGATGAAAGGACCAAAAGGAAGGAAAATGTCTGTAATTTTATTAGTAAAGACTAAAAAAGTAAAATGGAAAAACTGCTAACTTTTTTTTCAGTACTTCTTTCCTTTTCTCTCTGCCACTTTCGATGATGGAAATTTGTTACAAGTCATTTTACCATTTTTTTCAGATTAAGTCTAAGACCCCCAAGTTTAAAGCCAGGAAGGAAACCACTTTTAGAGAACCTAACAGAGAAATAAAAATATAYTTTAAAAATAYACCCCATAAACTACARGTTCTATCACAGTCAGTGCTAAAGAAATTCACCAAGGATACATTTGAGAAATTGTATTATTCGTGAGATTTAATGTTTCGTCACCATCTCCAGGAGATTTCATTTATATTWTGCAAAACTTGCTTTCAAAACAAATCCCTACATTATCASTTTGCTCTGAATGTGATGTGTCCAATACCACCCAATTTAATATTTCAAATTGTTTATATACAACACAATTACCTCTCTCCTCATTTCCCTTCTGTCTTTCTGAYTGCATAAAGTACCTACTAGGACAGAGCTGAATCTGCACATCTGTAATTTAAGACAAGAGGGAGCAAAAAGCAAAAGCTGCCTTGAGGTGTGGCTTTGCAGTAGGTACTGAAGGAACACCTTCAAGCAGGGCTACAAGCATAAAGCAAGGGTCACTTAAAGGTAATTTTATCCCAATTAATATCCTGCTAGATCTGTTTTTTGAAGTGGCCCTCTCTGAGACTGTCAGAATCCTGGCTCCTGTTAAAGGGTTTTACCCAGAGAGCAGCCCAATCACTCCTGAACAACAGAACTGTGCACAAAGGTTGGGGCACAGAGAATGCAGTCTCCATCTGAACTTGCAAGGGATGTTTAACAAACAGGAYGAAATTACTAAATTCAGCTGAAATATCAACTTCAGAAATAAATATGCCTATGGCCTTYCAGAAAACTCACATGACACTTCAGTTTTAAGATGATCACTACCCTTACAGGACAAAAAATCCACAACAGAAACAGCAGCAGCTTTTGTAGTATTTTGGGATGAACCATCCAATATTAGCTAAGGATGTGAATATGTTCAAAACTGATGAGTTCAGAGTTTAAAGTCATAGAGCCTCACACAGTTCCGAACATCTTTCTGCTAAAGAGTCAATCCGCCTTCTCAAAGTRTTACTGGTCTTGTTTACTCTTCTTTGTGAAGAACACTCACTGATACTCGTTATTTGACACTCATTCTAAAACTTCAAGATGCAAATGAAATTTCACATCAGCACTTTGGCACTGGATAATTGAGAACGATCTGTATCCTGCATTTAAAATGAAGTAGGTATTTTACAATATCCAGTAACTTTTAGTTTCCAACAYGATGAATAAAGTACCTTTTGTTCTAAATATAAAAATAGTACTCTTTCAGCTGACAATTACACACTGGGCATGCTAAAGACTACAATGCATGGTCCTTATCTTTTTTTAATAGTGGGGGTCAACAGAACATAAAATCAAATTTTACTTTCCTCCTTTATACCTCAAAAATGCACAAAAGAGTATAATTTTATTATTACTAATTCTTATACTATTAGTTATTATTAATAATTATTATTACTAACCTTTCCAAATTACCACTAACATTTGACACAGTTTTCATACAGCTTAAACTATTAGCTCCTACTGTTTAATGTATATGAATACTACATACTACACTACTCTGAACCAGAATACCACCAAAAAGCTTCAGTCAAGACTAAACAAGTAGTTGCACAGTTACATCATCATCTTCCTACATTTTTTTTCTAGCTCAGTACTTACCAGCCTTTTTCAGACAGAGKAAATAAAAGGTTAAAAGTAACTCCATTCCCTCATTCACCCTCAAGCACTTTTGGGTTATTACTTCCTCAAAAATTTCCTTGGTTTTCTGTAGCATCATGACCCTTCCTTATCAAATTCTACTCCCCACCAGAGCCAGGAACCTTTCCTCCTTCCTCCTCTTCAGTAACAACAACAAAAGGCAACACACATCCTGCTGGCACAGCTTATTTACTGCTTCACCATCACTCCTCAGCCCAAGAATCCTGCTACTTTGGCCTCTTCCCATTTCACACACATTATTATCTTTCAATGCAATAAAGAAAATTCACTGATTTCATTCCAGTTTCCCATTCAGAAAATGAATGTTTGATCTATTCTGTGTGGTTAAAAGCTTAAGCACTTTGTTGCATTTGATAAAGTAGAGAAAAAATATTTTGCACTTACCTAAATTGCCATCATGCACATGAATTTAAATGAAGACAGTGGAAACATGCAAAATAAAGTTAAAATCAACAAGTATGCATGCAGCTCAAGACATAATAAATAAAACAAGCTGAAGAAAGCAGGAAACAACAGTAGAGTGAAAAGCAGAAAATAAGGTGAACAGATGYGATGAACCTATTGGCTTTACAGAATTATTCTAAAACACCTTCAAAAATGTTCACTTGTAAATACTATATTAAAATTTGAAGTTGGAAGTATCTTTTTCTTGAAGAGAGACATTTAGTAAAAATACAGCCAATTTTTAATTTTTTTAAAGATTATTAATGTGGTAATATACCTCWGGTAAAATAGTAAACCACAAGCAGAACATTTCCATTCCTTGGGTCCCTAGCTTTGAGTTCTCTGTGTAACCTTGTACTTCACTAATATTCACAATAAGCTTCAAAAGCTGTGCTGTTTCACACATTTGCACAGTAAGACAGGCTGAAAAGTATTTATACCCCAAGAAAACTTTCTCTGACTATAGCTGGTATTTAGGAACAATGGGAGGTCTCCTTTCCAACCAGTAATCAAGCGCATATTTTGACACATTAAGGAAGACAAGACCTATCTACGATCTCACACAAAACATTGCCCAAATGTTGGGCAACTCCCTGCACATTCCACTAGGATGRACCCTTAAGAATTTCACAGGGCATAAACAAAATAACTAAAAAAATATTTCTTTTAATAATGTATACCTTAGCTTCATCAAAGTTTTATCAGAAATATGGTTTAATTAGTACAGAGAAGGGAAACACCATTTCAGAATATTTGTTAGCATATTACCTTTTATTGTTCTATTTAGATACTTGAGTGAACCAAAGTGAAGAGCAYGCGAAACAACACTGAGGAAGAACTCACAGTTCTGAATTCACTAATACATTCCCTTCTCTACTGATTGTTTTATCAGCTCTATTCCATTAATGGCAGCATCTCAGTTATTCATATTGCTACAGATAAAGTTATTCTGAGAAACTATTTCAAGAAAATTTTGTATTCAAGACTATAAGCCTCAGAGGAACTGCTCACTATCCTTTTTATCCTCTCCTCATCTCATTAATCAGAAGTAAATTCCTGCAGTATCAGGACAGGAACTAAACTTCAAAAGATCAGAATTTSTAATATATCCTCAAAGAACACATTAAGTCAATTAAAATTACCTGGTTTTCTGTAAGGGAAAAAASGATCATGCTCACCATTTATTTCCAACAACATGTAACCATACCATGACTGAAAAAGAGCCACCGTTCATTGCAGAGTGTCCATTTTGTATTAATTATGTACTGTTAAATGATGACATTTTTAGGTAGGTAAAAGAGGCTTTATTTTGTGCTACAGAGCTGAATATGCATTTTTAAAAATGCCCCAGTGATTCAGTTTTTGCAATGTCATAAAAGCAGCATATCAGCTCACAAAGATTAATGTATTGTATTAGAAGCAGCTAATCCAAATCAGTAAATTAGTTCTCCCTCTTCTTTTGACAGACAGGCAACAACCCTGGAAATGAATATTGCTGAATAATGTTGTGTGTCTTCCCAGCACTTCCCACCTTGTGGCCTTCTGGTCCTCCACTGAAGCTTCTACACTAACTCTATAGAAATTACACATTATTAGAAGCCAGATTAGAGGGGATAACTATCTGCCTAAGGAAGGGGGGAAGCAAAATTTCTGTTTGAGGCACTGCAAATGGATGATTACATGAAGAACCGTGTTAAACAGTTAAAAACATGTTGAGTACTTCCTGCCCCTATGGATATCAACTCATATAAAATAATTCCAATCATGTTCAGAGAAAACACATGAACAAGACAACTAACTTGGGTTGTAATATCTAAGAACGAACAGGTGATGAAAGCATACACTTCCAGAAATAAAATAACTTCCAAAAGAAAATCAGGAATGTCCAAGTTACTGTTCATAAACTCTCTCATGGGTCTCTCTCTGCCTCCAAAAGTTTTAATTTGATCAATTTTCCTGTTGAAACAGATCCTACTATTTCAAAYTATTTCATCTATTGGGTAAATTAATTTTCATTTATAGCCCTATTTGTCAGGATGTTTTTAAGCCCTCCCAAGCTTGACACTACCTGGATGCATAACACATCTCCATCCCTCAGGACACTGATGAAAGCCTCAAACATATGACAGATCTCTATCAGATCCTACTGGAAATATTTCCAACCTCACCATGAATCATTTGTAATTACACTTTGACGTAGGCTTCCAATCAGATGGTTCTCCACCAAGTAGAAATTTCCTCTCACATGCTTCCCACCAACTCACTAAGAAAAATCTTTTGAGACAACAGTTTTCCTATTATCARTATGTTGCTACTTGTTTTTCCTTATGCATAAGGTGTGTTTTCCTGTCATCCAAGAAAATCAGACTCCTTTGACATTATTTCTGACAAATCTATATTGCRTGTTAGGGTATTTTTTTCTTTTCCCCCTATATTTAGAAATAGCTAATGATTAAAAAAATAGACACAGTTTACAAATTGATTTTTTATAGTGGGAAAAGTAGGGCAAAAAACAATAAACTATAAAAATACAAAAACACTATTAAAATATCAAACATATCACTCATTCTCTTATTTCACTTTTTTTTTGGGCAGGCAGATAGATGTGCCCTTCTCTAGTCACCTGGGAGTTCCCAAAGTTTGCTAGGAGACTAAGAAATCCAGTCAGGGTGGTTTTCACCATGGACAGCCAATGTGAAAATATTTTTTAGTGTTTCAGTATAGAACAACTCAGTTTTCAAGAGTTTTATAAGCCAATAAGCCTCAGAGTCACACAAGGAAAGATTAACCACTTTTAGTATATATGCAATAGAGCACATCACCTTTTTTTGTTCCTTAAAATTACAGCTTTTTGATAATTCTATTTAAATAAGCTGTTTAAAAGAGTCAATAGCCCTCTGGAGTGACAAACAAGCTGACACAACCAGCCTGGGCTTCCAAAGCCATTCCCTCAGAAAGGCTCCCCTCCAAATGCTTACAAGAAAAGGAAGCAGCAATTAGATAAGAGGATGGGTCCTTTTCTACACAAATATTTGATTACAAGAGAGGAAATAGCAGAAACACATGGTTGACTCCTCAAACCAGCAGAAGGTCCCCGTGGAGCTTTGCTGGAACCTGTGGCTGAGCTTTGTGCTGACTGGCACTTCCTAAGTAACCCAGAGAACAGGATGATCAGTAAAATGACTAATTTTCCTCATGGTATTTGGTTATTTAGGGCAATAAAGACAAAAAGCAAATGCAAGGGAGAATTTTAAGACTAAGCAAATAGTCAAAGGCTGGCAGATGAAATTCAGGGAGATAAAAGTGGTACACAAGTGAAAATAATTCTACCTTTATGCAGAACAAGCTGGGATCTAAACTGGTTAGAATCAGTGGTGAGAATTTTTTCAGCTATGATAAATATTTCCATTAAGATATTAGCCTAGTACTCAGCAGCAKCAAAAATAAAGGCATCCAAATCTGGAAAGAACAAACTAATTGTTGGGAATTCCTGTGAGAGACATACAGAATAAAAGGGCAAACACTACAACATCAACACAACTCATTTTACACTTTATCAAGAACATAAGCTGTTTTGGTGTMCTCACCTCAAAAAAGAAAAAAAGACAAACATGTAATAGGTCTGGAAAACATCATGTCACTGCTTCACAAGGAATTATGACACATGCTAAGATTCTCCTGTCTGGGAAAGAGCTGAGGGAGGGATGTGATGATGGCACTGKAAAGTCATAAGTGGCACTGAGACTGGCACCAGACATCAATTATTTATTGCTTCTTTCAGTACTAGGTAGAGGAAATCCTAGCAAAAGCAACCAAAGTCTAATGCAAAAACACATAAAAAGCATTGATTCTTCCCAGGCGTATTAGGCTGAAAGAGCCTGTGAACATTGGCATCTTGAATAGGTCCAAAAGTAACTGGCTTCAAGTCCACCGAGTTATTAAGGACAAAAACAGAGAAGCTGGACCCTAAGGAGTACTCTGKGGGGATATCACCATGTACTTGGCCTATTCTGTGAATGTTTGGACACTGTTAGCAACAGAATGCTGAGCTACCCAGTCTTTGTGTTATCATATTATAGAGTAAGGATTCATGTTAAAGATTCACATAGAGCAAGATACATTCTTTTTGCCAGGTTTGCTGTCACAAKAAAGTATAAGAGCATTTGTCAAAAAGATATGACATGAATGAACTCATAAATGAGTTACAAGCTTACTTCTCCCTCAACTTAAGGCAAACTAGCTTTTAAGGGGAAAAAAACAAAACATAACCCCACTGGTATGTGGCAAAGTCTCTAAGTACCAGATTCAGATTCCAAATGTCAGCATAAGATATTAATGCAACATTTCTGCACAAAATAAATGACACAATATTAGAACATTCCTCTTAATAAGGTGACACTATCCCCATTCAAATATCTAACCAAGGAGGTTTTCCAAAAACAGAACCTCCACACTATTATTTTTTATATTAGTTCTATCAGCATCCTAGTGAATCTGCTATAAATAAATAAATAATGAGCAACTACTACTATCAGTCCAGATACAGAACTTATACAAGACAGCAATAAATTAATTCATTGTACTGAATTCCTGATCCCAGCCCTGTCCATTTCCCACTGCAGTAACTGGTAACAGACTTGTTAGTTCTGGAGATATTTGGGTTCACGACCTGCCTAAAGATGGAAAGTTTGCTGAGAAGCACTAATTGATCACAAACTCGGAAGTGAATTTAAAATGTCAGTTGTTGCTGCCTGCCAGCAAAGAAGTTTAGATTTCGAATCTGGAAGTGAGAGAAACACAGGACTGTATTTTTGTCTGAGGAAAGTTAACAGATGGTCTAAAAACGAGCAGCTTTAAAGTAAGACCAGCAGCCAAAACGTGTGTGGAGAAAGGAAAAAGAATTTTATCTATTTTGTGCCACTGTTTCACMTAGATTTGTATATATAGCTGTATATATTTGACATAGCATAAAGTCTCAAAGTTGGACTTCACAGA
This sequence comes from Malurus melanocephalus, assembly GCF_030028575.1. Classification (NCBI taxonomy): domain Eukaryota; kingdom Metazoa; phylum Chordata; class Aves; order Passeriformes; family Maluridae; genus Malurus; species Malurus melanocephalus. The sequence goes on from NW_026623428.1 coordinate 794,422, forward strand.
TTTATCCATCCACATTAAAATATTTGAATCCTTTTATAACTTTGGGAAAATAATGTTATATCATGAATAGAACTATTTGAAATACATATTCACAAGATACTTAGATTTTCTAAGACACAAGTCTCTGAAATGTTACTGAAAACTCTGACTTCATTCTGTAATGCAGAAGTACAGAAAGTTGCATATGGGGATTTATCTTCTTTTAACTCTAAAACTGTCAAATCCCTGTACAGTTTAAACAAAATATGCCTCTGGGTGTTTATCTATACTTGTACAAAGGCGGCTCATTTACCTCTTCAGAAAATGTTGCCAAATATATTTAGACAGTTGCTGTAAAAAGAACCCTAGAGAAAGTTTCAAAAATAAGAGAATGGTAATGACGCAATCAATTTCTCCAGCTAAAACGTGAAAGGATTCTGCATGAAGGAAATGACCTGTACCTTGATTCTTATTGGTGTGCTTTCCTACAGTTTAGCAGCCAGAAACAGATCAAGTAACAGATCAACTGTATCAAGACATACAGTTTTTGTGGCAAATGTCAAACTTGTGCAAGCATCAGATACAGTACCGTAAGCAAAACATGAAGTGTYTGGTTGTAAATCAACACAAAGAAACTTCCATAATTAACTACTTACCTGATTTTCCTCATGGGAAACTCTCATTTGTTCTTTAAGAACTGACATTCTGGCTGCTTCTTCTTTCCTCAATACCCTCTCTTTCTTTAGCTCAGGACTCCAGAAAGTTTTGATGCTGTTCATAGAGGACCCCAGCTTGCTGTCCTTAATGTCTAGTTCTTTTCTGAGGAGGTCATTCTCCCTCTGTAGATCCTTCAGCTGAGCCTGCAGGTCTAACACAGCGCTATCTCTAACCTGTCTCAGCATGGAAGGAACCTGGTGGTGGTGGTGGTGTGAGGATGYGGTCAGCCCTCCGTGCTGGTCAGTGTAAGAGAGGACATCTGTGTGTGACAGTCCAGCAGAAGCAATATTGGGGCTGCTCCCCATAGCTGTGACTCGGCCACCATACACAGCTCGATTTGTAGCCCTTCCGAGAGTCATTGTGCCCTTTGGGAAAGTAGTAGAAGCTACACCCTCGTGGTCACTCAGGTACATTGGTCCAGATGTTGCATAGGCAGCGTTAAGGGACTGGATGTTCTCCATGGATAACGTCTTCCCTGTCCCTCCTCCGCTGCTGGTCCGCCTGTGACCCAGGCGAGGGGACCGCGGYAAGCGGGGAGACCTGGAGGGACTTCCTTCCAAGTTGCTGATTGTTCTTGCACTTCCGTACATCTTTCTTCTACTTTGAGGTACTATTTAGTAAGAAACTAGTAACACTAAAGTTGAATATTAAATTTATAATTCCGGCTAGAAATACTGGCAGTTTCACTGCATTCTTCCAATAGGCAAAAATCTCTTTTTCCTCCAAAGACAGATCTGGGGAAAGAAAAAAAAAACAACACAACACATGATAAAATTAAGTTTTCATCTTGGAAAATAAACTTCCAAGTAATCACCATATACCAGAGAAACCTCACTGCCTGGAGTAGTAACTTCAAAAGTAAGATGTAGTATACATTTTATATTTAGGATGATTCATAAAAAATGCATTTTCAAACTAATTTCAATCAGAATAAATGTCCTTGTTTCTTTCTTGCTAGAAAGCTTAACAAGCTTTAAGTCAAAGTTAAATTGCAGTAAACAATATGAGCCCAAAAATATACTTTCCCTGGTATGTTAACGGACTTAAATGACTGACAATGTGAAATTTATATAAAGAAAAGTATTTATTGTTGACATTAAGAACTACCCTCTTAAAGCCTCCAAAATCCATTCCCAAGGCACACAGATGTAAAGGAACCAGATGTACATTTGTTGATCTGTATTTTCAAGTTTTGGCCTTTTAACACCACGATCCAGATCTTTTCAGCTGACACACATCGTTCTAGAGATGACCCACAGCTTGTTCCACCAAGAGAACTTGTGCAGCTTTTCTGCCACCTCAGCTTCGACACATGGACCAGTTAAAAAAAAAAATTCTCACCACAGTGACTGGGGCAATGCAACTACTTATCCTAATTCTAAAGCACCAGCCATCCTGTGGCCAAATAACTCATCAAGCCCTCTGAGAAATCCCATCCTTGTATCTTTCGAGTTGCCTGAAATAGTTCTGTAGCTCCTTCAAAGACAAATCTCCCATGAGAGCAGAGCTAAAGATTATTTTCCTTCCAGTGACTCCTGACAGATCCTGAGCAAAAGCAACTAAACAACCATCTTCTAAATTGATGAAATGAAATTCACCCCACCCTCCCACTCACTCAGTAAAAAAACCCACAAATAAAATAAAACAAACAGCAAGCCCCACAAAAAACAGCACACACTGACCTAGTGAAAAAACAATACTGCTAGCAGAAACTGCCAGTATCAATAAACAGCACACAAATATTTTTAGTTACAGCAGATATGATACATGGCCAGGWGGTGGGGTTTGGTACAGTTTTGTTGATCCTCAGAACCAGAGGTACAGAATATCTACAATATTTTATATTGTATCTGATATCACACCCATACTGKTTTTCCTTTTCAATATCACAGTCTGATAAATAAGCAACTTATGTTTCTTGCTTGGAGTTACTTAATAACCTACTTAGCCTTTTGCTTGTGTCTCCAATATGTATTTCTAGGTAGTAGTTTTGCCTGTTGAGCTTATTAGTTGTGGTCTTCTCAACTTGTGTGAAGTTTTGGAAATTCTCATCTGAAATCAGAGAACACTTTTATCACACTTAGCACTGCTTTCCATTGAGCTCTATTTTGAAAAAGGATCCTCATTCCTTATGCAAAGGAAAGCTAACTCTCACTGCACTTCTTTAATAATGTTCAAATGCTGATTGAACATTGTAATGTGCATAAGCTTGTGAAAATTCTGAAAGCAGAGAAGCAAAACATCACCAACCAAAGAAGTGTTACTACATCCACAGCATTTTCAATTGTTTCTTTTATTTTCCCCCTAGAAATATTCTAACCGAAACAGAGACCTCTAAGAACAAAGCACAAACACAATGATTATATACTTGGTTTTCTTACTTTAATGAGSTACTATGGACAGCTCACAAGACCAAAAGCTGAAAACCCTGACTTTAAAAAAATCCKAAGGCTTCTCCATTTTCCTTTGCAATTTGATACCTTCTACAGCCTGAATTATACAGACTAGCTTTTTTTTGCAAAACCTCWGAAAAAGACAAGTACATGAAAATAGGCTTTTTCAAAGTGTGCACTTCTTAAGGATAAAACTGGAGTCTTTAAGGCTATGAAAAGTTTCAGACAGTAGAAGCCATACACCATTGCATTATGAAAGAGGGGAGAAAAGCACCTCCATCATTTTCTGCTCTTTATTGCTTATACACAGCCTTCCTAGCTTCAGGAAATTTACTGTAYGTCGCAACACATCAGAACTGGAGACATGCAGAAGCAATATCAGCCTCAGGACCTCAACAATTGCCACACAGATCATCATCTACTGCCTAAAGAAAAACCAGAGAGGAGAGATCCCATCTTCCCACAGAACCAGCTGACAGAGCCATTCTAGCTGAACTTAGAGTGGACAGGTGAGACAGAGATGATTCTATTTTGAAAGATAAATTTATTTTATATTGCTATTTTAATTGGGCARGGGAGGGGAGGAATATGAATACTCTCAAGTACTAATTTTTCACCCAAGCTGTAGGTGTTGCGTAGCCAGGACAAAGGAGCTCACAAATRTAACATCCCTCTAAAACCTTCTCTAAGAAGGAAAGTCATCCAGATTCATTCAGTCTGGTGGGGACAGACTGCAGACCCACTACATGCATTTTCCWGTAACAGTTGAGTTTTAAAATCTAAATCGCTTAGTACTAGAAAAAACACCCAAATGCTCACCTGCTTAGCTCAGTGTTTTCTTATTTTAAGTAAGTACCTTTGAATGTACATAATGTATGACCTTAAAATAAACCACTATAATCATGAGTTTAAAATTCTGCATTGCAAACAAAGCCATATTCTGTATGGATTCTTGTGAGATCCAAAAAAATAAGCATGCATTCTCAGCTGGGGGCAGGCATTGGACACTTTGTGCCATGCTCTCATCAGCCTTGAAAACCCCAGCAAACCTGATACAGCCTGTYTCATGCCAAAGGCTCTCCTGATGCCTGCTCCAACTTCAGCCTGCCTTATTTTCCACATTCCTGCCCCATCGGATTACCTGCACTCTGCAGACAGCAACATCATGGCTTCACATTACCCACAGCACTGAAGTCTGACAATGCATTTTGTCTTTTAGCTCTGTATTTTTATAGAAACTTGGAGCATAGGACTCCAATCTGATGCTAATAGAAGATCTCGCTCAATTTATTTTCCAAATCTTTACTTCTACCTTTCCATGTAATTACAGTTTCCTTTAAATACCGTGTACACTGTATTCCATAAGTTCTGCTTTTCACTGGTTACACTCCTACAKGCTCAGGGATGATTTAGACTTTCAGTGCATCCTCCTCTGGCCCGAATCACCTAGTCASCAGGAAGTTTGGGTATTAGCCAGATACGTAATAGCTTTGCACAGCTACTTGCCAATATTAACACTGAGCCAAGAGCTCAAACATTTGTAAAAGTACCAAAAACTCRAAGGGAACCCCTTCCTTAGAGTTAACCTCCCCAAACAACATATGGTGACAATTAAGTGCAGAAATMATCAAACCAATTGCAAGCTACATAGCTCCCCGCACATAAACCAAAACAGAAAAAAAACCCAACCAGGTGATATAGAACATAATGCTCCTATTTTCTCCACCAGGGCTGTATTTTGGGATACCACAAAAGGAAGGAGATTCACAGAAAAAGATCTGTCTCAAACACATGTCCTAGCAAACAATAATGATTTATTTTGTTAACATTTTTTGAATACTCTCATCACAAGAAAATAATCTCTGTACACAGAAGACCAAGAGCATGTGTRTATTRAAAGTAGCAACCAARACCCAGAAAGATTCCKAGCAATTTCTTTTRRTTCACCTTAGTTTTCTACTGCTTTWRTAGTGGTACAATACATCCCCATAGAGAATATTCTTTTCCTCACATGCTCTCTGTTATCTGTGCTGATGTAAAAGAAAAACAAGGGCAGCAAGCGGATACAAACTAGATGCAGAGAACCCAAATCTGTTGTACAGTATCCTTCCTTTCTTCATTAATCTAAGCAGGCTGGCATGTCTTTTAATAAATGCACACAATGCTCTTCATATGGGGTTAGTACAAGACCAGCATTGTTTTTTATTAAAAGGACAAAGTACTCTCTTTTCCTGCTTAACAAACTGACCAAAATACTTATTCCTACCCTCTTTTAATCCTAAAAAGAAAATAATCCATTCCTTCCTACTACCCTACTGYTCCTTACAAGTTTGAAAAACAAAGTATACATGACAACTTTAAATGCAACTTTTTCATTTAGCTTCCTTACAGTGTCCTGCATTTGCATTTCTTATATAAATTTAAGTTTTACTACAGGCTGCTGTAAAATTCTACTAGTTAACAGCMATTAATTTATCCCCCCTCTCTTGTAGCTTGTAAAAATAGTCCATGTGTAGTTGTAAATAAAGTTAGTTTCAAAGTCTGCTTCAATCTTGTGAGCTCCCAAGGATGCTAAATGGAAGAACTGGCATGTATCACCTCATAGGAACAGTTCACCGGTCCTGCCTGCCTTTCATTTCTCTTTCACACAGAAGAAACAGTATATKAAGGCAAAAGTAGGAGGGGCTGCTCAACAGGCACCTCATGATACAGATGGAAATAAAGTTGTCAGGCATTCTAATGCTGTCAGGTGCACTGACAGCAATTAATACTTGTCATGCAATCAGAAAACTCCACCAATTGAAATATTTGCTCAAAATGCCGTATTAAAAATCTTGAAAAGCAAGCAGTTCTGACACCCTTATATGGATTGTCAATTACATTACTCTTAAATGTACTTAAGTGAACTCTTAAGTACTTTAACTCTTTTATAGTTTCACAGGTTTAAAACAAGGCTAGTATTCAAGAGATAGATTTGTTTTAATGCATTTTAGTCTTTATTACAGTGTTTGAGACACTGTAATTGTTTTAAAACATAGTAATAGAAATAGGCTTTAAATAATGTAAGTAATATTTAAGCTCCACAGAGACCTCCATTCATTATTTTCTAACTTTTAAGTTAGGTCTCTTTGTTGCTCAGACTCCAATTCTTAACATTTTATCGCTAACACGTCCATTAAAAGAATTCTTTTCAGCAGTCCTGTGTGTGACAAGTCTTCCTGGGGTTTCTAAAATGCTTAAAGGAGGTGAGAGATTTCAAATTTGTTTCATTTTATTTTTCTCATGTTGYGTAAAATATTAAAGACCTGAAAATGGAACATTACGAAAAGGCTTTTACAGCCAAGCAATGGCAGAATCATCACATCTAATTTTAATTGTTATGCCAGAGAACACACTATATCTTTATAAAAAGCTATAGGGCAGCCTATGTGCCAAATCTGGGCAAACAACCACGTACAGTCTGTACAAATTACCCTCCAGTGCTGAGCATTTCTCACTATCCAGTTTCTTCTGATTTAGCAGTCACTCATCAGAAGCAGAGATGTTTAGCATTATCCTTTGTTTAAAGTATTAAGCACTAACCATGGCATGAAGGGTTTCAGAAGTGCAGAGTAAAACACCTCAGCTTTAACTGGCTGAAGTTCCCAGTCCCATACTCACTGTGTCATTGTTTTGCTGCCCATCTGCTCTCTGCAACTTTTAACACTGGGATCCTATTTTTTATTGGTGCGTGGGAGGGTGGATGGTGTCAATCACAAGCAACAAGGGATAGAAACACATTCCAAAACACCGCTTATACCTCTTCAGCTTTTYAGTTCTCAACTTCCCTGCACCATAACGACCTTCTCAGGATACACAGGCATTTCTRAAGACTCAGCTTTTGGGTTTCCTGAAAAATATTTACTAACACTTGAGTCCTTGCAAGTACACATACGCCTTGTGTGCTAAATCCCACATCCTAGCCTATATTCATTATGTGCTCCATCCTGCAATTGTTATAATCACTTGCCTTTTATTTCCTTCTCAGCAAGGATTCTCATTTATCAATGCAAACCTGCATTCACAACTCCACTATTTTGTGGAGGATTATTCCAAGGCACATGGTAAACCAGGAAAACAGTACTTTTCATTTAATGACTGTTAAAGAACAACAACAATCACAGATCTTGAATTTTTACTAAAGTAGTGTCCTTTGGGAAAAAAAAAAACCAGTAAAATGTAGAAGTATACAACATTCTTCAGGATTACCTGAAAGTCATGCCTAATTATTAGCACTGTTATGCTTTGCTTTTGTCAACATTTACCTTACTTGAATGACTAAATAGTTTACAGGAAGACTATTACAGACTGAATTACCTAGAAATTAATAGAAGCTAGACCTTAAAAATGAGCATGAGTTAAGAAAACCTGTAAGTTTTCCAGGAAAAAACTGAAAGACCAGACTTGTTCTATCATTCATCTGTATTGTCAGCATTTACACCAATTTCTTGAAATATCAGGCTATTCACACACACATTTCATATAAAATGTATATTAAATACTACATTTTAGTAAAATTATCTAAGAACAGAAAATAATGTAAAAGGGAATTGACTGAATTTGTAGTTAGATACATACATTTGTCTATTTTCACATTAAGTATGCTTAGGAAAATTYTGTCATTTACATTAATGTCATCCTTTTAAGATCCATTTGTAACTCTTAATGTTTCAGAAACCAACACAGATGCTCCCACACAATGGAGTATTTTCAACTGAGCTCWCTAAGGCTACTCTCATGAATGTTATTAAACACAGGCTTACACACTTGCAAATATCYTTTTTTYWYTRMWAARMWKCYWYYMTYMTYWWWAAAAARAAAAAWATAGTCATAGGATCAACCATTAARCCTACCTGTGTAGCCTCCACCAATTTATTAGAACACTTAAATACTGGGATATTTAGCAAGCCTAAATATCCACTCTGCACCTGACATGCATTTGATTCAAGAAAAGTAATATGCCTATTCAAACTGCAAAAGAAGCAGCATATTTGTGCATTCAGCACACTTTGAAGCCATCATAATCCAAAAACCTGTAGAACATCTCTCCTCTGGTCCCTCTGCTCAGATACAAGAGCACGCACATGTTTCAGTATCATGCCAAGGAAAAACTGGCTCTGCTTCAGCCACATCAGATCAAAGGTGTCCAAGGAACTTACAGGCTCTGTAAGCGACCCAAGYGATTTAGCAGATTAGCTTTCAATTTATCATAAAGTCAGCATGCTGGAACCATTAGAAGACACTGCACTTCAGGAATTACCTATTTATTTGTTTATTTACCAAAAGAGTTCACGAGCTCCCCAAGCAGTCCTAATTTCGTAGCACAGCCCAACCTGCCCCCTTTGGGCTCACATGCAGCTGACCACAATCACACCAGTTCACAAGTGCRATTTATAAATCCTCACAGGCATCTGACTTAACATTTGATGTTGATGACAGATGTTACTGTAACAGTTTCCTTAAGGAAAAACAAATGGTTTGAGCAGATTTCAAATGAGGTCTATAAATGAAAGCCAAGGTACATCATGACTGCCAATACTCAGCCACCAAAAAACAAACTTGCTTTACACAGCAAACTGTCTTCCAGAGAAGCTCTTTAGAGTACCCATTTCTTCCACTATTATTGGAAATAGGTCAACAAAAAGAATTGTGCTTTATTTACCAGGTCACATTTATCCACTAATACAAATGGTTAMAAAAACGTAAATGGTAAGAGCTGTATTTCAGCAATGTATTTCGTGGAAAAGAATGCACTACAGAAAACTGTTTAAGTCAAAATCCCCACCACCACAGAAATAACACAAACCTGTGCTGTTTTATAAAGTAATTAACTCAGACATTGCATGTGCCAAGAGATAATGAAATACATATCTTAGCAGATTACCAGTAAATTAATTTTACTGACCATAAAAAGTGTTTMGATAACAACACTGAAAACTTAAGAAGCATCAGCAGAATTGCCAATGGGACTCAACTCATATTTGACAAAGAAAACTCAGCTCCTGAGAATTCAAGTACTGTGGTCTCCCAAGTCTTGCAATGAAGCAATCCAAACACACACCAAACAATGCAACCACAAGCATGGGCACAGTAAAACTCCATTAGGAATTGGAATAAAGCAACCAAAGCATTTTCTGTTAAACTTCTCAATGGATGGAAAAGATATGTCCCATTAGTCAGTATTCTAATTATATTTATTCAGAGGGAAACTGCCCCACATTACCAACGCTCTCTGTAAAAGACACTYTTGGACTAAATTCTGGAAAGGTAGGGACTTCTGTTACATTTCTTTCACGCCCTTCAAAACAAATTGCACATTATAACCAACTAATCAATCATTATAGACAGTGGTCTCTAATGACTTCCCACCCCAGCTCTACAGTACTTCCAGAAACTACAGCACATCATTTTCACGTGTACCTACAAAATATATATTTATATATACATCACTTTCATCAATCCTTTTACTCCATTCAATGTCCCATGACATTTTCCCACACAATTTAAGATAGCTTTTAGATTTAAATCACTTGGAAAATCTCTCAATTTTCAAGTTTTGTAGAATTTAGCTGCTAGAATCTACATCTGCACTGTGACTTCAGTTAGAGGGATAGGATAATGAACAGGCCAAGCAGAGAAGCATACAAAAAATAGTATATGCTAAAAGTGGGGTATTTTAACTAAATAATAAGTACATGGTCATGTAAGGAAGCTACACGTTAACCAGTCTAAAGCATTTCCAGTGAATGCCATTCCACAAAATTACCTTAAAAACTCATTCTAAGGCAATCTAGGCAAAAGTAAACCCTTTTGAAAACCTAATCTTAAAACTTCACAGAAAATCTCTGTGGTTTTGCAAAACATCCAAGATGTCAAAGACTCCCACACGTCCAATCATAACTTGAAACTCTGACATACACCTCAAATTCTTACACACATTCCTTCTGCTTTCTCACAAAATCCAACTCCATACATCTCCCTCATTCTCATTTTCAAGTAAAGGAACTATAGTGACATAGAACTTCGCCAACATGTAACCTGTCCATAACATTTCTAATATCAGCGAGGAATTCCAGGTTTCTGCGGACAGAAATGGTGTAACAGTCATGGAGCCTTCTCCACAGCAGTGCTAAAACATCTTTTCTCCTCCTCTCTCTTTTGGCACAGCTCAGCATCTGACAGACTGCTCTCTTAAAGGAGATGTGGTTGCTGTTCCTGATTGTTGCTATTATTCCAAAACAAAACCTGCCTACTTAAGATATTCCAAAGCCGGGAATCCAAAAGCCACTATCACTAAATAAATTATAAAACTCCTTGAGATCAATAGCCAAGAAAGCAACAACAAATTTTAAATACCACAATGCTCATTCACCAGATGAGTGAGAACCAGTATATAAACACTGGATATCTATGCTTATAAACTTCCTTAGACCTCCACAAGCAGTCGACTGCTGCTGTTTTCCAAGGAAACAGGTTGGTGACTTTTTTTACATCTTGCATACAAGCAGTAACAAACCAACATAGATTCATTTCATTTGATTTCAAAGAGACTGCAAAATATTGTTTCTTTTTATAAAATGCTTTACATCTTTAAAAAGCAACTAATTAAAAACTAAATGCTCCAGAAAAAGATTTAACTGATGTTTTTGCTAATATACCTTTGTATTTTCTTAGTATGAAAGTATCACTCAGAAGAAGCAGCATTACACAGTTCATTTTCAGAATTCAGTTTCTGAGCTCTCCCTTGACCAACTATGACCCTCGAAAAGAAATTATAAAGTCACTTTACTTTCAAATAGCTCTTATGCTTTTGCCAGGACTTAGCAGAAAATATAAGCTAGTGTTAGCATCACAAAATAGAAATAAATTGAGGCAAGCCCATCATTGCTAAGTACATATGTGTATATATATATATCTCTCAGGCATTAAAAACTAAATTAAGTGGACACAATAAATGCATCATAGTGGATAAAAATACAATAAACACCCTATGAGACACAGGTGGGAGAACATATCTTGTTCTTTGGAAGTGATACACAGGCTGGGAGCCTCACCCTCTTTGAGGGGTGAACAACCCACTCTTTTTTCTTAGTCATCCTTCAAAGGTCAGTAAGAATCATCTTTCTAAAGCAAAAGAAAAAAAAATCACCTTGAGCATGCTTACACAAAAAAACACATGCACTTAACAGATAATCTCCAAGTATCACACAGATTTGACATTCTAAAATGGTTGAATGTGTTCTTTTAGTATTTGGCTGCTAAGAATAGGGCCCACACCTTTCTACAGCCTTCAGAGCAGGCACAGAACAGCAGGAGAGTCCAGCAGGGACAATGGATCTCACACTACCATCCACCAGAATGTGACATTGTGGAGTTGAAGAACCACCCACAGGGCAAGAGAGGTGGCAAGATGGATCTCCTCCAAATGCTGCCAACCACAAGAGAAAGGATAATGGGCATAATAAGGCACCCAAACATTAAATAAATTTTTTCAATTCTTAATGAAGATCTACCCTGTTCTGGGTGTGCTCACAAGACACAGCTCCACAGTTCAAACATGTAATGTCAACCYGAGCTGAGCAGCCATAAAACCTAGGGATGGCCCTTATCTCAAAGAGCCTTTGGAAGAAGAAAYTATGTTCCCTTCACTCTCTGGACAGAAAGCCTCTCCTTCCTCCCAGATTCCTCTTAGAAAAGTGAAAATGCTAACTCACCTTGATGCCTTTGAAAGCCCTTTTATACAGAGCTTTCAAACAAAAATAACAGCAGTGAAAAGGCCTCTTTTTAGGCACTGAGGAGATGTGGAGTTACTTTCACAAAGTCACCTACCAAGCCAATCGTAAATTTCTTCTACTAAGAAACTAACAAAGCTTTTCCCACAGAAACATATCCCTTAGGGGAGCTGGATTCATTCACAATTACCCACTCTGCGTATGCAGTAACAGACCCTAAAAAAGGCTCTTTTCCTCCTCCTTCTCGGAGAAAGGAAGCACCGGGGAACGCTCCAGCAGACGCGACCGTGAAGGGACTGCGGCTGAGGGASAACGCTTGCTTTGCTGCCGGGTTTTTATGGCCGGTGTTTCCTTCACCTGCGCTGTGAGAGCGCTCGCCATCCCCCCCGCCTTTCCATGGGGACACTCCAAGGAAGGGATTGCAGAGGGATCGYTTTGGGGCCGGGCAGCGCTGACACAGCCGCCTGCGAGGAGCCGGGCCCGGGCTGCCTCAGCCCTCGCTGCCGAGCGGGGAGCTCGGGAGGACAGCTCCCGATGGCCCCGGGGCTGGGAAGGGCCTCAGGAGGGTTCTACCCGTGCCCTCAGTCCAGGCTGGACAGCTCTGCCACCMTCAGTCCAGGCTRGRCAGCTCTGCCACCCCCATGAGGGGGAAGGAGGGAGAGGGGAAGGCAGGAGGGCGGCGGCGCATCTCCAGCATCGCCCCTCAGGGCAGGACAGGGCACACWCGGGGGAGCTGCTCCATCCTTGGCYCGGCCACGGGGAAACCAAGTGGCGRGGRGAAGCGACTCGATGGAGGGGAACCTCCCTCCCTCCCTTCCCCGCCCTCCGAGGAGGGGGAGCCGGAGCGGGGCCTGCGCCCGCCGAGCCGCCTGGAAGGGCCCGCGATGGAGGCGGCCGCCCTGGGCACGCACGTGGGGCCGGGGGCACGGGAATGGAACCATRAACAAATCCCGAATGGACAAACAGGTAAGTGAAACCACTGATTTAGAAAGCCGACCAGAAAACTAACCCTGGCAAGTAGGATTTGCCCTCCCCTTGGCTGCACTTATTGGCCGCGCTTGTGTGCAACGAGCCCGTGTCTGCCAATGCCAGTGGTCGGCCGGCGTGTCCATCACCAAGGAAAGAGCAATTCGCCGCTAAGGGAGTAGATTCCCATCCATCCATCACAAGGCTTAGCAGGTAGCCGCCTAGAAATCAATCACACACTAATAAAAAAAAATCCTTCTCCATCAAATTACTACTACAGTGCTCCCAGAAAAATAGGTATGCTTCCCTGGTGAACATAGGCGGGGGTTTTATCACATGCATCACATCCATCACTTGTCCAGCCTAAAATGATTTTTTTCTTTAAAAAAATTAACCACAGCATCATAAATGAGGGACTCCAGTAAGTATTCATTAATTATATAACTGAAAAATAATATCCTGTTAGCTTCTCTTTCCATTTGCCAGCCACTAGAAGGGAACAGAAATCTCTCCTGACACGGTTTTTAAAACACCAAACATTATTCATTATTTAAGTATAAAGCTACTAATTTTCAAAGCTCGTCAATTATATTCTGAAAACTTTAGCAATAATAATATTTTTAAACACTGGGCACAAAAAAAGAAAAAAAGATTGAGAGTCCTATGGCTGCTTTTAATAGAAATTGCAAGRGAGGTTTCTGGTTGACGATTCTGTAGGGAGAGGCACTCTGTTACCAGAATAAGATGTGCACTTGGTCCCATTTATTACAGGGTATTTCCAAAGCAATATAAAAAGCCTATTCTGCAAATTCATCTCCAGATTCAGCTACCAGATAGTTGTAAAAAGCAATATACAGCAATTTCCTTAATCACAATAAATTTACAGTCATGTATTCCAACCATATTCTCGTTTAAGCTTCTCACCTTTCAAATCATTGCATCCGTCTTCCGTCCTCACATGGATTTTACAACATCACGTTTAGCTGACATCCCATTTGCGCGGAGGAAGGAGGCAGCAGGGCGAGCCGGAGCCGCGGAATACCTGCGAGAGGGTGCAGAGAAGGGACCTGCTGCAGTCGGGGGAGGCTCGTGTGCCCCTGTCCCTCGCCTTCCCGTCCCTCAGCGAGTCTCCCTCARTCAGCTGCGAGCCCGGCTGTCTGGGTTGCCAGTCCCTGACTCAACATTCCCAGCATTCCCGAGGAGCCGGGGCTCCAGCGGCGCGGCTCGGAGCCGCCGGGGGCAGCAGCAGCAGCAGCACACGCACCGCAGCCCGTGATTCCTGCGAGCGTTTGTCTCTGTCCATTCATCGCCGACCCGCGGGTTCCAGTCCCCACCCAGCGARCGGCTGCAAGTGTGTTACTCACTGGGAAACAGCCTAAAAATACACCTATGGCTGCGTGAAACTGCAGAGGCAAAATTGCTTCCTCGCCCCTGTTCACCGAAGGCCAAAGATGTTCAAAGGCAGGTGCTTTGGAACATGATGGCTAAAAATCCATTACTGTACGCATACGTATACATAAACAGGAAAAAAAATCTGAATCTGTGTTTTGGCTTAAGTGTAAAAGAAATTAAGATGACATCCATATTTATTTGTGTTTTTTCAAAAGCCGTATGCAGGAAAAGAAACAAATTAGCTGCTATGCAAAGCCTGAAAGCTTTTTTCATCAGAAAACTGCAAACTACATTAAAAATTATTCCTGAGGTTTTAATATTTTGTGTCAAGGCGAGTGAGAAAAACTTCTATAAACGTCAGTGGCTTCCCATCCTAAGAAGGGAGGCTTTGTTTCTCTTCTATTTTTCTCTCAATTTTTTTTTTGGTTAATTGCTCTGTATACAATTATGTGACCACTCTTGGTCTTTAGCTTCAATGCACCTCCATACTTTGCCCTACACAAAATTTCACCAATATATTTTATCTGCCTCCTCTTGATCTCATTGCAGTAACAATGACTTTCAGAACAACTTGAGATCAGTAGTTGCTTTACTATCATTTCTATTTTATTTCTCTCTTGCCCACAGATGCACCTATAAATGCCATTATTAAACATTATCGAGAAGAACAACTTTTATGGAATTACTATTAAAAACTATGTCAAATCAAATTGATTTCAACCAATCATGTTTAAAATTTGCATAATCCCTTTATTGCTGTATCTGAATTATCCAAAGCCAGCTGAAATAATWGGCTGTCACAAATATTTATTCTGAGATGCTAAAATGCCATTCCCAGCTGGAGTATAGCAGGTTTGTATTTCCCCAAGAAATGGACACAGTCTTACAGTACCCACCTACCTTAGCTATAAATGCAATAGAGGGCAAATATTTTTGAGTTCAAAGTAAAGGAATAAATCATGATTAAAATGCAAACTTCGGTTGCTTTTAAGGCTGCATTGTTTACTTGAAGACATTTCCGTTAAAATAGTTACAAAACCATGAAAGATGGGACAGACAAAATCTGTTCCTGGAGAAATTGTCAAGAAGGGACATGGTTTTGTATACAAATAATTTCACWGAATCTGAAAAGCAAACAAAGGATTCCYCAAGAGTTAGCAAGTCTGCATCTGTAAGAAAATGGATAAGTACCATTAAATGTGGGTCACTACACTGAATGCTTCACAGCACAAGAAGCGTCCATTTTCAGTTTAGCCCTTAATTTGGATTCAGTGTGAAATAACAATCTCTTACAGACCTGTCTCAATATTGCTAAATCCAATTCTGTCTCAGTACTGTTAATGATGACAGGACTTTTGTTCTAAGTGGTGTCAGCTGCTGACAGTTTTTTAAACAACATGTCACACCGTTCCTKTCTATATGAAAAGACAAGGAACATCAGGTTCTGCCTTATCTTTTTTTGTGACTCATTCATTGGCAAAGACAGAGGGCCTTGTGATAGCCAGCAAAAGCCAKAAGCATTCTGACAGAAGACCAGTAGCCTAAGTATCTTCTTTCCAAGGAATAATCACTGTGGGAGGACAGAGGTGCTGCCATTAGGCTGCAACAATATTGCAATGAATTAAGCTTGGTATCGTTCAATAAACTGTGTAGCAGAATTAATCACAGCCCACATCAGAGCAGCAGACCCTGTGCAGGGCACTGTCAGTGCCAAACTACAGGATATACCCACTATGGGTAGACCATTGGAGAGCTATGTGGGAAAAATTATTTTGCCAAACTGTACTCAAAAAAGAGTTGCTAGAAGAATATGCAGTTTCAGAGAAGGGAGGAAAAGTAATCAGAATTTTACAGCTAATCTACTTATTGTATTAGTAGAAACAAATTCCATGCAAGGAACCTCAGGGTCACATAATCCAAACCCTTCAATAATATTCATTCCTTATGTTCAAGACAATGCTGGAATCCCARTGCAAAGGGTAAGATAATAACAATAGCATGTACTTAAGGCTGACTTCTTTGCAGCTGATGAAAGTTCTCCTTTCAGCCTAATCACAGGACCATCTGTGCTGTCCTTGGTGCCATGATGCAGKTGGGTGCCATTAAGAATAAAAAGAGCCAGATCATATGAGCGAGCCACCACTTTTTTTCCCCCCCCTTTTTTATTGGAAGAGGTTCCCATTAACTACTAGGCATCTCTTTCAGCCAATTCTTAGAGGAAAGCAGTCTGTTGCAAATCTTAAACCACTATTTATATTATAAGATGCCATGTCTAATGTTTGCACTTGTCAACAGTTTCTATCTTCAAATAGATTTTGGCTAGCAGACTTCAGTTTATTTGTTTTCTACCTTAAAAATACAGCATATTCACAGCCCTTTCTGTTTTCACATCAGGAGCTGTGGAAACCCCACTGAAATTAATGGCAAAATTCTTTCTYATTTCAGTGAGCCCACATTAGGCCCTAACCAAGTAAAGTACATAYGAAATACAGATTTTCAATCTCTTAYTTTCCTCAGTCTATGCTATACTGATTTAGGAAACAGAAGAGTATAAAACGTACTTATTACAACTTTTCTATACAGTTACTCCAAGAGTAAATTCAAAATACCATGCAACATTACTCATCTTCAATTTCTTCATCCCTTCATCCTTCCCAATTCTTTCTTCTCATCTGTGCTACTAACCCTTCAGCAGCAGCTAGCTCCCTTCCATATTTTGGTGAAGATGGATGTTATTTAGTGCTTCAGTTTTTTAAAAACAGAAATATAAATAGATAGGAAGCTTAGTCCCTGCTGCATAAATCCGAGCAAGCAACTGCAGGTGTGTGCTTTAAAAACCCAGGAAAATGCATTTCAGCTTCATTCATTGAACCTGGCCCTGCTGTATTCCTGCACTAGCTTCCCTAGTGCTACTTGATTTACACTGAAGGCTACAGAACAAAAAAAAAATTGCCTTTATCACAACACAGTGATCAGACTTTGAGTAAGCACTTGACCCAATAGAAACAAAAGGTTCCAAACAAAATAATTGAAATAAAATTCAAATAATTGAAATAAAATTTTGCTGTTGATTTCAAAATGAGGTAGTATCAATCTACCGAGAGGTAGTGCACTCATCAGTCATTAAGTAATAGACTGCACTTTCTTTTTTATCAGTTTATATCTTCACCTATCTATACTTATCAAATTGAATTACAAAATAATTTCCGCTATATGTTAAGCTTCTGTTTTTACCTTCCCAATGACAGMTGACCCAAGTCTGCTGTCCTGGTTTTAAAAAACTAGTATAATTTGTTTACTTGCAATTTACATGATCATATGCTCTAGAGAGGATGAAAAGTGTTACTTGGATATACCTGAACACACAACATGCTGTTGAGGAATTCATTATAATGGTACAATCCAACAAAAAAAAACAAAACAAACAAACAAAAAAAAAACCCAAAAAAACCCCCAAAAACTCTCCAACAAAACAAGGATAGAAATAAAACTATTCTAGTGCAGGCTGTTAATATCATAATTGCAAAACTACAAATAGAGCAAAAATACTAAAATTATTTAATAAAAATACCCMTGTCACAGAAGTTCTTCAGACACCACATTTCAAAATAGAGCTATTTAATAATCTTTGAATCAATTCTACAATGTATTTCAGAGCRTTAAAMATATTCCTTAGTAAAATTCAAACTCAAGACTTCTAACAGTAAATATAGCTTAAACATCTTAAATTAGGTGTAACTATTACCTATAGTCTTTATTTTCCTCATTGGAACACAGTATTACTGCTGCCACTATTGTACATGGAAATACACACGCAGTGACCATTATACAGAAGTGCTGCTGAATGAGACCTAACTAGTAAACCCTTAAATCCTGGCTTGTTTTTTCTTTCAAATCACTTTAGACACATCAGACCTAAACTCTAACTGACTTTTCAGTAAGGATTATTCAGTAAGGATTAAACTTTCAAATGCCAACTTCACTCCTGAAAAGTAAAGCTAGATACTAAAATTTTTACTTACAAGTGTCAACATGAGGCGCTTCATCTGCAGGCAGCTGAGGTGGTCCTCCTCTCAATTCTCGAGTTGTAGAAACAGCAATCTCCTTCCCTATTTATGAACTCAGCCTCTACAGCAGAGCYGGCAGGTACAAATAAAATTGCAGGACTGTTCACCCGCAGCACGTCACCTTTCCTCAGCAGAGCTGAGGGCGTTGCCCACTGAGGGGACTTTATATCAGCAGCACAATTACTCCAATTGTAAACAGCTGAGTCTGAAGCCTGAGGAGCTGCCTTAATCACGTTCACRTGGTGGAAGGATGGGGCAGGAACCAAACCACCCTCAGCTGGGGGAGCTAAACTCCATCCACCACAATAGTCCCCAAATGGAACCGCATTTCGACAGGGAGTAGAAGGAAATCTAGAGCCTTACTAGATTAACTAAATTAAGGAACAATGTGAAAATAATTCAAAGCAAGTAGCCGTATATGGCTGCTTCAAAACTGACAATGAACCTACAACTGCGTCCCTGCTTCTGTGCTCATTGTATACAAATAATTTCACTGAATCTGAAAAGATTCTCTTGAGGAGCTGCGTGTCCAACAGAATAACAACAAATACAAAACACCTGACCATGGATGGMAACTGCAGCTCCCACAGGTGTTCAYTATTAGCTGATAACTGACATTTCATAGCAGGTGTGAGGCTCACACCACTGGCATGTTTGTAACAAGGTGACTTGATCGTCTGCCATCTCTGTATAGATATGCTGAAGACAWTTTCTAGACTGTTTTGAGAGGGTAACACATTAAAACCAGTTCATAATACTTCACAGGGTTACAAAAAGTACACGTTTCTGTATTCTATGTATTAGTTTAAACAATTTAGAAGTTGATTTTACAGGTGGTTTTACATATATACTAGTACTCCTCCTTAGTATCTCTGCTKGAAAACAAGAAAAAAACCTCCACAAGTTCCCCAGTAAGAAATCTGTGATACAGAGGTTCAGGTTGTCTCAGTCTTGGAATCTCCTTCACTACAAAGTCCCGGAGCTTTTCACTTTTCCTGCTTTTGTGGTTCATGCAAAACTTTTCTGGTACTATGCTAAAACAACAATCTAGAAAACACAAGAATGTTAGATTTCTATCTTAACTAATATAGTTTTTGCTTCATGTACAACCTAAAGCTAGATAAGGAATCCCACTCTTTAGTAACCAGACAGTTGTCACATATTCCATAATTTTCACTGAAGTAATCTTAACTTCATTGTCCCATTTTACTCACAACAGGATCTCATAACCATTGGATTTCCATTTTGTCATCAAGATTGTCAGTGCTGTGACACAGAATAACAAATAGCACTAGCAATTCTGAATACTTCAYTCAAGTTCTGGTTTTTAAAATTGAAGAAAGGTTAAATATAGGCTTTAAAATATTCCTTTTATCAGTATTTGTATCACAATCATCTACTAGTCTGACTTGTGAAATATCAGGACTTCTCCCACATTTGAGCAAAACTTGGCCACTACTTGAGGATCTGACTTCAAGAGCTTATGTCCCTCATCTTACTAATTGTAGAACTAAAAAGATAGTGCACTTCTTCTCATTTATTTTTGTCACTTGGAACCACCCCTGTAAACTATATGAAGGTTAACACATGTAATTMAATTTTTATAAACAACTCTCTGATTTAAAGAAGAAGTGGCTTAGCATGATCTTGATTTGTGCCTCTGGACTCTCTCAGCTCTCAAATTAACATATTCCCATGTAGATTTCCTGTTGGGAATATGTACAAACTTATGCCAGCTTGCAAAACATGCCTGAGAACTGGRATAGAGGGAGTTTGTCTAGTCCCAAACATGATCGTTCTAACAATTCAACAGTTCCTTTTCCGTGCCAAGAAGGGCTTTCCTGAACCTGTTTAATTTACAGCAGAGATGCAACTGGAGGTGAAGCTCCTTCTCTCTGGTTSATTCTCTAACTATAAAAGCATCTAATGAATAAGTTTCCCTCAGAACTTTCTTTAAAGAAAGCCTACTTCAGTACTGATGATTGCTTTCCTTAGAGGCATTTAGATCCAGGAACCAACATAGTAGTGCCTCTTTTGCATTTCTCCCCTGAGAGTTTCTGCTTTTTTTCATTGCTCCAATCTCACTTCTACATCCTATTCCACTCATAAAGTTCATTAATTATCTTTCTGACTAAAAGCAATTTGTGACTTCAGTGAAACACAACCACACATTGTAACAAGAACTTACATATGCACCAATAATGGAGCTTGACATTAAATTGATGACTTTCAATTTCTTTATTAAACTATACAGAAAAAAAGGAAGAGGGCTTGCAAGCTAAAAAAAGAGAGAGAATTATTTTGAATTGTCAGCTTGACATTATATAACATATCCTTGCAACTGGGTACAAAACAGCTGCTAAAGTACAGGAATTCCTCCTTGCCAGTCTGGCACTTCTATTTCTAGTGGACTGCAAGACTCAGTGTGTGCAGTTCGTGAGCATGACTGTGCCTGAGGTGTGACTGTGCTATGAGRGAGAAGGTGGTTCTCATAATAAAGTTCTTGCAAATTCAAGGATTTTTTTTTTCCYGTCATCATTTGATAAAGTATTGTTTAGAGGAAAAAGTCCATGTGTGTCTAATTCTTATTTCCTTCATCCTTTTTTGTGAACTTTCTCACTGTGTAATTGACTTCATTGGGAGAGCCAAATTAAAAAAAAACAACAAACAAAAACACAACAGGAAGGTGTCAAACTTTAATCTTGGGGAAAATAAATAACAATTTGGGGTTCTGGTTATGGATTAAACATACCATAATAACTTTAATTTCCCCATCATTTTTCTGCCCACTTAGACATAATCTTGGGAAGAAAACTTATTTGAATTAGCGGAAAATGACACATCTGAAAACACARGATGAAAAATGAAGCCTATAAACAATTATCACTGTATCCTTCACTCACCTTTAAGGATRAAGAAAAATGTATGCTCCTGTCAATACATTGGTATCGAGTATTCTTTTGGCAGATATGAAAAAAAAGCAGAAGAAAACCATCATCTATGCTGAAAAAAATATAGAAGTGCTGAGAGGCAGATTTAGAACTCCCAGAAAAAGCCAGGCAACAGAAACAAAGACAAGTATTGTAAAATTCTTTTGTTAAATTACAAGCTAAAGGAATAAATGGTAATGCACAATTTCCCTAAATTTATCAGGCCCCAGAGAAGGCAAGAGAAAAGCARTGCAAAACCTCACATATGCAGCTTATTTCTGTTTTTTGCTCCTTCAGGATGTCAGGCACCTATACACAAGTGAACTATTGACTCTAAAGAAAAAGATTTTTCATGTTGGGTAAAGCAGTATTTTGCCATGCAGTACTGAATTTATTCTGAAATCTTCAGGGCAATCAGAAAGAAAATATGTGTAGCACAAGGGAGACAGGCAAACCATATGTTACAGCAGCCACTGTGAAGAGAAGGATAAATGCATTAATCACTTGAGTGTAGCTCAGTTAAAAAGATTTTTATAAACCATGAAAGATCAGACTACAATAAAGAGTGTGATTYCTTGATCCCTGAGCAGACTGCTGCTGCTGCTGTATGAGAGCTGGATATGACCATCTTTAATATGAATTAGGAACCTTGGGATAAAAGAGGAGGCAGAAGTAACAGCAGCAGTATTTTAAAWAACATTTCTCTGCATCTTATTTACACTTACTTAAATTTATCTGCTCCTTATTTAAATGTGCTTTCAATTTTCAAAAATAGGTTTTTATTTTCTGCATTCGTTTTTCTTTTAATACCTTGACCAGGCAGCTGTGAAGAGGAGCACATTTGAAAATTAGAAATATTTTGCAGTTACAGCAATTGGTCTAAGAAAACATTACCTCTCTGCASAAACCTTATCTCACTGGCAATATTTTGCCTGCTTCTTTCATGCAGTTAATTGGATTCATGGTTTTGGTGTTAAGGTTCAGTTGCAATTTTAGGATCCTGAACGTTTCCATGGCTTGTGCTTTACAGACAGAAGAGTTAATTTAGAAATAAAAGGTAATCTAAGCAAAACTACTCTGTGGTGTTCAACAAGAAGAAAAGATGGCATTGTGGGAGTGTAGCTAGAGAAAACAAAGTATTTTGGAATTTGGCGGTGATTAAATCTAAAATTTACAATTATATTAATTGAGTGAAACAGCACTTTACTTCTGTGGTATCGTTCCAGAGCAGAGATTATGGTGGTTCACGATGTATTATAAGAAACACAAGTGATGAAAGAAGATCAGGCTTACAAAGGATTTGGTTTGGTATAGCAGCAGGTACTCAGGAGCGTAAGGTGAGTTCAGGTTGTGAGCACACAAAGCCCCGGATCTCCAAGGCTTCTAATGCTGCCTGTCGAGCACACTCATGACTGAACTTTCCTGCCATTCCTGCTGACACAAAGGCTGGTAGGCAAGGAAAAAYGCCTGGCACAAACATTCTGGTTACACCGTCTCTTGCAGGGCTCCTCTCTGCATTCATTTTTCACAAGCTCTCTGTAAAGCAGATTAGGGTGCCCACAGGTGCTGAATCTCACTTTCAGGCCCTTCTCAGACACTGGTTGCACTACAGACAGGTTTTCTTTTTCTTGCCAAGCTACTGTCTTTGCCTCCTAAGGACCTACAAGTTGTTGATTTTTTATAGTCCACTTCGTCCTCCCAGTTTATTGTTAAACACAAAACCACCACAACAATGCAGCAGCAAAGGCAGCTGTGGACGTGAAGGATGACATTTGACAGATACTCCTGGTGAGATGAAGCCAGCAGGGCTATAAAAGTCCAAAAGTGTGCCTTTGAGAGAAAAGTCATGTTCTTAAATATTGAGGAGTGATTCTCTTAAGATAATACTTGCAATCAGCACCCAGCATGTGCAGCAGCCACGTTCTGCAAGACAAAATTGGCTGCTTCATGGAGTTCAGCATAAAGCAGACGGTTGGGGTACTGCAGTTCTCCTACACTAAGTTATTAAAAGACAAATCCTGTATGCTACTGAAGCTCAAACTGAGGTGTTCCAAAATCACGCAGTTCTGATATAGAACAGGAAATACTCAAGATCTGCATATTGCCATTTGAAATTTAAGTTGTGGTCACCAAACCCACCCATATAATTAGCGTGGATCTTAGAGGTGCTTTTGGCAGATSAGCTTGGAATGTGGAACGCT
Organism: Malurus melanocephalus; assembly: GCF_030028575.1. NCBI lineage: Eukaryota > Metazoa > Chordata > Aves > Passeriformes > Maluridae > Malurus > Malurus melanocephalus. The sequence continues at coordinate 817,838 of NW_026623428.1, forward strand.
TTCAGAGGTGTAGAAATGACTAAGACACATACAAGTAGAGGAAAATAAACTGAGGAAGAAATGAGTAAGAGAGGCGGGGGAAAAGATCAGAAGAAAGTACTGCAATCATTAGAATTTTTATTTGTAGAAGAAAAAACCCTTGTTGCAATGGAATTATGGGTGTGATAACAGACGAAATACTGGAACAACAAGTGAAAGATACTGAGTTACTGATCAAGTACATTTTATTCATCCAGATCCAGCAGTGGTCAGCACTTCAAGTACAGGGATGATGACGCCTCTGCCAATCACCTCTGGCAGTCAGGTTTTGATGGAATTTAGGATACAGTATTATCCCTGAGATTGGTATTTTCTTCTTATAGTAGAACCCAAGGTGGACCAGTATCCCTAAGGTTGCACAGTTCCTGTGCTCAAAAACCAATTAACTGTTTCCTAGATATTCTAGCACTATCAGTGCTATTTTTTATTGCAGAAACATACACTGAACATTCATTCATTTAAAATACTGAATCTCTCAACATTTTACTCCCTTTTTTCATGGTCTGATTTTGAAGGGAAGCTATCAAAAAGAAAGTAAATTTTCTGAAAAATTATTTCCATTTTTATATGCTGTTCCCTCTGCTGCTCTCCTGATACAATCACATTTTATAAGAACACAGTAAGGATACTTCTGAGCTATTTTTATATTTCCCAAGTTATTTATTTCCATTTCAACTCGTTTGTTAGTCATAATTTGAGTAAGTATATATCTAAATTATTGTTTATATGAAATATAGATCTCTCTAGATAAAAAGGAACAATTCTTACCTTTAAAGTGCTGACATAAAGTTAACTGGATACATTTAGGGTAGAACAGAACAGCAATTTAAAATCTAAAATAAATGTGTAATTTTAGTTAAGAATTCAGTTTATTTCATATTAAAGGCTCATCAAAGACTACAGAGCATCCATATGTTATGTACAATAACAGGCATTTGGCTTCATCATCAGAGGACAAAAAATCTATTTATTGATAAGCCTGAGTTATATTTTAGGAAGTATTACCATTCTGGTCACTGAGAGCTCTGTTGTTTCCAGACATCCTTTGGACGATCTGTTATTATTCAGAGGTGGTGTGTCCTCAGGACAGCAGAGTGCAAATGTTTTCTTAGTTATTTTGTGATAAGCATTAGAGGGCAGAATTTAGCAACTCCAAGGACAAAAATGGCYTCTTGTAACAGGGGCCCTCCTGCCAAGGGATGACATCGATGGGTCCCACAGCTTCTGTCACATGCAGCCTACTGGTTGTTTAGTTTGTAAATACAAACACTGCATAAATCAGGAACATTTTCAATCTAAACAGGGATAAAGTATGACAGATGGGTGTAGAACACAGATGGGAGGAGGGAATAGAAAGCCTTCATTGCCATAGCATACTTATTAGGAAGACAAAAATAGCTGTTTCTGAAGCACCTATAAAATGCATTTCGAGCTTGGAACTCTCATAAATCAGTTCCTAATAAATTTCTCAGCAGCTTCAGCCCTTTAGGCAGTCAACAGTCCCACTGCCCCTATTTTTCTCCCRTTTTTTTTWAATTTTGCACTCATTACAARARGTTCTAATTGTCACAGACATCATCTTCATTTCATTCACCAAACCAGGAGTTAAATGTGTAAGCATTKTATGATCTCCATGACCCTTCAAGTGGCCTTAAAATTTAGTTTAATTCTGTGGTGTTGCCATTTGGTTTATTCAAATTTCGCAGGAATGCAAAGGTCATTCAGAAAGATCTCAAGTGTTCCATGTTGTTGATTTCCTTAGCATGAGAGAAGAAAACTCAGTAACTCCTTTTATTTTTTAAGGAAAGAGACGGAAGTTTTAAAAAAGACGTACAGGCAACAAGTCCCTTCTATCTATTATCTCTCTCTATACATCTGTATATAGAAAGGGAGAGAGCATTCAGACAACATCCCTTCTATACTGCAGCTATCAGGAGTGATGTGTATCCAGCAAGGCCTGGGTAAAGAATCCCTTTCAGAGAACCTTTTATGCAAAGCTTCAGTCCTCCAATTTGCAAATTATTTAAATCATTCATGTAATATTATATATCATACACATGAAGAACCATGTAGCCTTTCTAGTACTATTATTTTCAGTATTTTGCTTCTCCCTGAGACTGAACAAAAGGATTTATTTATCTTGAAAAAAAATTAAATTAAATTTTTTCAAAAGTCACATTGCATAATGCCACGTGGCCATAGAGATGAGATGAAACTGCATTTTTCTGTGTTTCTGGAGACAAGAGCAGTGTACATGCTGTGAAAGTGAGATGCCACTTAGAGCATAATCTGACACATTTGAAGAAAAAACCTTATCAAAGTGTTTATTAATACTGGTCTTCTTTGCAAATGAAAGAGTGAAGTAGGGAGGGAAGAGTTTACACCCCAATTATCCAGGAATAGCAATCAAAGTGTTTGAGCTCCTGGCCATTGGGCAGTTTCACAGGCTGTCTTTGGAAATTCCGTGTGGGCATTTCTGACAGGACAGTAGCAGCACATGGTCCATCTAGCTCTGTATTTTAATTCCCAAAATGTATCTCAACAAACACTCCCAAACATGCAATTGGTTAAGAATAATCATCCAAAATTTCAGGGAAAATATTTGTAATCACTGTTAGACACATAAATGGTCATTACTGTGTCAGTGTTGCAGCYTCTTCACTTGCAACTTTCCAGATACACATTCCGTTTCTGAAAAGTTCATTGGTCTGGCAATAAACCTTTTAAACCCAAATTATTTTCAATTTAGTGCACRTAAAAGTGACAGAACTCAGCTCATTCTCATGATTATGATCCAATAATGTATGCTTCTGAATTACCCATGTTGTGAAAGCAAACTCAATTAAAAAACCTAGGCATGCCACAACACTACAGAACTCCCTTTCAGAAATGGGTAAGTTTTTATAACCTGCAAAGATTTGTGCAAGTATGAAGCAATTGCTTGTMGATGCTGGAATAATGGCTGGCAGATTTCATTTGCTCCACAATATAATACAGCAGCACTATCAGATGTGCACTCACATTCCAGCAGGATAGAAAAGCCYCTGCAGAGGAGCTCCAGCCTGACCTGAGCTCCAGTAAGAAATGAGATGGTTCCATGTCATCCTTGTCACCACCACGCTCAGGCTCATCCTGTAGTAGCCAGATAAATGTTTTTTCTTTGAAGCACAAAACATTTTTGAAAACCACAGCACAACAGTTTTATCTCCTTTTCTTAATAAAGCTCCTTTGCCTATTCAAAAATAATATCCTGAATTACTGGTGTCCCAATCTGTTTCTATTCAAGCTTATCTAATTCAACAGTGTGGAGCTTTCAGAATGAACAGAAAAGAAATACAGTAAATACTTAYATTTTTTGGGTAGGTATACTAATAAGAACTCCATAGATATATATAATATATGTATGTGTGTATACACACACCCCCACATATATAAAGCTTTCATGGTAAAAACAAAACAGTTGGCAAAGCTTACTCATGAAGTGGGATTGAATCATAAACCGTTCAAGAGATCCAGGCTGATTTCCCAATTTTCTGCAAAACAATTATTGCCAGATRTAATTAACATTCTCTTCAAGGACCGATAAGGACGACAACTAAATTAATTTACATGCTCAGAAATTCTAAAGCACTAATAAAAATGATAATACTCAGCAAGTAGCATTTGTTGAGATTTATTACAATTATTTTGAAATATATCCAAGTTCAAACCTAACTTGGTTTAAGAAGCAAGTTACAGTTAAAGTGCTTGGCTTAGAAAACTTGACAAAATGGGACACTCATACAAAAAATGACAGAAAGTATTATATTAGCATAGGTCACTCTTTTCTTTTTTGTTAAATTCCCGTTATGATGCATTTTCTGTTTCAGCTGTATCCAGGGTTTGGACACGTTAAAAACAAGGCATAAGCATAAAAGCAAAACATTCCCAATTCTAAAAGCCTTTTTTTTATTGTTAAATTTAAAAGGGGGAAAATATTCAGTGTAGTTGATGTTTTTTAAGCCAAATCAATTTCTGCAATTATTTCTTCTACTCAGAGCTGAATCTGCAATCACTGCCTTGGTTATCCTTTTTATGCATGATTTAGCCAGTCAACGATCTACAAAGATCTGCACAAAATATGGAAGAAATCCCAGGAATTTCTGGAAGTGGAACTGTTAGGGCATATAGTTCATAAATCTACAGAAATCTATGAAGTTTCACTTATTGCCAACTGTAATTACAACTGTGAAATTCTGAAGGAGGGAAGGCAAAACTGTAATAAGACTTTCTATTGGGAGCATTTATGATGCTGTAGTAATTGAGTTCACAATCACATATAACCTGTAATGTCAGCAGTATCTTTGGAAAATGCATATAAAATTCTGCTTTCCCAACAGAGTTTGTCATACAATTACTGCAAAATATCAAAATAGCAAGAAAAATTAATTAAATTTAAATTATTTTTACATTTTGGTTATGTACTCTAGCACCAACCATAAAGAACTTAATGATCAACCAAACAAAAAAACCCCATGGAACCAAACAGAAAATTGTGCTAACTATACATACTTTTTTTTTTCTTCATATTCTTCTTCATCCAGATAATGCAGAAGGGGATGTTTGCAACAATTTATCACTCCTGCCCCCCAAACATAAGACTGAATCCAATTCCAGTTCAAAGGTGAAGGAAAAGAGAATGTGCTGAAGTTTTGGGGAGAAACCGATACTAAATACTTTTATATTCAGTCTGCCATAGTCAAGATTTTTGCTAATCAGAGTAGCAAAAACACAAAAGGATATGAAAATGGCTCCAGGGATGTCTGCTTGCTTGTTTTTTTCTCTGGCCATGGATGTGCTTCCCTTCTCTCTTTTTATCAGACAAATGTGCTGTGATATAGATTGGTCATCTTAAAAAAAACTTCAAAACTCACAAAATAATCACATATTCCCTAAACATCACAATGACAGAATAACTTTTCTTCCTACAACATGTTATAATAAAGCATAATATTTGCACCTACCCTCACTTCCCAAGTCAAGGGAGCTGTGCAACTCAGTGCTGAGCCCACTCCAAAATCCGTGAAAATTTGGCTTTAAAAACTGAGCACCAGAAGCCGCAGGAGCTCAGAACAYACCTTTCACTTTTCAGATATGATCCATTCAAGGTGAACACATGGTTTTAYTTTCCCTCAGGGGTTCTTCTGAGCAGTCCTTTTGCCCAAGTTCTAGCAATCAGAACGGTTCAGACTGAGTAAGTTAATTCTTGTCCCAAGAAGACAAACAATATAATACAAAGTGATGGAAGTATAATTACTAGCATTCATTTGCTAAAACTATCATTTCCTTTTTTATTTCTGCAGCTGGTTTAACTTTCATTGTTTCTGTGCTTTCTCCTAGGATATCCTCTGCATAATTATTTGTCGAAGCTCTGACAAACATTCCGTGTTTAATGGGTTTAGTTGTTTTTATCTTAGGATTTTTTAATTTATGGACTTTTTTCTTAAGGTAAGTTGCACTATAGAAGTGCATGTATGCAGAAGCCAAATAAAGAAGGGAGGGAAGGTATCTGCATAATACCTGATCAAGTGCTCRCTCAGAAAAATTCAGTGGCTTGACCCATTTTTTGTATGCAGAGAACTTAATGTCTTTTCTCCACTCCTTTGGTCTCTTTAAGAAATTTTTAATTTTTAAACTATAATACAGTTTTACTTTATTAGTATTTGATTTATTACATTTTTCTTGGTTTTATTAAAATCATTAATATTTGATAACTATTACAAACAGACACCATTATTATTTCAATTATTTGGTTATTTTCTGCTGTTCTTGCTAAGGTTTTTGTGGTTTTTAACTTGGCTTTCACTGGTCTATGTGCCAATCCATACTGATTGATTTCTTGTGAGGACAGTTTCTTCAGTCCTCATATTGGGCATTTAYTTTATACCTGCTATGAGATATTAATTTTATAATGTTGAATGTTTTTGTGATGTAGTGAAATCTCGTCAGTTCACATGGGCCAATTACTATGTATGAAGCTGAAAAACTCACCAGTGCCAATTTGATGTCTTTATCCAAAAGAAGGCTCCTTCAACAAAAGTAGCAGAAGATTTGACAGCCTATTGGAATTTTATGARGGRGAAAAATGGGAGAGGAAGAAAAAAAATCAGGCTTATTAACCTGGAGCAAAAACTCTGAGCTGTCAAAGGCTAATCCTGAGAYGCTTGCCATGTCTTAATTAAACACAACATGGGCTGATAAAATGCAGAGACCCGACCTAAACTCCCTGCTGTACAGTGAATTTCTGCCTAGACATCAAAGACTATTTTGAATTCTCTGCAGCTTGCAAATTGTACCGAGCAGTTGTCAGATTTCTGCATAATGCATTTCAGTCAAGACTGCAGAAGAGACTCATTTGTAAGTATTTTGCAGGAGATGCTTTCCTGACAAAAATGAAATGTTAAGTGGTAATCCTTGCTTTTATGGTGTTTTATTATTAACTATATCAAAATACATTTTTAGGGGGAAAAAGAAAGATGATACATCATTCTGAAGGARCACTGGTCCATCCCCACTTAATAAGCTGATCATTTCGACTTCAGGTTTTTTTTTTTTTTAAATGCAAAGTCGATACTACATATCAGCATTATATAAATAGCATTCTAATCTCATTACCAGAAAATACTGCTATTTTTGTGCAAAATTTATTCTTTCCCAAGATTAGTTGAGAAATATATTTGTAAGGAATATGACTCAACTTCATGTTTTCACAGTCACTCTGTATTACAGTAAACTTTGAAATAAATTTTGTGATGGATTTGAGATTTTTTTTTTCCAGTTAAGATTTCCATGTGAAGAAATAGGACAGGAACAGGAGYAGAACTATGGTTATGTGCAATTTGATTGTGCTGTGCACAAACAAATATGTAGCAAATATRTCCTTTTGAAGCAAAGCTCACTTTAAAAGTGAGAGGCCTTTTTAGGAAGGATCCAGTTATGTAATCTCTGAACAATTCCTACAAATGATGGTGAGTGCAAATGTTTCCATTCATGGGTGTGAATGAGATACCCAAACACACAAAATACTTCACAAATACTTATGGCTAATGCTATAAAGCTCAAGCAGCCAATTGAAGGGTTTATCTCCAATGGAAATTAAGATTTATTGTTCTGMTACAGTGCAACTCCACTGGAGCAACAGCCGTTTTTGCCACATTTTCATCTCATTGCAGCCCAATCAAACCCATGGACTTGAAGGCTACAAAAGGAAAAGACTGCTGCAGGTTTCAATTTACATAAATTTGGATTGTTTACTCCTGAGTTTTTCTTTCCAGTTTAATGTTAAGTAACACATATGCAGTTAAGACACATTTTCTTTACATTCCTTTTGTGCTTCTTGGTGGTCTAAACTGTGCATATTTCAGAATATAAAAGTATTAATCTTCCACAGAAGGGGTTATGCAAACCCAGTGCCCATGTAGACAAATTCAAGCATAATTATCATTTAAATCCATCCRTATGAAAGAAGGAAATGTGCAAAACCCCAAACTGAGCACAAAAGTATGATATGTATGGCCTGCACATTTCTTGGCCACAAAGGCAAATTTCAGRAACTGAATTCCTCTGCTACAGAGGAATATATTTTAGAAATATTCTAGTATTTAAAAACTTCTCAGTATGTAGTAATTTATGACATCAAATATAAAGTCTAATTTATGGGCATCACATAAGCTCCTGTTTGAAACTATGGTTTAGAATTAGAACATGTAGTCCTGTATCAAGTGGAGTATCAAAAAGAAATTATTTTCTTTAAAGAAAGATTTCTTTTTTATTTTAACATTCAGTTTATTTGGCACACAGATCACACATYCATTCCACTAATCATCAAGTGTGTGCTGGCTAAAGATTAACACCATCTCATGCTGGCATTTGATTGCATTCAGTTGATAGTTACTTTTCATCGTGTTGCTTTTGCAGGAAGCAATCAAGGAAAGAAGTCTAAAAACTTCCATTTGCATCACCTAAAATGTATTGGAAGCAATGCCAGAACTGTTTAGGTTTCCCATTTAAMTGCAGAAGCCCTGAAAGCTACGTATGAATTTGAAACCTTAAGGAAATTCCTGATTTACTTTACTGCCATGGCTGGGTGTGCCACAGAAACTACACCCAAGTGATAAGAGGAGGGATAATGATTGCTGCCCATCCCTGTAGGGGATAAGGAGACACTTTCTAAGAAAGTCACATTATTCTGAAAAGATTTGGGGATCCCTTCCTCCAAAATTGAGTTAAAACCCAGAAATTAATGTACTCAGACCACACCAGCAGTATATTCAATTATTTTAAAACACTTGCCCATACAGCAGCAATGCCAAATACAAACCTGGCTGCATTCCATATGCAAGCCCCAAAGAAATGCATTCTTGGGGGACCCTCTCAGGTGCATTTGTGTTGTAAATACATTTGCAAACTGAATTCCRGGCCAAACCCCTGTTGTTCCAGCTGCCACAAGGCATCACTAACAGTGTTGAATTTAATCACTGTGCCAATCCATTTATCCACCTGGAAAACAAGTACAACACTTCTGAGTGGGGTTCTCATGAGTGTGTAAGTGATTGAAAAATCAATGTGACTTGTTCTCTTAGTCAATTAAGACCAGATATTAATAGTATTTATGTGTCTGGAGATCAAGATAGACACTTGATGGGGCTTTCATAACACCTACCTCCCACTGAAATCTCACCCTCTTACCTTGCTTGTATTAGAAAGTTTAATTAATGAGTGATTGAAGTGCTTGTATGGTGTTTCATGATCCTTAGGAGAGATGCATGTAGACTGAAAGCATTTTTTATTCAGCCCTCTAGAATGACAAATAAAGGACTTAGGAGTGCTGGTGATTATCAGGAAATGAAGTAGAGCCTGGTAATGCTTTTTCTGCAAGCAGTCCAATGGTCCTTGCATTATTGAAATAAGTATTATCTCCTCTATTCTCCTTTCCAAAGGCATAAGCACTTTAATTAAATTTTTTGGACAGGCAGTGAAGGAAACGTAATGTTTAGATTACTCCAGATATTTCATTTCAACTCCTATACTGCCCATTATGTTGGATTCCAATATCCACATGAAATTCTGCAAAGAATCAGTAAATAAAACTATTGAAGGTAATTATWATAGGGAAGCATGACAAGTTAGAATAGAGTCCATGCAATCAGACTTATTGTCATGAATAGRTATATTATCCACAGAGTCTGGAATGAGTGGTTAAARTATCCAGTCCAAAATACCAAAATGYCTAAAGATAAARTGTAGATTCTGCAGCCACATATTACAAAAATATATGTCAGTTTGAGATAACTAATTTCATGTCTTGTGAAAAGATACAGGGAAGATAAAACCACAGCCTTAGGCTGGWGTTTTACTACCTGGGCAACTATGTTAAAACTCTTTAAATAAAACAGTTGTGTTAAAGCTTAAAGGTTCCAACGATTTAAAATAGTAACAAATACTGAAGTATGAAAAAAAAAAGCAGAAGTATTTTTAAAATGTGTATTGGAACAGGCTTTATCTTCAAAGACTCCTTTGCTGGTTTTCAAAAAACATTTTGAATTACAGCATGTAGATAAGATTTCCATGTCCACTTAAGAAAATATGGCTGCCTTAAAATTTTTACTATCTGCATTAGTGCACAATATCCCCTCAGAGCAAGACAGCTAACTGGCCTGCTGAGGGACTGAGTAATTCTCCTTTCCATTTCACATAAATAAGTACTTTGATACCATCCTTCTCCAATATGCAACATTCCACAGGGACTCCTTGTGAAACTCCAGCTCTGTTAAGGGACTTTGGRTTTTTTTCAACTTCTGTCTCTTAATGTGGGAATGACACACTACATTTCCAGGAGAGTTTGAAAGCAAAAAAGTTATCTGGCCTTTGTGATGATATAAAGCCAAGTCTGCATTAAAGGAATCAATAAGTTTTTTACCATGTAGGAAGTCTTTTTACACAAGTTATAATCTGCTTAATCTGCTTACTTGCCCAAATAATTTTAATTTCTGTAGTACTTTAGCAAATGCCTGAAAGACTTGCCAGTTTTGAAAGATTCAGTTCCATTTATGCAGGACAGGTTTTGCAGATAGTCTCAACTTGTCTACAAAGAACACAACAATACTGTTTTTCCCTAAGTTGTGAAACCACCAACTAATGTCAGTTTTTTGACAGAACATATCACTTTCCTAGTAAAACACTGATAATTTACAAAATATTAAAATAAATCCAAATGGACTGTGAAATTTGTTTTATAGTCCTTACAAGGTGATTTTCTCTATGACAAAGTTTTGAAGAGATGCTTGAAATTATATTGCCACCTGCTGTTTCTGACAAAAAGCAGGAGCCACGTCTGGTTAGCTACATAATTTTAAATTCTGYAAGTATAATGGAAATCTATTCATTTATGTAATCCATTGTGAAGCAGGGGATGAAATCTCACTGCCCTTATCACCCATCTTGTATGTTCTCTRCTTCACAGGACTTCATATGCAGTGCACTATTGAGAAAAACTCCAGGCTTTCTTTTCTTTTCTTCCCTTATTGTAGTCCYTAAATGAAAGTTTCAAAGACTTCTTCGCTGAGGCGTAGATAAATACCAAACAATAAGCTGCAAAGCAATATTTGCAGGAAAAAAAAAAGTAACAATTTTGTCCGATGACTGATAATTTTATGGAAATACAGAGCAGTTCAGAGATTTTGTGCACACAATAAACTCCACCTCACTCTCTATTTCTCTATTATCACTTAGTTTCCTGTGCAAACTCCCAAGGGCAGCATTGCTCTTGCTGTCACCTGGAGAATACACCAGTGGATCTTCCCCTCTATCTTTGGTGCCTTTGGTTACACAGAATTAACCACATCTCTAGAAGCAACACTATTCCACACAGATCTCGAGGTCTTAACCTCCTCTGAAATAATGGAATTCAGTAAGCATTTGGCCTTAAGCATAAGCCTAAATGTCATCTTGAATAGTAAAATAACTAAACGGGCCCTGAAGCATTTCATTGAATTTAACTATACTCCTTAACACTACCAAACCCTCCTCTGCAAAACGTTGACTCATTTAATTTTCAGCTTCGCGGGTCCCGTTATTCCGCAAGCTGTCCTCACACAACAGCAGCGCTCAATCTACAGCTCCTAAAACGCTTCGGGAGCATCCCAAACCAGGAGCACGGGCTGGGAAAGCACCAAGCCAGTGGAGACCGCCAAGGGCTCGCCCAGCTGGGCAGCGGCGTGATGCAGAGAGCGCCCGGCAGCGCAGCACGGCCGGTCCCGCACAGCCCCGGGAACACGGCACGGCACGGGTCCTGCAGGGACACGGCTCCCGCTGCCCCCGGGGCACTCCCCGCCCTCCGCTCCCGCCCAGCCCCGGTCCCAGCCCCGAGCAGGGTCCCGGCTCTTCCCGGCTCCGCTCTCGCCTCTCCGGACGGGGCTGTGCGGCCGCTGCTCCCCGCGCAGTGCCGGGACACCCGACAGCGCCGGCCCGGCCCGCACCGTCAGCCTCYCGCCCCTCTCCTACCTTGTCCGCTCTGCCCAAACCGTGTCAGCAAGTAAATAAATAAATAATAAATAAATAGAAATGCGAGAGAGCAGCCGCCGCCCTCCAGCACAGCGCGGCTGGCTCAGGCTCTCCCCACACCCATCCTCACTCCCCCGCCGCCCCTCGTTCCCCTCCGTCCTCCGCTGCTGCTYGTGGCTGGGGATAATCGCCCGGCAATGGCTTCGCACTCTCGGCGGTGCTGCCAGATCCCATTCCCCTGGACCAGACCGTGCGGGACATCATCCCCGGGACGGGGTGTGCGGGACTCCATCCCTTGGGACTGGGGAGGACTCCATCCCCCGGAGCGTCCGGCTACGGGGATGTGAGGAACTGCCCTGGGATGAGGGGACAGGACTCCATCCCCAGCGCTCCCGGTCCAGGGGGATGTGCGGAACTCCCTCGGGACTCCATCCCCAGCGCTCCCGGTCCAGGGGGATGGGCGGGGCTCCCTCGGGACTCCATCCCCAGCGCTCCCGGTCCAAGAGGATGTGCGGGGCTCCCTCGGGACTCCATCCCCAGCGCTGCCGGTCCAAGGGGATGTGCGGGGCTCCCTCGGGACTCCATCCCCAGCGCTCCCGGTCCAAGAGGATGTGCGGGGCTCCCTCGGGACTCCATCCCCAGCGCTCCCGGTCCAGGGGGATCTGTGGGACTCCATCTCCCAGCGTTCCCGGCCGCGCCACCCCGCAGTGCTGCAGGCACCCATTGGCGGAGACTCGCCCGCAGGCAGCCAATCGGCGCACGGCTCCTTGAGCGGGCGCGGGGCTGAGGGCGGGCGATGCGCGGGGCTCCGCGCGGCTCCGCGGCCGGCGGGCAGCACCATGAACCTGGGGTAAGGGGCGAGCGGGGCCGGGCAGCACCATGAACCTGGGGTAAGGGGCGAGCGGGGCCGGGCAGCACCATGAACCTGGGGTAAGGGGCGAGCGGGGCCGGGCAGCGCCGTGAACCTGGGGTAAGGGGCGAGCGGGGCCGGGCAGCACCGTGAACCTGGGCTAAGGGGCGAGCGGGGCCGGGCAGCACCGTGAACCTGGGCTAAGGGGCGAGCGGGGCCGGCCGGGCGGGCGGGCAGCGGGACACGGCTCCCCGCGGGACGCGGCTCTCCTGGGAGGGACGGCCCCCACCCCGCGGAACGCGTCGGTGCCGCGCCAGGACGCGCAGTGCCGCACGGGCGAGACACCGGGAGCGATTGCGGGACAGAGCCGCGGCTGCTGACCCTTGGTGGGAGGGCCTCGGGGCGGGCTGTGGGCAGCGGTGGAGGGGGTGGGATGCTCGGGACAGCGCGCACCCTCCGCGTCCCGCCGTCCCCGCCGCCTGCAGCACAAAGCGGCCGCGGGCCGGCGGCGGCTCCGCTTATTGCAGTGTCCCTTTCTGAGGTGCCCTTAGAAAGCTGCGTGCGAGCTGAGCTGCGCCGGGTTTTTTCATTTCTAACGGGTTTTTTTTTTTCCACGAAAGCTGGAAGTGTTATTTTGAGCACTTAATATTGGATTGTCCCAGCGCACGGAAGAAAAAAAGGCGTTTGGGTACCTTACACTGCCACGTTTTTCTCTTCTCGTRAACGCACATAATAGCGCTTGTTCCACTTCCAGAGGTGGATTGTTGTGCATGGAAGCACAACTAAAGGCTGTGTCCAGAATACAGCCCCTCTTTGTGATCAGCGCCGGCATTCCGAGAGACTGGTTTAGCGATTTTTGCAGCACACTGTTCATATTGTGGGGTTATTAAATTCCTGAAGCATATTGCTCTGAATTGCAATATTGAGTAGCACCTTTAGTGTCAAAGATCTACTTTGCAACATGCAAATCCAGATTTTTTCAGTATCAATAATAGAATTTCCTTTTTTCATTATCCTTTGAGACGTGTTGATTTCTTTGTTTTAAGTAACTTCTTAAAACATGGGATGTGAAAGACCATCTGGAACAACAGTAAATACTAYGTTGTAATTAAGTATGATTGTTATTAATGTAAAAATCTTACCATTATCAGATTACTTAATAGTTCAGATTCCTCTTTATCTCTCMTTTTGCAGTGATGGACTGAAGCTCGAAACTGAAGTGCTGGATGGAAAGCCTAGGCTAATTTTAGCTGCTTCTGGTATTTTTTTAATCATTTATCTCAAGTAATCTTTAAAGCTTCTTGAAGTTAAACCTAATATCCAAGCAACATGAAGCCCAGCTTTCCTGAAATATTTTTCAGATTAGGAAGAATGTTTGTGCATTGTTATTTAAAAGTTCCCTCTGTCACCAACTCCATTCTGAACAGTAGGTTGATAATGAAGCTCTGAATAGTCGGTCCACAGGGGAACAGCTGGCAAATAGTCTCTGCTCCTCAGTTTGTAATTTAAAAAAAAAAAGTGAGGTGCTATTGTGTATCAAGTGGCATAGCTTGATAATTTCTGTCACTTTATAGCACATTACTTGCCAGGGAAGAACAGGCGTAATAACTCTGCTTAATTTACCAAACGTTGATCATTACAGTCAGATTTTACTTTAAAGTAACTTCAGTATTTGTAATTAACATTTTAAATTTTMAATGAACAGTTTATTTAGGCCAAATTTAACTACTACCATCTGAGATATACTGGGAAAATCTATATTGGTAATTTAGTGTTAATAAATTCTATTTCTGTGATTTGTCAGACATATATCTCTATAATAAATTTCATTTTTGTGATTTGTCAGAGGTACATTTCTGTACAAGTTTACTTTTTCTAACTGTTCTATATAGGATACAGAAATTCTCCATTAAATGCTCTTTAAATTTTATTTAATTTTCTGCATTTACCAGACARCTACCTAATGAGGCATGATGTGGTGTTTTGAGCCAGGAAGGAATTCCTGTGCTCTTTACAGCCACCCTTAGCATCTTGGGCTGGGTAGGGCCTGTGTGTTCCAGAGTGCTCCGAGATAAAGCATTGCCTTGACTCTGAAGTAGCCTTGAACAAGCAGTCTTTTTCCAGAATTAACTTGTTTATACAGTGATACGAAGAGCACTTCCTCAAATTGAATGGTGTCAAAATTTGCACCAAACTGTATTTGTTCCGAATTTTGGTTTTTGCACCGAAAAACACTGCTTACATTCTTAGGGGCTAAAGTAGGATTATTCTGCAGTAGCTTAAGCTGCTACTGGAGATGTTCTCTCTTATGCAGAAAAAAAAAATCAAAGAAAATAACCTATAAGCAGCACTTTGGAGTTCCAATTCTGTATCTCCCCACTGTTTTGGAGAAGACCCTATTTATGTTTCTTCTTTCTATGGAGAAGTTGGGTTTGCATAGTGCAGAGAATCTCCCTGTACTTAGGTCTGAACAGCCAGAAAAAAAAGTCAGAGTGACTTTTGCCTACTTGGATGAGGATTGAATGCCTGARATCCCAGTGATGAACACAGAACATCTTTACTACTCAAACATTTCCRAGATGGTCCAGGATTTAATGCCTGTCTCTACAGCACAACAACTCAGCATACTCCCAAATTTTAAAATGTTCATCTAGGGTGGAAGCCATCCACAGTGTGGTTTTGCAGACTTTAAGAACAGCTCTCCAGAGTTCTCTGAGAAACAGTGAATAGCAGGGGAAGGTCAGACTGGCACAGTAACTTGATTAGATGTGTATAAAAATGGAAATAATTATTGAAATATATCTAAATTTTTTTCCAATGTACTTTTGAAGTGTCTATACTGAAATAAGTTGCAAAAGTAAAATAATCAGAGCAGATATGGTATGGGGAAAGTGCTTTCTAACTGACTTAAAAAAATTAATGTAACAGTTTACTCATTTCTCAAGATTGTTTTTCAGGAGCAAGTTGTTATTGAATACATCTTTCATATGTTTGTGTTTGTTTCCCAAAAGATAAATCAAAGCCTGCCATGAAGGTGAGTGGAAAAATTTTTAGAACACACAAGTTTACTATTTGTTAACAGAAAATTTGAGAACTCATTGAACAGTTTAAATACTTGTAWTCAATTATATTTATTAGARAGAAATATGTGCTTATGGGTYCCTTCTAACTTGAGATATTTGTTATTTCTCAGGTTTATAAATACCTGTTCAAAAGGATGAAWTCAAAGTTCTCAGACTATTTTTACCTTTTCAAAACCTTTAGTTTCCTTGACCAAGAAGTTAGAGCAGCAGAGGGAATCACCTAAATCAGAACTTTCAGAGACGTTAAAGGAATTCTGGTAAAATASAGATTTGAACTGTGTTTAATTTCAAGTTTGGTCATATAGGTTGTCCCTGAGTAAACTGGAATGCAGTGGGCTTGGGAAGGAGAAAAAGCAGAAAAAGGTCCCAATACACAGGAAATAATTACAAGTGTACACCAAGGACCTTGGAAAGGATAAAAATCTTTAATACAGTGGAAATACCAGGGTTGAAATATTGCTGGCTGCATATACTTGTATGAAGCCTGGCTTTAGAAGCACCAAAGTAAAGCAAACTTGATGTGTATTAGTTATTTTAAATGTCAGGCTGCATAAAGTTACTATTCATAMTGTCATTTTGAAATACTCAAATATAGATGCAGTGTTCTTCTCCAGTGTATTCCTGGTATTCATTAATATATTTCATAAGCTTATACAGAGTTAGTTTCTACTGATAGAACAGAAAAATAAAACTTATTTTCCTTTTTGTTTCAGTCTTGTTTTCACTTGTTACTAATACAATTTTATTTCCTTATTTAAGAGATATGAAATCTTTTTGCTCTTTTAACAGATGGGTAATAAAGCCAGAGCACCTAAACATGCATTGAGAATAAAGCACACAGGGCTCATCTTGAGGCCAACACAAAATGCTTGTATCAAGCAGGAAAATTTTACAAAACCAAGGAGTGAATCAAGCTTATCAATGACAAAAGGTGAAAAACTGCAAATTAATAAACACTCCTCACATGAAGCCACAGCTAAAGGTCACTCTTTGATTTTCCAAAGAGATAAGACAAACAGATATCCYGATTCAGAGGATCCTAATATTGTGAAAAAAAACAAACAGAAACCTCAAACCCCACATGTATCAGCTGAAGACTTCAAAAGTTTGGTGTGTTTAACACAAGAACAGCTTCAACAGATTCTGATGATTGTTAAAGAAGGAAGAAGCATCTCTGAGACTCATAATGAARAGCAAGAGGAAATGGGTAAGATACTGGTCATTGGATACATTTGCTTCWTGGAAACAGAGCAAAATGTGAAAGYTTAACTTTGWGTGGATAATTTAAGTTTATTTRCAWGTTACAGAGATGTTAGKCTTAYGTTGGATGGTCTSAGGCAAAATACTGTTTGCCTTTATGAATGTAAAATTGTCTGTTACCAATAATTACCAAACATTTTGTAATTATAACAATAAAAATGATTGATTTCCAGTACTCTGAAGAGCACACCAGCAGAAAACTTGGTCACAGTTTCATGCAAAATAAGAGACATTTTACATTGGGGGAAAAAAAAAAAGAGAACTGTTGCTTATCTTCCTTCATTGCATCCTTCGTCCCATCGTTGCATCTGTGGAGGGGGTCAGCTCTTTGCACCAAGAATAAGACATCCTGTAATTAAGAAGAATCCCAAATTCTGAGCCCCTTGCCAAGAATAAGTTGTTAGTAAGTCTAGCATTTTAAAAGTACCCTGTCAAGGTCTAACTTAAGTGCCATAGCTATATAAGTGGGGCTGAAAACATTTGCATTAAATTGTGGGGAATCCACAAGTTTCTGCTGCTCTCAAAGTATTTACTCAAAGCTGAAGGGAGTGGTTATATGTACATTTATATATATTTRTGTTCTACYACAGCTACTAATGAGGCATCAGAGGAAAAYGTTACAGTATCACTCCAGAAAGATTGTGAAGTGTCCCCAGTTCCAGATGAAGCAAACTCTGATTCAAACAGGAAACAAGAAGCGCATCCACAGCTGGGAGAGAAAGTTATGTATGTACATTTGTGTCATTGTCTACAAAAATTGTGTCTCCAATAAAGGTTCACACCRTATGTTCTCAATAGCATTGATACTGTTTATAAATACTAATTTAAAATTTACCTTTAAAATGAACAGATCAGCTTTCTAGATATAATTCTTCCTTTCCCTGCTTTTCTCTAGAAAGGCTTCGTGGAAGCCTGCTGACATGTTTAGTACCTTGGGTGAAAGAGAAGGGGAGAAAGCCTTACTGGAATTTAAAAAGACCCAATGGAAGAAAGAATTAGGTATTTATGATGTATAATTTTTTTTTTTTTTACATTCAAGATACTAAGAAACTTGATATTCCCTATTTTTAAAAATTTACTTAGTGCAGTTGCTACCAATTGAAAAATAACTAAGTTACGCTCTCATTCTGTTTTTTTTAACTGTGAAAGGCTTGTATTAGCAACTCCTACTAGAGTTTGGTTTTGTTTGTTTTTTTTTTAAGATGAACAGGTAGCACTGAAGAAGAAACTGAAAGAAACTTTGGAGGGAGAGGTTGGTCATTTCTGGGCAAAACTTGGCAATAACAAAACCCGTAAAGTGGAAACGCCTGACCCAGACCAGGTGAGGCTGTCACTAAATACAAGAGCACAGTTTCTGCACTGCTGCAGAAGAATTTAAGTTCTGATTCGTAAAAGATTCTCTTTTCTGTGCAAACCCCTTAGAATCCAGTATCAGTGGTGCTTTCAGCTCTCCCAGGGCATGAATTGCTGCAGCTCCCTGGTCCACACTTTGTTGCTTCTCAGSCTAAGATCTTTGTAGCAGGAACAACCCATTCCTGTCCTTCCATTTTGATTCCTGACTGAAAAGTAAAAATCTTTTCTTGTTCTATTTTGAGGAATAGTCTCAAACATAATTCCTGGTTATATAATTATATACATTGTTCATGAGCTCTCACATATATTTGATGGATTACATAATGAGCATAGCAATATGACTTCCAGCTTTTTTAAAAGTCAGCTATCATTCTAAAAACAGTGTGTTAGACAAATAGACTCACAAGAGATTTCTTCAATGAAATTTGTTGCTGTTAAACAGAAGTTAGGGTTGTATCTGCTATCAGTTCTTACAGCAAAAGCAAATTGAACTTTTTTATGGCATATTCAGCATTCCTAGCAAAGTTCTGACTCTGCCCCATAAGATTTTGGTTCAATATACATAATTGAGAAATACTGGATAAAAGATGCTTAGTTACAAGTTTGGGCTGAAGTTTTAATGAACAGTAGCTTATTGTGTGTAGAAGAAGTGTAATTTTGTTAACAAACAAAACAGRTGAACTGAGTAAGAGTTAATATGGTCACTTTATTTGCAGTCAGTGTTTGCAGCTGATGCAGTTAATRGCACTGAGGAGAACTGTGCCTGTGCAGCTGCTTTAGCCACAGAGGCTGATGGAGTTGCACTGAATGTTCCAAGAGCTCCAGCTGAGCAGTCTTCAGATTTCAGTTCTTCTGACTTCCCAGCTGGCAGTTGCACAGCATTGGTTTTCAGGGTAAGATCTTTAATTGCATGCAGGGTTTTTTTACTTATTTATTAACAACAAATGTTTGTCTGCAATAGTTCTTTTAAACCAGAAGAATTCATTAGATCTTTTTGCTCTGTCTAAATAATTGTGTCTGAATGAATGTTTACCAAAATATCAATGCCTTGAAAACAGCACTTCAAAGGCTGACATGAAGAACAGTACTAGAGGTGTGACATGCAGTATTAATTAGTTTTTAAGTATGTATTGAAGAAATAGAGAACTGGGAACCTCTATAAAATAAAAGATACKGATGGCAGAAGTTTCAAGAAGTAGGTTTTGAGTTATGGCTGGTAGGCAGTGATTGAAGATGGCTTTTTGTCAGATGGCATTGAAAGTTCTCAGTGCCACTGGATTGTTAAATGATTCAGACATCCATTAAGAAGCAGAAACAAAAGAATGAAGATGATAACTACTTAATTTGAGACAGATTACTGCTAATTAGATTGTGTTCCAGGTAGATTCAGCACCACAGACTGAGCAGTGAACCACAGGAAGAAAAAGGGATTTCTGTTCATGATTCATCTAAGAGGCTGATGGTTCAAKTTAGAGTAATATTCAGAGAATTCATCTTTCTATTGGCGGTCAGGCACTTGGTACAGTTACAAATTTACTTCTTTTTGTGCTAGAGGGAGGCCCAGTTATGCTCACCAACTGAAGGCAGAGCTTTCTKCCAAGTCTTTATTTTGTGGCTAGACAAGATACTTTATTTTTTGTACAAGAACTAGCACTTGTCCTATTTCAGGAAGCTGTGCCACAGGAACGACCTTTTACTGCTTTGAAACATGAGCAACAGAAGAAGTGGCTTGAAGAGTTGGACAAGCAGAAGGAAGAAGCTAGACTACGAAAAATAGAAGAAAAACTAAATTTCTCAAAGGTATCTGTTGTTTAGAAGGACTTTTTGAAATAAGAGAAATCTTTCTCTACTGTTTTAAGAAATAAAAGATGTAATTAATGAGGTAGCAACAAGATGGAATTTGCTGCTATATGTCAGGTTTTCACCATCAGAATGGACTTACTGAACATTCAGCCAGTGGCTGTTTAGTGTTTCAGTGTCTGGTAAGAGTGTTTGCTGCAGGAATGGAGAGGTATTGCTATATTTTCTTTTTTCCACCATGTGTCAAAGCACTTTGGTTTGCAAGGTGGTGTAGAGACCATGGCTAGACACTTTGGAAAAAGAAAAWTTGTGTAGGATACAGGGGATGAGAAAGGAGAAAACAAGGACTGTGTGTCATAGTGATGCTTAAATCATGTTTCTATAAATATTTTAATACATATTCATGAAACTTTTTTTAAAGTTAAAAAGCAAGCACTTCTCCAGAAAGTATTGAAGAAAACAGCCTTACCTTTTTTTAACCCCCAAAGAAAGCCTTGCTGCTAGGGGTGGTTACAGACCTACACTCAAATCTTGTCTTTTCCTGAGTTGTTGGAGGGATCAGKCTTCCTTTGTAAAATGAGTTTTTTYMCTGTGAAGGGAACACAGCTGGGAAAGGTTCCTTCATTAGCTKCTTTGTTAATTGGGTAGGTGTGCTGTGGGAGAAGGGCTGCATGTACCAGGGAATGACTTTTTCTTTTTTTCCCCTGAAAACACAGTAGCAGTAGGTTTGTTCTGATCAGCTGTGGATCASCATTATAATTTGTGATCTGTCTTACACTTCAAGCAACAAAGACACTTGTCTTATCATTTTCTCATTCTAGGAATTACCTGCTGTCTCTATTGTAGCTTTTCAAATTTTCCTGTTGTACAAACTGTGTTGTCTTTATAGAAACAGTGTAATTGAATGCTTTTTCTCTTTTTTTTTTTTTTTTTTTTTTTTTTTTTTTTTTGTTGCTTGATCCTTATTTAGGCAGAAGAGCATGACAGATGGGCAATGCATTTTGATTCTTTTAAGAGCCACCTTAATGCTAATGCACAACACCCTTTCAATGGAATGCACAGAAAGCAGCCTGAAAGTCTCTACCTGTCACCTGACCCCAAGGATCTGACTGCTTCTGTTCACCCTTTGTCACCTGCAGCTTTAGGCAACCYCATGCCCTTACAGATGGGAACTGCAGAAAAAGTTGCTAAAAATGGTGCTTTGGAACAGAGTCAAAGAGTCCGGTGAGTGAACTTTGTGAGGATAATTATTGTCCCAGCCAGTACATTTCTGATACCTTCTCAGAAATTAAAATTAAAAAAAGAAATTGAATAAGATTCTTTTAGTCTGATCTTTGGAKCTTATTCATTTGGCTTTTGCTTTTTTCAAATACTTGCTGTTTCACTGCTAAAAGACATAAGTGATTATATTGTTCATTAATGAAACATACTGCAAATATCCTTACTTTGTTCCTTAATAAAAGGAATTCCATAGGTTGTGATATAGGTATTTATTTATAATTAATACAATAAGATAACCTCAGYATGAAAATGAAATCTAACTGATTCTAATTAAGAAAGACTTGGGGATTATTTTCTAATTATTAAGAACATTTACATGTCCCTTTGTTCACAGTTTTCTCCGTTCCATGACAGCTCTGCTGGACCCTGCACAGATTGAGGAGAGGGACAGGAGGCGGCAGAAGCAGTTGGAACATCAGGTAGACTTTGGTTTTAAAGCCTCACACTTTTTTAACAAGAAGAAAGGATGAAAGATGCTGTCTCATGAATAAAGCATGAGATTTAATACCAGAATCCAGGGAGGCACTTGACTTTTATGCCATAGATGACATGTACATTGTTTGGCAGTGTTTCCTCCAGTCAGACTCTACAATTCTCTTTCAATATTTGCACAAGATTATTGCACTTCTGTAACTGAATCCCTGCCTCMAAAAATGTACTGTTCAGYCTTCAGAGCTCTGACAGATTTGTGTGCATTTCCCTTCAGTCTCCACTGTTACAAGGAGGACTGATATTTACAGATTCCCACTCCATGAATCTTTAGTTTTATTAACCACTTTACTGACATTTACATAACCTCTATGGCACTAACAAGGTATATCTGCATGCTGGTGTCTCTAGCACAGTGTAAAGAAGGTTCAGTGTAAATGTAAAGAGATTGTTCTGGTCAAACTGTTACTCTGCTGGATCAAACTCCTGGATTACAGTAAGTGCATAARGTGAAGATCAGACCTTCATCTCTTTACAAGAAAAGAAAAGCATTTTCTRAAACATAAAAAGCTCCTTTTTTCTGAGTATTTCAGACTGCTCAACTGGTGATTTTACAAAAACAAAATCAGAAATGTTTGAAATAAATTGCCTTGATTTTTTTTCCAGTTGTCCAAATCCAATTCTACACCTATATGAAAATATACAAACAAATACCCTACAATATCTTAATGTTTTATCTTCTACTTTGCCTGTTTTTTCTGATCCTGCCAGAAAGCAATCATGGCTCAGGTGGAAGAGAAACGAAAGAAGAAACAATTGGAGGAAGAGCAGAGAAAAYGGGAGGAGCAACAGGAAGAGCTGCGCCTGGCACGAGAAAAAGCACAACTGCAGAAACAGTTTGAAGAAGAAATGCTGAAACAAAAACAAAAGGAGGTGGGGTTGCATTATCCTTAATGCAGATAGTCAGTAATAATACTGAATTTTGAGAAAAATGGTTCATGTTCCTYGCCTGCAAAATCGTGTCACCTCATCATTTTAAAAATGAAAACTGTCAAAAATATTGACATTGGAAACCAAAATCTTTCTCAAYTAATAAACTTAAAATACCATACAAGTATAAGGCCAGGTTCTTTTTTTGAATAAGGGCCTTTTCAGGAAGAGAAACAATAAGAACTGGCAAAAATAGAAATRTAGTTTTAAATAGTGCAGAAACGGCAATTTTTAAGATGCAAATTTAAAATTTTGAAATGCCTCAGAGTGTGTGATCCAATTATTGTTATTGATAATTTGATGCTTTTGAGGTGCTTCAGTACCATGAAGTTCATCTGAGTGAAAATGCTTTCAGTCTGAATTTAGGACTTAGGATATAGTCTGGAAAAGTCATTTTAAAAACCATTCAATCTCTACAGCTCTCCCMTGTGTAGCTATTGCTGAGCTTTACATAGTGCTTTCATATAAAAGTTAAACCAAAAGTACATTTTGACCTTTRGTAAGTACAGATCTTGTATTTATGTCTGTTCTTACTTCTGTGGAAGGTTAAATACTTGRTCTGATGTTTGATTCTTCCTTTTGGCACAGTAGTAGCTATTACTGTTTGCTTCCTCTTTGGAACAGTAGCAGATTCCATGGTGTCATAACACAAGGTGATTCCAAAAAGAATCTCCAAAACCTGCAGMAATGTGGATCCCTGATTYCTCTGCATTTTCTGGGTGGAAWTGTGTAGCAGCTGCCTTTAGATGCTTGGACAGACTGGTACAACATAAATGGGCAAAGTCATCCTTCTCTGTAATTGCTCAGCTCCTTCCAAACATGTTACAGCACCAGTTGTTCTTCCCAACTGCAAATGGAAAAATAYGAATTTATGAGAAAGGAAATGAATACACAGATAACTTGGAGAATCTAAACGCTCATTTTCTAGTGCTAGAATTGAACATCTTTCATTAGTACAGCAGAGGTTCTGAATTTTTCTCTATAATCATAGAATTTATTGGTTACATATTGCACTTATTCAACTAGTTTTAGTTTTGAAAAAAAAAATATTTTCCCTAAATAAGAATGTATGTAAACCTCAAGGATTATATGGTGATTAAATAATCCAATTGATTTTTTTCTCAAAATATATGAAAATAAATGATGACATATTTGCCTTTTTATTTTTTTAAAGGAACTTGCAACTCTTAAAGCCAAAGAGCTTTATCAGACAATGGAGAAAGCTCAGGAATTAGCCAAGAGATCAAAACAAGAACAGCACATTCCAGACTTGGCTCAGAAGGCCCATGACATTTCCAAACTTCAGAACAATCTTGGTGGTGGCAAGTACAAGTCTTCCCATACTCAGTTTGCCTGTTCCTTTGGTGTTTGAAAGCAAGTTGTTCTTGGGGTTGGGAGGGTTTTTTTTGGTTTTTGTTTCACTGTCTGCATTTGGGCTAGAAATTGCTCCTTTGCTTCACAAACCAAATRTCATTACAATTTATTTACCTTTCAAACAAAAATAAGCATTAACTACTATGGAAAATACTGTGGTTTAGTAAGTTTCAAATATCCTATTACATAGAAGAAGAAATATAAAGATATTGGCAGGAATGCACAGGACTATTCACACCTGTGTGCTGTCATTTAGGTTTCCATTGGAAAAGGGTGGCTATTGAGATTTGGACCAGAGTTGTCAGTACTGCTTTCAGCTTTAAACCATAACTGTCTGATAACTCTGTAGCATGGTTTAAATTGCATCAGGTTACTAAATGGAACAATTTTACCACTTTTCAGGTGATACACAGTTTGAAAATGGTAATTCTGGCATTTCAGCACAAAGTAATCATTTCCAYGATGGTGCTAAGAGCCCCCCTGAGCTGCAGACCTCTCCTCGGAAGGACACAGCGGTGCAGACAGGTACAGARCCCTTACCCTGAGTTACTCTGAGGGACCTCCAGAGAGGCAGGGGGATGGATCCTGTTTTGTGAAACTGAGCCAAATCATTGTGATTCACAGTGGAATAAAACTAGAAAGAAATACTTCCACAGACACAGACACGTTGCTATAGTACAATCTATCACTCTATTCCTCTATTTATCACTATTTATTCTTCTAAATAAATGATATTTCTGTATAGTTGTTACTTAYCAGTTAGAAATCCCACAATCTGGAATAGTGTTGAGTCATGGTCAAAAGCCACATAGGTCCAAATTTATTAAGTTTCTTGATTTCATTCTCCAGTCTTCTGTGTTTTATCTCTTCYTTACTGAGTTTGCTTCTACAGGTCCTATTTGTCTTCTACACACCCCAAAAAAAAAAAGGCAAAAATAGTATTATAAAACTGCAACAGCCATTTTTTAATGAATTCAGTAATGACAGATTGATACACTTGCAAAAGGCAACCAAGTAGTTTGAATAGCTCAGACTTGGAGTTAACATACAATTTTTTTTTTCTAGATTACTTTGCATACCCTGAGTCAGCTGTGGAAAGAACTGTGTGTTGTGAATCACCTGATATTTCCATAGAATACAAAGAAACATCTAACAGCAAAAAATACCAGAAGGAAATGCAGTATATGGATAAAAAYAAACTTYCAGGAAAAGAGACTGCGGCCATTTACACTGATCTGTATGAGCAATATGCAAGAAAAGAAAGACAAATTAAATCTTYAGAAAAATACAGCAAAAGACCTGACTGGAACATAAACAAGCCTGGGAAGAGATACATTCCAGCCTCGGAGAGGTACCCTAAACCACTACAAAAGCAAAGAGAAGARAACAAAGTGCGCCGACAAATGGAGCTGCTGCAGCTGGTGGAAAGGAACAGCCCCGGGCAGCTCAGTGCAAGAAGGGGGGGACACTCAGCCAGGTCTCTGTCACCTCGGGAAGAAACTGCTGTGAAGAATAAGGGCCACAGGGGCAGAAAGGTGGGTCACTGGTCTTTGAGAACAATGAGGTGTTTGTTAAGACTCTTGTTCCTCACAGTTTCACCTGGGTGGGAATTCAGTTCTGTAACTGAAATTTTCCTACTGCTCATCCTTGTGTCAGCACTGCTTTGTCCATCAGGAGCAGAAGACCACCTCCAGGTTTTGTGACTGAGTTTCTGCTGTTACCTCCATCTTCCCAAGTGTTGATACCTTTTCATTTCTTCACTAACATGAATWCTTTATGTAAACAGGGAGCTTGATTCAAGCAGTGTGCAGGACACAGTGACATCACTGACCTGCTTGTTTTTGCCCAGTCATTGTGCTGTGCTGACAGGTGAGGTACAGCAGGACCTGCTCAAGAAAACAGTATTTATTTCTGCAGAGAATGTGGATTACTGGGGATGCACTCCATTGTCACAGAAGTGCATCCTTCTTAGTGGAGTCTTTCTCCATTTGCAGTAAGCATATATCAGGAGAGCTTGTGGCTGGGAAAAAATCATTTAAAGTAAATACTATAAAATACATTCTTGTCTTCTCCCCTTCCCCTGTCTCTTGCTGGTCATACTCTGCACAAACACCTAATTTCCTCACATCTTTAAAWACCAAAACTCTGGACCTTTCTTTTAATATCTTGAATTGAACCCTTCAGGTTTATAAACTCCTGTGTTCCAAGGACATAGGAAAATGTACATAGTGTTTTTGCTAGTGCTTAGAGCAGCCAAAGACAGAAAATTGGAGCAAATCCTGCTGTAATTTGTTTTATTTACTTCATAGATAGTACAAGTYTCTTAAATGCAAATCTTTGATAAATACCTTTCTCCTGAACCCAGGTCAAACTGTCCTTTTGGAATTACAGAACAAACTTGCTTTGAAAAATTAAARCTTTTAATATAAAAAACATGGAGATTTTTGGTTTTACTTTTGATTTCTTGGTTTTCTCCTAGGAAGAACAATTTCATAAGAACCACTTGAATGAAGAAAGGTATGTCACTACTCTGCATTAATGGAATACACACGCATTTCTTTCCTGATTTTTAGAAGAGTTTAGATTTATCTAATTGTCTGCTATTAAAAATACACGAGACCAGACAGATTGCTGGTATAAAAGCAGAAAAAATGAACAAAAATCCTGTSCTCCAAGCATTCTTTGTCTCTGCTATCTGAGAAAATTAATCGCATTACTTAAGTATTGTTTGTTATAAGTTATTGTATTAATATTGTATTAAGTTATAAAAAAGCTGCGGTTGTTCCATTACAGATCTGAATCGCCACCCGTTCCAGCAGTTAGGAACAGACTACTACAAGTCCAACAAAGACAGATCCAGGCTTCTAATTTCCTGGTGCATAACCCCCTCAGTAGAAGAGAGAAAACCACCAAGGCAGCTGCCCAGCAGAGGAGCTCCCCTGCTCCCGTGGTGGAGGCTGCGAGGCCGCCCTCGGCGCAGTTCGTTCCCTACGTTCGGACACACGAGGTTTATTACCTTGATCCAGAGGCACCACTGAGCAGACCTTCAACACATGAGCCCCAGCATCGACCCTGCAATGGTACTGAAATGATTCCTSTAGAGGAGAAGAAATGTTACAGGGATTTACATTGGAATGCCACACTTTTAGCCAATTTGGTATTTGCTTTTTACTGAATTTTGCAGTAATCTGTGTGTGTCACAGCAGTGCACAAAAAGGCTGTACAACCAAATTATACTCTCTGTTTAAAAAGAAACAAACCACAGAAGAAAACTTCTAAAAATCAGAAAAGTGAAAAAAAAATGTTTTTTCTCTTTTTATCTTTCATAAAGTATGACTGCACTTGTATTACTGTGTAGAGATTGGGGTTTAGGAATCCCAGTGTGGTTTGACTTAAAAATAAGAAACTATAGTCTTAGCAACCAACCCCTGATTTTAACAAAGTTTCAAAACCTACTGCTTCAAAATTATAAGAAAATTAATAAAGAGTATTGTTAACTGACTTGATATATGTTTACTTTTAGATTCTTACCAAATGACACGACAGATTTTTAGCTCAGATCACGTTAGAGATCATCTACTAAATCCTGATGTAGTTACAATCAGAGAGAGACAACAAGAAATTCTCAAAGGATTGTCAAAACTACGACAGGTAAGCAAAAATTTTTTGGATGAATGTGCATGTGTATATATATACTGAAATAACAATTACCACTTCATAATCTTTAATTCAATTTCCATCATATGATTTATGTTTTGGGCCCTGCCCTCTGGTTTTTTTTGTTCCATTTTACTAGTTTTTATGTGTTGCTTCCACCTTTGGACAGTCCTTAGAGAGAGAATATAGACTCCTTAGTCCTTAAATTAGATATGAAGCCGTGGAGTGCCTGAGCGAACTTGAAACAAAGAGTAATATCATTGTTTGGTGTCCAGGTTCCATAGTTAGGGTTGTTTATAGGGAATGTAYCCATTTCAAAAGAGCAGAGTTGTAACACAGCACTAGAACCTTGTCACTGAGGTTCCTGCATTTCCCAGGTCATGACAGAGCAGTGGGATTGGTRGGGTGATCTCATGTCAGGCCTGGAAAAATTCTGTAATTTGCGAAGTGGAAATGGGAACACTTATAAAATCCTTCCAAGACAGCTGCTACTTGTTGGCATGTAAAAAGAAAATTCAGGATTTGTCTATCAGCCAGGTTTTCTGAATAGAAAATGAAAATTGGTTTAATGCCACAGACACAGGAGCTCCTGAGATAAAACCCTCTGTGTGTTTGTGTACGTTGTTCTCTTTGTAGTCATTTACTGGTAATGGCATCTTGTTATTAAAGCCTGAGTGAATTTGATACTCCACCTGTTGGCACAAGGTGTGGCCCACAGCAACTCAAGTCACAGGTCTGGACAYGCACACCAGTTCTGTTTTATGCTTCTAAATGGCCTGACAGGACTGCAAGACAAAGAAATATTTACTTTAGGCTTGCTTTTKCTTTGTGAAGAACACTGAAAATAAGCCTGTGTCAGTTGCTTTTGAATCAGTCCAATCGAAAAGTATCTTATTGATAGCAGCAGGATTTTTCTCTGCCTTGTGAGAGGAAAATGTCATATTTATGTCAAATAAACTAAAGGGAAAAAATCTGACAGACTGAAGTACAACAAAATT
Source organism: Malurus melanocephalus (assembly GCF_030028575.1). Lineage (NCBI taxonomy): Eukaryota > Metazoa > Chordata > Aves > Passeriformes > Maluridae > Malurus > Malurus melanocephalus. The sequence goes on from NW_026623428.1 coordinate 846,493, forward strand.
AACAGTAGTTAATGCTATTGATTACCTGTTATGCTTTACAAAGACAGAAACACTGCTGTGTACACACAGTGATTTAGCAGCAGCTTAATTCCTTGTGCAAAGGCTCACAACTCTCCTCAGCTCAGTAAGAAAAGTTGWGACCCAAGAGCCCTGAAAGGCTGCCAGTTCTGAGTTTCCAGGTTGGTTTCACTGGATCTGGTCTTCCCCACTGCTCATTAACATTTTTGTTAAATATCTACAGCTGTTATTTTGTATTCAGGCTTCTGATCCAAAGGAATCTACTCCCCAGCAGGTACTGTAAAGACACCTTTAGTGCTGCCAGGAGCACACAGGGGTCAGCACCCCATCTGCACATCCCACTGCAGTTCAGTGCACATCAGCTTTCACTACAGATCTGACACCCACCCCTGCCAGTTGCTTGTCTTGGAGCCCCAGATCTGGGATTGTGGTTTTACAGAACTTGAGGTTTTCTTATCTTCAGTTTACAAACRCCACACCCCATTTCAATCTAACAAACACAAATAACTACATCTTCCATTATGACACAGAGATGTTCACGTTAGGCTTATGGTCCACCTACACTTATTTCATTGATTCCACTCTAGTTCCAAATCTATTCTAGCAGAACCTGTGACTCTGCATCTTTGCTGTTTTCTKCTGATTCTTGGGTAGTTTTCGGCTCATTCTCACTTTCAGCTGGCCATGGCTYGGTCCTTGCTTGTGAAGCAGTTACAGTTACCACTCTTAGCCTCGGGCTGGCTYCCTGCTTGGCAAGCAGCTACAGTTTGCAGTAGCAGCTGGGCCCCTGTGCTATTCACAGCCTGCAATGGTTCTCCTCATTTGGACAATGTTTCCTACATGGGTTTGTCCATGTTCTGTATTTCACTTCATTTCCAGTGGCATTCTGGTTAAGAGTGAAGCCAGATTCAAAGTACAGYTTGACCCTTGTGCTTGCTGAGGATACAAAAGCCATGCATATTTAAACAGGATTAAAGTTGGCAAGCTTAGCAAGGACAGGAACCTKCGGTCGTTTTTGCAGTGGCTAAAAAGTAACAGTAAGATTAGTCTYTCACCAGATCTTGGTTCTGCAAGACAGCTGCAGAAGGCATTTACGACATGAACTGTTTAAYTTCAGTGTCTCTTGTATACCTAAGTATTGTGTGTTCCTCCTGATGTACAGATGACACCTGTTTTGCATCAGTTACTTCACTGAGAAAATATAAATAGTGCAGTATTTTGTCTGAAATACAGACAAAAAGCAGAGTTTTCTGTTTCAGAASATAATTTAGTCTTTTTTAAACATTTGTATATGCAAATATAGGTAGTGGGTTGATCGTTTCAGACTACATACATATCTATATYTATAATATATTTAACAGTTGTTTTGTCTGGGGGAATTCACATAATATTTGACCAGTCTTGAGTCTTTGAACTCCACACTCAGCCAGTGATAGATAAATACAGCTGAGCTGGTGCAGTAAGAGCCCAGGGGAACTGGCTGACCCAGGGAAAACAGAGGGCAAAGCAGGGGTGAGTCGGCCATTGCATTTGCTGCCAGCCAGCAAATCTCTTCCTATGTCTCAGGTCACAGCAGGAATAGGAACTAGCCACTCACTTCCCTCACTGAAATCAAAAGTCAGTGGATAAGCCCAGCAAAGTGAATTATTTGTGCAAAAGAAGGGCCAAAGGTTAAGAATGAGGAGAACACCCCCTCAGCCCCAGGTCAGTACACAGCAGAGCACCCCATTGTTCCTGAGGCAGCGGCTGCACTGCCACCGGCTGCAGGTGACAATGGCTGGGGGGACACACCCCTAGGGCTCCCTGGGAGCTATTTCACATTRCCTTTCTCTTGGCAACCCCTATGATAAACACTCAACTGCCAGCTTTCGTGTTACTTGTTCCTCAGCTCTTAGGTTGATTTAGGGCAGTTTATTTTATTACTTGGTTTTGGGACATGCTCCTAAAAGCAAGAAATACTCTGATATAGAAGAAAATATCCACACAGAGGCAGAAAACTACACTGACCCATTATAGCAGATATAAGCAGATCCTGTTGATTAATTAGAAAGCAATTGATCAAGTGATGAAAAGCAGGCAGTTGCCCACCTTTGAAGGAGCCAAAGTGGAGTCTTACAGGCTGCTTTGCTTTCCTAGGGTGCCACCAGGAATCTGAGCCTAAATTCCAGCAGYAGGAGCTGCTGCCTTGCATTAAGTCTGCACTGAGCTGTGCCAGCAGCCTGTACCTCTTATCTTTGTGAAAGGCCTTGTAACTGAGAAAAATAATTACTTTTTTAAAAAAAAAAAAGACTTCCACAGTACCAAACTATTTCTGACAAGTCTAAAATAAATGAGACCAGTTGTMTCAATATATATGATCCTGTCAATTACAGTAAAAAGATTTAGTTTTAATTGATGCACATGTGTGACATAGCTTTATCATTATCTCTACCMTTAACAAAGCAGGAACCTTGAACGTTTTGACAGTAAATCTGTGTATCCTGAAATGTCTGACTGCTCTGGTTCAAACGGCAATGCTGCCCTTGCTCTTAGGCTRTAATTTGTGTTATGACTAAAAGCCAAGCCTATCAAGGTTTTGGGTTCAGCTTCATACAAGAATACACTACTGCAAAGGCAGAGACAGGCACAAAGGAATGAGAAAGTTGCATTTCATACAGTGCAAAAGCCCCTTTTTTCCTCTGGATKGGCATCCCTGGAACCGGGCCTGGCCTCCACTCCAGTCATACTTGAARGCTTCTGTTAAGTTCCCTCTCCCCTGAGTGTATGAGGTTGTACTGTTTTTTCTGAAGCTGTGTACTTAAAAACCATAGAGCCTTAACGAGTAAATTGTTTTGAACTATGAAACAATGACAATTCTTTAGTGCAGGCTGCATGAGGAAGACAGAGCATTCACAATTATCTTTATTTCAGGGCCTCCTGCAGAAGCAGAAGGAGTTGGAGAACACTCTGATTCCCATTGTAGCTCAAGAGACCTTCATTCCACCCTTTTAAGAGGTACATGTGAATGTTCTGAATTCTTAAAATGGAAATGCACAGCACTTTGCTACTCTCATTAATTATGAACCCTCTCTAGCTTTTTTATGAAAATTAAATTATGAGAATTTTGATAAGACTACAGGGTCATGTTACTTTTTATACTGAAGATWCATTAAACTAATGATGGTTTGTCTGTTTTGAATTGTTTTCATGCTACCTGAAGAYCTGTCAATTTAATATAAACCACCAAAAACATGGAAGAAAACTGTTACATGGATTTTATAGAACTCAGTGTATAAATTTTCATAAATAAAAAGATGTATTCTGAATGGCTTGTTTTTAACTACATAAACTGCTTGTATTTAAAATTKCAGCCCCCTTTTAGGCTTACACAGTGAATATTAAACTCAAGGACTCTGAGATTTTAAGACCACARTTCATCACACAATCTGGTACAATTCATGGATACAAGGGAGGTATTTTTTGGGAGGGAAAAGATTATTTTCCATGTTTGGGGGGAAGGATAACAAATGCTACACTAGTCTGGTACTAGTTCTTCATTTGAATAAATCAATCCACTGTTCAYAGAGGGAAAGAACCAACTTTAGGCAAGTCTGTTTTGTTTTTTAAAAGCTGCCCCTTTTAACTAATAATTTTTTCCCAACTAATTCTATGAATTTAGAGTTCCATAGTTTCAAATGATTGCCCAGAACCAAACAGCACATCCCACAGAAATGCACTAAAATCAAATTACAAAYAGGAAAACCCCAAACACAAGACTCTGACACCCTGAAGTTGAGCACTACAAGTTGTCTGTAGCAAAACCAGCAGTGAAACAACAAGGTTTGCCTGGACACCCCACAACTGCTCACTGGAGCTGCTGCTTTCCTGAAGATTGAGGCAGAGGATGGTGAAATGTAAGAGAATCGCTGGGGAGGAAAGATCGATAACTCACTGGAGTGAAATTAAAAAGACAAGATTAAAGAACAGATAAAACTGTACTTACTCAAGTGCTAAAAWCAAAACCAAAAAAAGCCTGAAAGCCCTAGGAATCATTAAGTTGAAGTGGGAGAGGATTGAGGTTTTTCTAATGCAAATTGAACTCCCACAGTCATTAAACCCAGGTTTGTCCTTCTCTCATGAGAGTAATTACCAAGGCCAGATAAAAGCTGTRAGGACACTGATGCAATAGCACAGAGCACCAAGTGAGACACACAGATAATTGCTGTTCATGAAACCAAGTTTGGGTGCTCCTCCAGTACTTTGCAAACAATATAAAAACCACAGACAAAGCRATGTGTTAGCAAGTCCCTTGTGCATTAAAAGTTTATTTGATTTTTTGTAATGGAACTGCACCACTGGTTACTCTAATTGAGGTATTTAGCCAAAATCCAGTATATAGTCATGAAAATAAGTACATTGCCTTCGAACTATGTAAAAACATTGTACAAAATTTGTGTCAATGTCAAATAAATACATTAATTTTAATATTTATGTAAAGAAATGTGACTTGGATACTCTTACAGTTAAAAAAAGAAAACAACTGGCTTTTTCACATATTTTAGGCAAACATTCAGCTTTACRTTAAACAGACCTCAAACTGAAGCCTAGGTAACAGGTAAAATACAAATGTAGAAACTTAAAAGTGCCAACAAACAAGTAATTCAAGTACAGTAAACGTTAAAAAATATATGTATTTATTTAAATTTTCAGATGGTTCCAACAGGGACAGGCCATTGGGAATTTAAATAGAACATGAAAACATCTGAGATAACAAGAACAAGAAACATTTTGTTCCAGAATAAAATAGAAATCGTTAATCCAACATTTTAGAAACAGAGAAGTCCACAGGAACTTAGAAAAAGAGAGTTAAGAGTTCATTTCTGTTCTGAATATGGCCTGGAAGAATCATAGGTGCTCTCCCAGCCCCCAGGTGATGATGACTTTTCTGTATCCATGCTCTGACTGTAGGCAGATAGAAAATAATTGCTCCCTTCTTGGTTTTGATTTGCAGAAGAAATYGGGCATGTTGTTCCCAGAAAAGTCTGATGAGTGAGTACATTAAAGTGGCTGAATTGATGGGACATGTTTAATTGTCTGCTRTAAACCTGGAAGTTACTGAAAGGAGTTTGATCAACTGAATTGTGATTTTCTCCTTCAGCAGAGTATGTTGTAGGAACTGGAGTAATTGGCTGTTTCTCTTCCAAGTCAGCTCTGTAAGTCTTTTCCACAAGGCCAGTTTGTGCTTCAGGAGATAACTCTGTAACTGATAAGCAGCTTGCTTTAGCATCTACTCCATGTGRGCCCTTGGCCTCTGTCTGCAAAGCTTCCACGCGAGTATCATACTTAGAGGCATCACTGCAGATTTCTATTTCTGATAATTCATCCCCTGAATCCAGAGACATGTCCTCCTCATCCTTTTCATCCTTTTCTACAAGAACTACATTAAAAGAGAGAGAAAGTCCTATTCTATTGAAATACAAACTGTGGTTAAAAAGGCCACCCACTACTCACAGAGTTACACTTCAGGTCTGCCATTCCAAGAGCACTTAAGTCTTGGCCTTCTGCCACTCATGTTCACTTACCCAACACACACACTTAACCCTCTGTGGGAGTGTCCAGTTACTCGGTGCTAAAAACTTCTGCACATTGGGAAATCCCAACTCCCAGCTCCAAAGGGGACAATGTCAAAACAGCATCTAAAGTTACACAGTAGGTGAGTATTTGATCTGACAATTAAAGGAGTACAATTACTGACATCTCTAACTGACAGATACAGGTRAAGAAGTAGATAAAGAAGATAGAAGTTTATCCTGTTCCTAGTCTAGTGCCTCAAATATCATGTTAGCCTGTGCTTCTGTATTTAAGGTCTCTGATGCTCCATCCCAGCTGCTTTTTCCCCCATCATTTCAAATAGAAAAAGAGTAGCTTGAGAGTTGGGTTTTCCTTGCCAGCTGCAGTGTTCGTTGACCAGAGTCAAGGCACACTGTCCCAGGACCTCCACTCTACACATGCAGTTTGGRAAGGAAAGTTTAAGTGGGTTTGACATTACCTGATTGTCTTTGGCCAGCACTGCAGGGAGAAAGGTGGTTCTGTTCAGAGTTGTGATACCCAACGAGGCTTTTAAAGTTATGCATAAAGTCATCAACAGCAGCAACCACTATGCCATTATCAAGGTAACTCGAGAGGGTTTTGAGATTCTTTTCTAAATACATAAAAGAAAGTTTTGTATTAATATTTAGCACTTATTAAYACAAAAGGGAGAGAGGTATTCACAAATGTAGGGTTTACCTGTTAGGAAGACAACATGTCTCTGTTGTATGTTTTGAGCCTGAAGCTTGATGAGACAGTCTAATTCTGGAGCRTTTCGAGTTTGAGAATCACACTTATGGTAAGACAGAATCTCAACCAAGTGCYTCTTCTGATAGGTGTTCAGAAGGGTGAGCAGGTTCAGGGCATTGGCATTCATCCTGCAGTGAGGGGAAAGTTCACTATTAGAAACGACTGATTTAAGGTCAGCCTAATTATCAAAAGACAAACATAAGAGTAAATTCAATTTAAGTGTGCTTTGAAGGGCATAAAGAAAGCTGAAGCACTTTAACAGCTGGTATTACAGAACCTTACTTACCTCCCCAGCTCCTTCAGTTTTTTTTGTATTCTGCAGTGGACTTTCCACTGCCATTTCTGATCTGGGGCATTGAGATCCTCCAGAAACTTTAGGAACTGTTTTAGTTTATCTGTTATGGAGATATTTAATAAAAGTTACATTCTGTGGTATGCAGACTGAACATACTGCTTCAGTGTATATAAAAAGCTGGTTTGTGTCCATCACAGCAGTCACACAATTACAGACAGCAGCCACTCACTTCAGATTTTTTTGCAAGTAGACTGGCCAACAGTGTCATAAAACTGAGCTGCTTTTCTGCACATCATGTGCCCAGCACTGGTATTTAAAAGCTGACCTCAGTTATACATGCTATGCCTTGCTAAAATATTTTTTAAAACTGTAACTTAATTAACTCTTCAATTTCAAATAAAGAAGTATACACAGCATATTTGTGGATRGAGTACAGAATAAAAGGCTCTACAGACATAAGTACACAATGTAATAAAAAGGAAACAAAATCTCCCTGTTCTTCAAGGCCAGTGGCGTGAGAAAGAGACTGAATTAGCTGAAGTTCTCAAAGAACATCACAAAAACTGGAAGACCTGATCTTTCACTGTGGTGAGTATGGGACCTCTTTCTTAGGTACTGAAATGTCAGGATTTTAGGTCTAAGGCTTCTGGAAGCATCACACCTACCTGTAGTGATGGACTCTGGATTAAGGACAGATTCATCTGACACAACAAAACCCCCAGACACAAACAGTTCATTGTAAGTGCCGTTTTTCACATCATCCAAACTATCAACCCCGGCAAAGCTGACACAGGACAGCTTTTTCAGGGTCACCAGGCCAGGGATCTGTTTAAAACATTCAAAATCAGAGATGAAACCAGAGGTCACACAGAAAAAAGAACTACAAAACTCCTACCTACTAATGCCAAACACCGATCTTCAAAATACGGTTTCAAAAAACTACTGTTTCTTTTCTTGCCTGCGGAAGTGCTCTCTCAGGAACATTACAAGAATAAGATAAATGGACCTTGAGCACTTGAAATAATTTTAATTTCTGTCCAGCATGAGTCTTAAGCCCCAGCTGTTAGGAATAGCTCAGGTCAATGCCTTCCCCTGCTGTTAGAGCATCACAGAACCAGAAGCAGAACTAGTCAGTCTTGTGTTCAGCTTTACAACTACTAAGAATAAATATACATTAGCACATGCATTGAGGTGGAAGAAGTTATGGGTAAATGTAGGAACAAGAACATTTTTACCACAACCATTCTGAGTCTAAAAAAAGCAGCTAAACAGGGGGCACTGTTAAAGGCTGTGCAGCCTTCTCCAAATGAGTTCATCTCACTACTGACAACAGCTTTCTGTAACACACGTTTACTTACGTGGGACATACCTTATGGATGAGGTTGGCAATGTCTTCATTTTGGATAATGATCAACAGTTTATCTAAATCAGCTCTTCTTTTAAGGAACTGCTCTGGATGGCATTCRGTATTACCTAACTTTCTAAGATATTCCTACCACCACAGAAAGAGAAGACAAGGARAATGTCAGTAGGTACTTTGGTAAAAACAATCCCCAGATAACACCCACAGCAAGAAGGTTTTGCACTTCAATGAATCCCAGAGGGACTGGCTTCCTTATCTGTGCCATACATTAATCAGAAGGATGCAGCAACACAGAGGTCAGCTGTTTCAGCAAGTCAGTCATTCCTATCAAATCACACACACATGGCCAACTGACAGTAGCAAACTGCCTGAGTTTTCAGGAAAAGCCAAGAGTTTTCAATTTTCAATCTTACACATTTATCTACAGAATAACAATGATTKCTCAAAGTTCTCTCTACYATTACTTAGAGGCRAAGGGCAAAAAACCCAAAGGCACCCACAGTCACTTTTCATACRTTCTTTCTCAAATGTAAGCTATCACATTTCTTCCCTTGTTTTTCTGTAAGGCCACCCCTGGCAGGATCTTCAGAAAGGACCAACCTACAGCCTGTTCTGTTTTCCAGCTCTMAGAAAAAGACTTACGTAAAGGCTAAATATAAGCAAGACTACCTCAAAAGCTCAAGAAGAAATGGGACAGGACAGCCTACTTTCACAATTCACTTTCACAGTGAAAGYGAGTCCAGTTTCAATTGGATTTAAAAGACACTCTTCTGACACCAGAGAGAGGTTCAACTGAAACAGACTTACTTTGATTTCTCTGCAGAGAACACTTTCTTCCTCTTCATGAATATAAAATTTGACAGTGTTTTTCGGTACATCTTTCATAAATTCCATGAAACAGTTAAAATCTTCGAGCTTTAACTGGCTTATAAAATTTAAAAAAGCAGGTTGAGTTGAAATGTTTAAGTTCTCTGAGGATTTCTGAGTCTTTTCTGGTGGTTCCATCAGATCACCACCAGAAGTCTGATCCTCTGGTTTAGCATTCCCATGATCCATTTTCTCCTTCCCTGGGGGTAAGCTTGCTGAAGGCTGCTCATGAGAATGTGGCTCCTGCCCCAGGTTATTGCACAATGGCTCTGGAACCAGCGCCATGTCACTGTCCCTGCACACAGCCAGAGTGTCAGGTACAGGCCTGGGAGCAGTGCTGCTCACCACCTCTGATGCTTCAGGACTAGAATGAGTTGGGGGAATCTGCTTAATGCATGAAGAAGCCAAAATGACACTATTCAACTTTTCACTCAGAGTCTCTATATATTCTTGGACAGAAACATCTGATGCTTGCAAACAAATGTGTTCAGAAAGTCTCCTTATCCTCTCTCGGGCAGACAGGACCGGTGTGGATATGCCACTGACATAAGCAATGTTCTTTTGCTGCAAAATTTCTTCAATCTTTCTTGCAAAGAGTTTATATTCTTCTAACAATGTTGTCTCTATTACTGCACTAATGGAATGCTTAGCTGTTAAAGAGTCATCTGTTAGCTCACACTGATCATCAAGTTCCTCCACTTGTCCTGTGTAATGTCCATCTTCTGCTGTCCCCTTTTGTGTGTCCGAAAACGGAGAGCATGGRAACTGATAATCAGAATTTCTCTGTCGATTTACTACCCGGGGGTCATTAGGAAGTGCATCTGTTGGTGGTAAGTATTCTAGTGGCTCTTCTGGTGACTTCAAACCTACAGAGGAAGAGTTCATCATCATCATCTCATGTTTGAAAGTCACACACAACTGATACACCAAAACATCCAAATCACAGCCTGAAAAGAGGATTCCTGTTATGCCTTCCCCACCAACCTGCCTGAATCCAAAGATGTGTTACAGTCTGCTGGGGTAGAGTACATTTAACAGCTCCTAAGACAGTAAAAGAACGCAGCCCAAGTCTGCTGAAGAAGCAGAATACAAGTAGTTTCCCCAGAGATAACATATGATTATGCGTAACAGTATAGGCCTCCATTACAAATTAAAAATTAAATGAGAAATCAAGCAGGGTGACATATTATTCAAAAATTTTAATTTGCTACTAGGTTAAAATCCTCATGTTCAAAATACTTATTTTAGACACAAACAACCTTGTGGAGTTGGACTGCACCTGATTTGCAATTGTGAACACACGAGTTTTTTGCATMAAAGGGGAGGTTATCAGTCAGACTGACTGTTGACACAGCTTCAGTGGTGCTGCAAGGAGTGCTGAAAGCCTAGCATAACCCAACTCAGTTTCTTTCACCATCCATATTCAAAACCTTAGTTCTGTTTTTAAAGCGTTCACATTTCTAACTTGTGTCAATATGAAGCTAAACAAATACTGTCCCCCAATGTGTTTTCATCCAGTTGATTTCTATATTAATCAAATACAAGAAACAACTGCATAGGCTGYAGATGTGCTTGTGTACCACCGTGCAATCCAAGAATGGATCTAAGAAAGACACAAACCTTTAGAACACRTTTTCATTCACTATTTGTAGGAACAGAGGTTTTAAAACCCATCTTACCTGTAATTGGAATAAGTTTCCAGTGCATTCCAACTTCTACATTATTTGAGGTGGCATGTTGCCTGCGATAGCCATGTTCTATAGGTGCACTATGACAGGGACTGTAGTCTTCAAAAGTACTCCCAGAGCCTGCTTCCTGAAAAACAAAATGAATGCTTATCTCAAAAAAAAACTTCTTTTGGATTTGCTCATTATTAAGCTTTTATATTCCGAGCATCTGGCAGAAAGAACACACCTCAGTTTACCAGTAAGTACACTGGCAAATCTGCCATCAATCAAATCCAGTCAGCCTTGGAAATGTTTCCATGAGGTACTTCCCTGGTCTATCATGAAGTAACTAAGGCAGTCCAGAGCATTTGCCTTACAGTATGGAAGCTGGGGGCAGCAAATAGGAAAGGAGGRGAGAACTGGCTGCTCCCTTGCTCTTTTCAGGCTGTTGTTGGTACCTGACTAAAGTTACGAGATGTTGGCATTATCGAGGCACTGCCTACAATAAGTACTGGGCCCTTAAAGGCATACAGAGACCTGGGCATGCAGTAAAATGCTCAGAATACTTCAATTCTGCTCCTGTTTTATTACAGAAAAAAAAATAGATATAAACAACAAGGAACAGATGCTTAAGGGTGAAGAAACTTTCAATGTATGTTCCTGCCAAACAGAAAAGCTTCTTTGCAGAAAAGTTAGTACTTACCCATGTTTACCTATGTTAAATAACAGAATGTTTTTCTCCTTTAGTCTCATAGTATTTATAAAAATAGTACTTTGTCAGCATCTTGGCAGCTTCACTTACTTGTAAATGTAGTGTGTGTTCAAGGCCTGCTTCGTTAGGTGGGAGCTGCAGACTGACATCAACAGGGTAGGGCAAGCATGGCATGTCAGCTTCCAGCATAGCYGGGCTCTGTGGGTCCTTGAAGGCATCATTGTCAGTGTTAGGAAGCTCATGATCATTTTTTTCCTGAGCTGGAATGGATTCATATTCATATTTTTGTCCCATCTCCTCTTTGATTTCCTCAGCGCCCAATGCTAAGGTTTGACTGACAGACTGCACCAGYGACGCGTCCCAGCGGCCGGCAGTGGCCAGCGTCTCCAGCAGCGCTTTGATCAGGCCGTGCATGTCAGCAGCAGCAGCAGAGTCCGACACATCCGCCTGCCTGAAGTCACYCTCATGGCCACCGAGGTCAGAATTCATTGAGAACACAGACTGGGGGGAATCCAAGGTTCTGCCCCCTTAGAATAGGTAAGGAGGGAAAAAAGAATCCATTACTAAGTCTTAAAAACAAAACCAGATCCCCGCACAGGTATCTGCCACATACCCAAAGTCTCACTCTTTAGCATCAGTTCATACGTACACATAYACTTAACAAAAACAAATGTTGAAGTGCATTCAGCACATATTCTACATTAATAATAAATGTGAAAAGACCTTTAAAGGTTCACAGAATTCCAAGCAGCAATCCCAGCCATACCCTTTGCCTCCCTTTGCATTCCTACATGCCAGTCAGTATCTTGTCCCCCTCAGAAGGACAAGTGAGATCAGTCACTTCATCCTCCAGTGATTCATAAACATGACAGTGACTGGTGCTTGATGTGAATCCCCTCTTCTTTGTGTCACCCTGCTCCCCAATTTCCCCCCTTCTGCAGGAGGACTCTATCATTGCCTTGAGAAAAAGGTCAGGGAAACAAATCACAGGGTTTTTTTTGTGGCAGATCCTAAGTCAGAAGGTATGTGTGATAATTCTCTGAGGTTTGGATGTTCATAATTTCATGTATARAATAATTTAATCTTATTTGGTTATTTCCTTTGTCCCACTAAACACATTACTGGCTATTTCAAAACATATGCTGCTATACTGCTTCCCTTCCATCTAAACTTTTTAGGTATTATATAGGGTATTGGAGCCCTATAAAGAATTACAGCAAAGCCTAAAGTCAAACTACGCAGAAGACAGTATCAAGTCTGCTGAGTGTTCTGTAGYAGAGTCTTTGGACAGCTCCACAGCTAAGTGTACTCTTTGAAAGTCTGCTTCTTTCCAAAGAGGCAACACAAAAGCAACTTCCATGACAATTCCCATTAACTTGTCTCTTAGAAAGAGGAAACCTGCAAAAAATAAACTTTCTTGACAGATCTCAGGCCAATGTTTAAATGAACCATCATGCATTRAATGTCCACAGCATGCAAAATACTCAATCTGTAATGATTAAACATTAAATATGCTTTGAATAGCCATGTTCAAAGAAGAACTCTAAACGAAGACTTACTTACCTTCATACTGACAAACATTCTCWGAGGAGTCACTCATTTTTAGATATTTCTGCAAATTTTCAGACTGTTTTTCCAGCTTTCTTTTCAGACCACTTCTAGTTCTCAGGTCTTCAAAATCAGAATCTCCACCTACATTTTTCTTCCTACACTGGATCAAGTTAATAAGTTTTTTGAGTCTTTCAGTATCATAATCTCCAGAAGAAGGCAGTTTTTGTTTGGCAGCAGTGGCTTCATACTTGGGATGGATTCTTTTCCCACATTTTGCCTTGGCAAAGTCAGAGTAGTCTTCTGTGGCTTCATAATCTGAGACAGGACTGAACCGCTGAGGCTTTCGATTTCTATCCAGCAGTTCCTTAACTCTGGACACAGGGAGCTGATATGCCTCACAACCAAAAATGTAGTTCTGCAAGCAGCTGTCAATGTGACCTTTGTATCTTGGGGCAGGATACAGAAATGTTTTCTCATCCAGCCGTGATACATACTCATATAATATAAATTCTCTACCTCTTCCAGGGCCACTGTAGAGTTTTTTAAAATACTCATGGATGTACTTTTCCACAACAGCATTGAAATCTGCGCTACTGTCTTTACGAGACTGCTTTAAAGCAAAATGTAGAGACTGAATCAACTTTGTGAATTCTGGAATGATTTCCTTTTTTTCGTGCAAAACGATGGTAGCTGAATTTTTCTGTGTTCCAAATGGAACACTTTTTTGTTCTGCCATAGGAGAAAACGGAATCCACACTTAAAACCAAACCATGAAGCTATAAACAAATATTCTGTGTTAGCAATATTCTGTGTTAATACGTATTGGGTGAAACACAGTTTGGAATGACCATGAAGAAATAATTCAGAAGCCAGGGAAGCCATATGCAATCAAGAAATTTCAACCAAGTTTTACTTTCTCAAATATGAGCAAATGAACCTACAATGGGTGGTATTCACTTTTGTGAAGAAACAAATATTTCTRAACACCAACAGCATGACCATAACCAAAGCAAATTCTTACTCTTAGTTCACACTGAATGTGAACACGACAAGGTATTTATTAGAATATCATCTATGTTTAAATAAATCTGTACACAACAGTGAACAAACCTACCTGAGTTAATTACACTTCTAGACTCTGGAAACAGAAACAATGCATGAAGCACACGGGACCGTCCAGTTTGGTGGTCTAGAAAACAAGAAAATAAAAACAGTATAAAAGGAGAGGACCACTATGCTTCAAAAGACAATCTAGTACCCAAAAACCCACGTCACTAAAAAAACAAACAAAACAACAAAACCAACTCAAACCCAAAAAAAMCAGAGTATGCTTACCATAAGGGGACATCATTTGCCAAGGAGAAAGAAGAAAAAGAAATCCTCTGTCCAGAAGTGGTTTCACAAGGACCTGTTTTCAAGCAAAAAAAGCAAATTGCTCCAAAGATGTTTGCTCACTATGAATAACTGTTCCTGACTGTAAGATAATTCTGTCTTGGGCAGAGAAGTGCCCTAATACTTAAGYACATGGCAGCTAAGGAATCCAGTGAGATTGTGGATCTTGTAGTATGCCTCAAATTACTAACTAGTAAAATTATTTTTTAAAAACAGGAATAGTCAAATCTGTTGCACTCACAAGTTTCTCTTTCTCTAGTTTTTGAAGTAAACCCTCTAAGTGACTCCCAGAACGGGACTTCTCCACAACTTCATACAGGCTACAGTACATGCCATTCTTCAACACTGACACGATACAAGGGGAGAAAGAGAAGGTAAGAAAAAAGAAACAAAATTGTAATTCAGAAAAGTTAAAAATTCTGAATTTAAAGAAATTAAGTGAGAGCTATTTACCTTCTTTTCCTCCTTGGTAAGTTTCTTTAAAGAACAATGCTGGTGAAATTTTCTTCTTGAGCTGATCGATGCTGACAACTTTTTCAATCTCAAGCTTCTCAGGACTGGAGACGAAGGGTGGGGAACAGATTAAAAAAAAAAAGACCTCTTTTTTACCTTCTATATTCCTATCTTCATTGATAAAATAAGAATCAGTAAATACATGCTCTTAAGAAAAATTTCTTTGGACTATCTTGTGAGCCAGTGAAGTTTCTCCCTGCACAGGAGGGTTTGTCACTTCAGGGAAATAAAAAAAAATCCAACAAATCCCYAAACAACAAAACACCAAACAGCAGAGTGTGTGCCTGAACTCAACAAAGTTCTGGACATGCATGATTCAAATCTTGTTTGACATATTTAAGGCACTTAGTCATTATTTGAGACTTTCATCTGAATATATCCAAAATTCACCAGTCWTTAAACTTACTGTGTAAATGGCAATACTCACAGCTTGCATGGAAGGAAAGGTTGTGCTGCTGATTTTAGGGAAACATGGCACACAAGTTTGGCTTTATTCCAAAGCTGTCCCCTCCACAATGTAATGTTAGATTTCTCTRCATGAAGATGGAGAAAGGAAGACTAAGTGAAACCACTTGCCGGATGGGACTGAAAGAAAGGGCTGCTGAATCTCTAAAACCAGTTTAGGGAAAATTTCATACTAATACCAGACAATAATGTTAAAAGGTAACAGAAAGGGTGTTATTGACACTGTATGTTCTGACCTGCTTTGAGCAGAGTACAGGAGGTTGATATGTTACCTACACCTGTCTGGATGAGCACACCCTTGATGCCAAGGTGTGTATAATATCTGAGGAATTATATCCTCTTTCCTTACACCTTAACTACCACTTTCATACATATTAATTTTGTTTGAATGAGGTTCAAAAAAAAAGCATGACAGATGCTCGTATTATTTGAAGGGCCATTGAACAGGAGATTCAGGTAGATCAGTTTCTTACTACACTTGAATAAGAAAGGAGTGAAAAAAGACTTTTGATCTTGTTCACTTCTGGTTCATTCTGATAAAAGAAGCTACACATTAAAGTGTCTTTTTGATCATCCAGTATCAGGAAGAGATGCCTCCAACCAGCACAGTTTTATCCAAAATGGATAAAATTCATGTATACACTCAGCATAACTAAACTGGTCAAACATTAAACGTCAAAACATCAAAACCTTTTGTGTCTGTATCATAAAATCAAAAAATGGAATTCATTCTTACCTGTACTTCTATCTGTGTTGAAGGCRTTTGGTCTAAACAAAGGAAGAAAGACAGAATGACTAGGCTGGAACAGGGAATTCTGGCCASTGAATTTTACATTAAGGATATTTTATCAGTGAAATAAAATAGCAAGATTRGTAATACCYTYTCTRACCTCAAGATATCACTGCTGCAGCAWCTTGTACTATTTTAGATACCTTGATAACTGTTTTTAGCACCTCACAATACAGTCCCCACATCTGGATCCCCTCCTCTCAGCACAGGTATCATACTGTACCTGTGATCACCTGGCCATCTACATATTCTCTTCACAAGCAGTGACACACCARTGAAGGGTTCCGAGACAAAATATACAGAACACTAATTTAGAATACCAAGCAAGATAATGCCGTTAATTTTTTTTACCATCCACAATTTGCTCAATTAGGTAAAACCCCCCCACACTATTTGTGGATTCTACCTAGCCAGAAGGCAAGCAGGTGGAAAGAGCAGCAGAACTGCTTCCCACAGGGGCCACCCTGCTGCATAAAACCAGTTGTGCCACCTCTTGCTTTGCATCAGAAATACTTACAATGCTAAGTCCCTGTGACACATCCATTCATTTCAGCATTGTTCATTTAAAGCAATTCTGAGCTACTGCCAAGAGCTATGAATTCTTCATGCTACRTGCAGATTTTCCAGAACTCATTTCCTAGCTTACCTTGATGGGGGCACAAATTTTGGTCCTTGTACCACGTCATCTTTGTAAGTAAATGAAACAACAGCRTAAGGGCAAACATGTCTTGGTCTTCGCCTGATCTCATCAAAGCCGTATTCATAAAAATAGTACTGGGAAAAAGTGACACAATGTTAAATCAGAAATCTGGAGCAACAGTCAATTTCTTGAAAGATGGTATCTGAAATAAGGAAGCTTTTAAATGCTTCTCTCATACGTACTATAGAGTCTGGAAAAGGAAATAAAAGAAATAAAAGGAAGAGAAAAAAAAGAGAAAGGAAAATACTATTCTTTCCTAACCAACGTTTTCCCTTTTAGGAGTCTCACTTAATGACCACAAACCACTTGTACTTTTACACTTCAAACTCCTGTATTATYTCTCCTCCCCAGTCTCCATTCCAGTTCCACGTACATTCCCTGGCTATKTCCTATTCCACCTACACCCCAATGTGAAGGGGATTCTTCACCACAAGGCTCAGAAACACACAATGGACACAGGAGAGTCTGACGTTGTTCTGTGATTTYGAATGCAGGCACCTGTGGGACACTACACACACACACAGCTGCAGCTTTACAGGGAAGCTCAGGATTGTTGTGTCTTCAGTGATTTTATCCCCATCRTCTCAGAGGTTCTGTTCAGGAAGTTTTTACATGAGAAGGTAACACAGGCTCAGCCTTACCTGAGTAAGTTCGTAGGCTCGATAGGCYAACAAGGAGGTTACTTTATTTGCATTCTTTGAAACATGACACTCATGCTTTGGGGTGGGATCTAACACATTCTTGGCAGTTGATTCCATTGCTTTCATACCAATGTGGTCATATATGCTCTTCATTTTACCCTGTAATAAAGCACAAGAATTGTAAGCATGRGCTTTTTCCTGAAAACTGGCAAATTGCTTCAAGTACCAAAGAAAGTAAGAGCAGGGAAAATAAAACAGGCCATTACAAAAGCCACTTATAAAAATACATTATTTTCATACTTTCAAACAAAAAAATCCATTTTTGCCTTTGATAACAGTTTATTATGCTTAATTTAAGTTTAATATCAACACTGAATTTTAAACCTATTAGAGTTCTAGTTTCTCTACAAGCAGATCATTGTGCAAACTAAAAGTTAGGTTAAAACCACCTGTGTGTTATCAGTAAGCAATGTAATTCTTCAAGAATAGCAAAATAAAATTACCTTTATTATTTTAAAAACAATCACATCTCCAGTTGCTCCAGATTCTAGAGGATTAGGCTGCAATAAATCAGCATACTTGGAGATATATACACCTGAGAACAGTACAAAAATAAATACAATATACTGAATGTTAAAACATTATTAGAGGTTAAAAAACATTACATGGGATCAAAAGCTCAATGTACACAAAAGAATAAAGATACACTGGTATCTTGGTTTAAACCAAAATSAGAATTAGGCCTTCACTTTGGGAATTTAATTGAACTAGTCAAAAACAGAGCWATGAAATAATGTTCTAATGTCTATTTCTTTGGCTAAAAGTATCTTGCTGTGATATTGCTGCAGTAAGTGATAGAAAAAGGACTGAAAGTTTACACAACTGCATCATATCATCTGCCAACTAATTCTGAATAATCAAAAGATAGTTACCCATGGAAGGGCTGCCRAGAATTGTGATTTTGGAGTGGCCAACCTGCAGCCCCTTTTCACATATGCTCTGGATCTAAAGAGAACAGACAGTTTTTTTAAGCAAGTCTAATAGGAAAGCCAGGATATGAAAAGAACAAATAGTGAGAAATCACAATTACAGAATTTAAACAGAGATGTAAACAAACTCCCAACCCTTACAGAGGCAGGACCAATCTGAATTCTCTAAACTGTAAACTGTGCARGTCAAATACTGAGGGAGCAGCTACACAGCTGTATCTTAAAAAACAACAGCCTCCCTATAACTTAAAAAACAGTTTGTGAACATTACTCGCGTTTAATAYGAGTTTAATACGTTTAATAGAAAATTTTATTATTTAAAACGGAGGTATACCTATCAAATGATTGAATGCTTAAGAAATCCTGGATCTAAAACAGCAGAAAAAGCACAGAAATTTCCTTCCCATCACTTTGATTAAAAATATTAAGTATTTGACCAAAAAAAAGACAGGGAAGACAATGTCCATTTTCTAATATGACAGGTTATCTTGTTGATGCAAAAGAAACCCCAAAAAACCCACCAAAACCTAACTGCAATGAAAACACAAAATATTCCTCCTCAATTAAAAAAACCCAAACACAAACTCAATAAAAACTTACATGTCATCCAGAAAAATCTATCGTTTTATTTACAGAACAGAGCCTAAACCAGAAAAGATACTTTACAGAGACATAAAAATGGAGGATTATAGGGAATCTCACATATGGTAACGGAGGATTTAAATGGTGTTGTATGAGATTTTTTTCCCATCCTTCTACACCTTCCACTGCTAAATTTTGGAAAAGTAACTTTAAGACTGCACCAATGGAAAAAACCAAAGACCCAAAACCTCTTAATTGATAAAGCAAGCATTTCCCCTGCAGRGTTTCATTTTCTCACCTGGCACCGATCCACCATGAGGAATGCGTAGCTTTCCGAAAGCTCTTTCTCCGGGCGCCCATCGAACTTCAGCTCTCTGCGTTTTTCTSTGAACTGTTCATACAGAAAGTTCTTAACACCAGCACACAGATACTGCTGACACAGTCAAGTGGCAATGTTTTAAGGGCCCATCAAAGTTACATGCAAGTGTACAAAAATAATCAAAAGACCATCCAAATGAAATTACTGTAKGCTATAATTCAATTTCAAAAATATTATACCTGTGGGAAATCTACTTGGCTTCATTTGCCCAAGTATTTGGTTTTTTAAGAGACACTCTTCAAACAAACCTGTGCTGTARTATTTGGTTTGATCTTCATAGCAGAACAAGCTAGAGCCATACAGCCCAATGCCTTCCATATAATCTTTGAAACCCCAAAAGTACATTTTTTTCTCCTTTTAGATCTCTTACACTGTGCATGTACTTCTGCAGATGCACTTCACTGCTACTGAGGTGATTTTTACCAGTATTTCTTCACTATAACTATGAATAATTAATGTTATAGTAGCAGAAAATGCTTCAGTTTACTTTTTAACTTCAAGATGATAATCTGAGCAAACAAATTATATATTCAGTTACTTCATATGTGAASCTTTTTGGCATTGGGAATGAAAATTTCATTTCTGAGTGATGAGAGCAAGCCAAGGCTGGATTTAAGACACAACACATTAGGTACAACAGAAGGGCTTCAACCARGATGTTCCACTTACTAGTTCAGTAATCAACTTGTTAAAAGCACTTGTGAGAAAATAACAAAACTACAGAGACTAGGAGAACTTAGTATCGGGCATATATATTTTAATCTTAATTTTCACAGGAAACAACACCTTTCAAAGAAGACACTAAAACATCTTTCCAAGTTATTAAAACACAAAAAAAACTAAGAAAATGTTTGAAAGCTAAAATCACACAGAAATAAGTGGTGCCAARTACAGTTTTGCATTTAGCCTTTTTGGAGCATCAAGTAGGCAAATTTGCAACTATGCAGTAATAAACTTGCCTAAACAATAGCTGCTTACATTTCTAGGGATGTGAGTTTGCAGTTAAGTGCCAACCACATAACTGAAAGTAATCCCCAGGTCTCTGCTCTAGACTGAGAAGAAGCACTGTCATTTGACTGGTACCTTATTAAGAAGCAGAAGCCACAAATATACTCACTTCCTTTTCCAACAGTTCACTATGAACTAAGCTGGCTCTCTTGTATTTAAAATTGGACGCTGAACTTGTATCCAAGTAGGAAGAATGCAGAATCTTCAAAATATCATCAAATTCTCGAGAACCTGGAAGTACTGGCTGAAAGAGTGCTATGAAAGAGAAGAAATAAAATAATTAGCACCCATACACATGTGAAAACATCCAGAATTTCCCAGTTCACTGCCAGTTTATGTATGAAGACAAATAATTTGTGATTCAATTTTAAATATAAAACAAGTAAAATACCTGGAAAATATGGACTTCAGGAAGTTTAACTTAAAACTACCTACAGTGATAAAATCTTAAATCACTTTTTTTCARTATTATTCTTGAGCATCTATTAGTTCTCAGAATTTGTAACGGAAGCACCTCAAGTCTGAATTTAACCCTGAAAAACATCTAATATGTACTGCAAAACACTGTAATTAGACTTTCMGAACTGTAATTAACTAATTAACTCTTAATTATGAAGCAGGAACAAATTGCTCTAATAAAAACCTCAACCAGAGTTTYATAGCTTGGCCTTGCTTCAGAACTATTATGGGGTTTTGTGTCTGTTTGCTTATGGCAATTAAGCTAAACATGAAGAAATCCAGTACTGTTTAGAGAAGACAAATAAGCTCCTATTATTAAAAAAAGCCCACTGCCTGTGAGYATGCTTAATGATGTTATCCCTAACTGCTTGAAAAGGAAAGCCTTTCATCTGCTGTTGTGCAAATTCCCTCCTGGGCAAACCTGTGCCTGAGCTCCCACAGGAAAATGTTCACATCCCCAATCTTCTTTGTCCATGTTAGGGTACCAAGGTGACAAACTGATCAGAAGAGCAACACCAGAGTGAGCCAGCAGAGAATGGGAGTGCAGATTTTGAGACCAGTGGCTAGGAAAATAACATCTCTGGGGAAACTGAACTAGTACAACACAAAAAGAAGTTTTTCTCCTCAAGRTAAYTTCCAAAACATGCACCGAAATTGCAGGATTTTTACTGTAGTTACAACAGGTAGAAAGAACTACATCAGTACTAGTCTTACAAAAAAATAYCTACCATTACTCTAACAACGAATTAAATTTAATTACATCTTCAGAATATATTCTCCAAATTCATTAAATACAGCAGTAGATTCAGATAGCAATCTTTCCCTCATTTGCAGAAAACATTACTGAATAAGCCTCAATATAAAACAAATATTCCTAATGAAAACAGAACTGTTCTGGGTTATCTAGTRAAAGCTGCTCACTTTAGAATGCAACACGACATCTGCAAACTCAAGCAATGATTCCAACACCAGCAACAACAAGCAAGTGATTTTTTGAGGAGCGGAAGTTATGAAAGTGATTTAGAAACCAAACTCATGTAATGTCCTTTTAAGAAACTACGCTTTCATGCTTGAACAGCTGACAGCAATATGGCAGGGAGAGAGAAYTGAGAGTGAATTAAATTCTCGACTTAGTATTACTGGGACCGAATGCTCTTGTACTGAAGAGAGAAATGCTTACTAATAGAAAGCAAGCCCATTGTAGCTACACACACCCTGGAAAAGCACCCCCTATTCCACCCCCGGCCCAAACACATCTTGGGCACTACAGAACCAGGGTTCAGTCCCTGTCAGAAAGAACTGCAGTTGTCATGCTGCCAGCTCAAAAACGGCCAGTTAAGGCAGAAGGTTATCTGTGCCAGCTGCTTGACCAAATTTCCTGTTTTCTTAACAGCATTTACTGTGCTTTATCCCTTCTTCCTACTTCCCCCGGGACAAATGCTCAGCAAAAATCAGTCTCTCACTTCCCTCTGGAGCCCAAAGGAGAAAGCACTGCAGGGTGAGCTAGGAAGAGCCACCACAAACCACACACAACATTTTCTGCTTTGTGGAAAGCTCTGAGGAGCGAGCTGAGACAGACTTGCCCCAAACCAGCAATTCCCCCTGTTCTCCTGCTAGGGAGAACCTACATGAACTACGATACTTAGTTCTCAACACATTCATGGAAAAGCCCTACCTATTCTTYAAGTTATGAAATACAAAAAAGATTCTCGGTTTTTTCTTCCAGAAGCTGAGGTACAGCAGGCTTCYTGCTTTTAATCAAAAGGTGAAACACTACCCCAATGAGGTGAGTGGCCAGGCCATACTTTTCAGTTTGTCACTCAAGCTATGGTGTTCAGAGGCAGCAATACGTTAACAGCACCACAGCATTGCCTGCACCTCATTTCAAGGAAGGATTTCAGAAACAAGACAAAACTAAAATAAAACCAAGGAGAAGACTTTGTGCAGCAGTCACCRAAACCTGTGCTCCCAGGCAAACCATGAAATTACTCATTTCCAGTCCCACATCACTTCAAAGACCAGTTGTGTGTACAGACATATCTTCCAGGCTTGCTGTACAAAGCTGATGGGGGCATGCTGCACCTTTACCGACCTGTGTTAATTAAACAGTAATTAAAGTAAGAACTAGCCTGCAGCATCCTTACAACACAAATCAATTGTGGGGTTTGCTGGCTTGCTCTGCATAGGTTAAAATAATTAAATAAATGATGGGTTTGTTCAGCTTCTACCCAGGGCTTTGGAACATATATAATTACTATTAAGTGGAAATTGAGTTTAGCTAATGAACACTAGTCAGGGATGGACTGGATGTCTGAATGTCTGGCACACCTGAGAGGCTCTACTTTTCTTTCACAGCTTCAACTTTAGAAAACTGAGATGAGAGTTAGTGGRTTTGGTTCTTTAAGTCCAAATGTGAAGACAGAGCCATCCTCCTTGAGAAAACCTGAACAAACTTTTAAATGAAGATAAGCACATTACTCATTTTCTTATCAGCTAAGCTGGCAGAATGCTAGCACTCTTCACACACAAGTGTTCCTGCTACGAAAATTCCATTGAGAAGCACCCTTTAAAGTTTTCATTTTTTTAAGTCTTCATTTTTTAAGATTAAGACCAAAAACCAGTGGTGTTAATGAACTGTAAAATTTTTACCCTAATGACTTTTTCAGCCCAAAACGTCTTTTGCTTTCAAAAGGCCAAAAGTTACCAAGTTCAAGGACTAACAGAGCTCCTCACCTGGAAATATCATGCAGAAAACAGTAGGAGCCTATCTCTACCAAAGATAAGGAAAATTAAAAGAAAAAAGACAAGACGAAATGATGAGGTAGAAAAGGGACAACCTGTACCTTCATGCAAGTATTGCTGAGAGTTTCATGGGTAAAAGCAAGACCTTTTGCCCCACTCAGCCTCAGAAACAGGAGTTACTCCCTACTTTGATAAGCTCCAGAAACAAACATCCAGCTTTTATCAACAAGCAGCCCCTTCAAGACACTGAATGCAAAGTCAGCAACCTTTGTGAAATTATCTTTTGATAAGGGATCACTCAGATATCACTGACAGCTCAGCAAAAGTGCTCTTACACAGTGCTTTATCCTTAAAATTTGCCTTCCTAATCCCATTAAGGATCTCTGAAGTTTCAAGCAAACTTGGAAACCTCTGAAGATCTGACAACTGAATTACAAGAGGCCAGGACAAGCCTGAAGATAAACAATAGGTAAGCTGTTCAAGAGAGCATAACACCATTACTGAACTCTATGCACTAAGAAAACAAATCTTCAAGAGTTCTGAGGAAAGCAAATGCAGGCACACCTTAAAAAAATAATGTTGCAGCCAACCTTTTTTTCACTTGTTTCCCGAATTCTATGCTAGCAAAAAGAATCAGGAAATCAGAAGAATTCTCTGCGCCAACTGATCACAGTTGTTTCCAAGAGGTATCCTTCCTCCAGATGCATTTCTCCAGATTAACAAGGATTTCTGCTGACTTTCATTTCCTACTTAAGTGTCCAGAAGGGGAGATAAATTCCAAAGAAGATAAATAAGAAGCTAAAGCCTAAATTTTCTAGGACATTTCTCTCACATTTTTGCTTTCTGAATTCATTTTTAACTGGTCCATTACCAAAAATTGTTACTGAAACCCATTTTGGTGCTTAAAAAAAATAAAAAACCCACCAAAAAAAAACCCCTGCAAACAAACCCAAACACCTCTCACAAAGTCATCCTGTATATACTTCGTATACAGCAGCTAGACCTTCAAAACCAAGGGAGCAGGTATCTCTCAGTACGGTGTGTCCAGGAAAGAAATGGTGGTTTTAAAAGCAAAACAAGGACAATTCCAAGGCAAGGAAGGATGGGGGAAGCTTTCCTGTGCATTGCATCATGCTGGGCTTTAGAATCGAGCCAAGAAAGCTCTTCTGAGAGGCGTTGATGGCATTCAGATTATTTTGCAATTTAACAAAATGTATTTGAACACTGGCAGTAAGGATAATATAAGCCTATGCCACTACAGCATCAGATGATCCATGCAGTGCTGATCTTCCAGTCCAGTTCCAGAACTGACTGAACTGAATCATTTTTCAAATGACAACACAAATCCCAACAGCAATTTGGTTGTCCTCAAACTGCATGTTTGGGAGTCCACGGTRTGAGACCAACACTCAGAAACTCTAAGGCCACAAGCCCCATGGGCCGAATGAAGCAGGGTCTRCTTGGAGAGCTTTGGAAGCTCTAAGTCATCAGAATGATTAAAGTGCCCAACAACCTTTCTGCGGGCTGAAAGGAGAAAAAGGACAACTGCACTAAACGTTAAGAATGGATCAAATAACATTACCAAGTCAGTTTTTAAAGTAAGGTAAGAATGGCTTCCTCTTCTACCCTAGAGGCCACAGAAGCCTGAGGTTGGAACGACTCAACCTAAAACTTTTCGATGGCTCTGCATAGACAAATGATGAACCAGATGACCTGGAAAGGGTATTTTGCAGATTTCATTCACACTGGAACCAAATGCTAACGAGGAACTTCAAATATCGTTGGTCAAGTACTGAACAATACTGAAATACATTTGAAGGTATTCACATGTAACCACACGTTGGTGTRGCATACAGGTCACTTCAGTTGTTCATGAAGCACCATGCTATATCCAGATACTTTTCTGTCAGATGGATTCTAAAAGACTTTTTTTCTCCAAATCAACCCAGTTCTTTTTACAAGGAATCTCTCCCAGACTTGTATCACCCCAAGGCAGGGTGGCTACGGGAAAGAATGGGAAGAAAAAGGGGTCATTACTGCCAAAATGAATTATTCCATTACTGGAAGGAGAGAAAAGACTGGATAATGAAATGAACCTACCTTCATCTCTTCCTTACAGAAGAAAGCATTTCAAGAAGTTAAGAAGTTACACTCTTCTCTGRAAAACAGAAGCCTATTCAAACAAGTATTTTTGTCATATAGACTAAGTTACTGACTCCATATTGTAAAAGGGCAAGAAGTGAGATAAGTTTCAGGGGGGAAATCACATGTGTCTTCAACTCCATTTAAGAAAAAAAAGTAAAGCAAAAACCAGCGGAGCCTTGTGAAAAGCAAGAAAAACCACAGGCTTTTAGAGCAAGAGATAACTCAGAAACAAAAAAAAAAAAAAAAAAAAAAAA
>NW_026623428.1:872397-1124248 GCF_030028575.1 Malurus melanocephalus
ACCCTGGACACTTAGAAGCCAAACGCTTCCAAGGCGAGGCACAAGAACGTGGGATGCTCCCTTCCTCCCTGCCAAGAACTTTTACCAGATGAGAACAGTCTTCTGCATATCATCAAAAGAAACTGCTCAGTGTTTGTCTAGTATATCCTAACCAGGATTACACCCCTTTCCTGCAGGGGGCAGGTCAGGGGGAAGAGAAAAGCGAACCATCTTCTCTGATGACCGAGTCCGAAAGAACCATCTTCTCCACATGCGAAGGCACCTCCAGAAGCAAAGCCGAGATGAACTCAAGCCCACCCTGATCGCATMCAGCTTCGCCTCCTTTTAAAGCAAAGGTCGGAAATCCAAGCCGAGTTTGTTTTGGGGTTTTTTGGTTTTTTTTTCATCCTTGTGACAAAATAAAAGTGGGAAAGAGGGGAGGTAGGGAAATAATGTAAAAGCCTGACACTTAAATCGGCTCCCCAGCAGCCTCGCGAGTGCGAGCCAGCAGAGCCTCCTCCACACCCGCAGGGTTTGCATGCAGCCGTGTGAGGTGTCTGAGAGCTGCCTGATGAATCGGATGGAGAGGAGCGAGGGAGAGAAGGGAGGAKAAGGGAAGAAACAACCTTTCTTTTCTCTGCTCTTCCTGGGGATGTGAAAGTTCTTCCTAACAGGCTGCTGGTCTTCTGGGGGCTTAGGGAAAGGGGGCGGCCCCGCGAGCACACCGCTGGGCGGCTGCTGCTGCTGCTGTTCATTTGCCGTCGAGATGCTGCTCCTGCGCTGGCTGCTGCTACTGATGCTGAGGTTTGTGGGGACCTTGTCCTCTGCAGCAGCAGCAGCCACCAGCAGCGCCACCCCAGCGCTACCGCTCTCAGAGCGTCCGCCATTTTGTGTGGTGTCCTCAGCGGCTCCTGCTCTGCTACTCTCCACTCCGAGGACGCCCGCGCCGGTCTTCTCCGTCCGCTGATGCCGCTCCGGCTCCATCACGCCGCCACTGGGGATAGCGGCATCGGCCATTCCCTCCGGAAAAGCGAGCCCGGCAGCCCGCGCCTTCTCTTCTCCCCAGCACAGCGCCCCTGCCCAGAGCCAGCAGCGCCCGCGCCGCCCAGGCTCGCCCTCCGCCCTCCCGCCTCACGGCAGCCCCCGGGCCGCCCCCGCCCCGCCACACAACATGGCGGCGGCGCGGGGGCGGGGCTGCGGCCAGCCCTGCCAGCCAATCCGCTCGCGGCACACGTTATAAATAGGGGTGCGGCCGGGCGCAGGCAATGCCCACGCGCTGGGGCGGGCGGGGCCGAGCCTGGTGCTCATCATCCGCTGCTCCCGCCCACGGGCACCGCTCAGCACCGCTCGGGACCCGCCCGTCCCCCTCATGGGCACCGCTCAGCACCGCTCGGGACCCGCCCGTCCCCCTCATGGGCACCGCTCGGCACCGCCACTCTCCTGTTCGTGGGCACCGCTCGGGACCCGCCCGTCCCCCTCATGGGCACCGCTCGGCACCGCCACTCTCCTGTTCGTGGGCACCGCTCGGGACCCGCCCGTCCCGCCCACGGGCACAGTTCAGGACCGGCTGCTCCCCCCAGCCGGCACCGCTCGGGGCCCGCCCCCTCCCGCCAAGCAGCGGCGTCTCTTTCAGGCCCGGAGTGAGGGGAGCCCGGCGGCAGCGGGGCCGGAGCGGTGCCCGGAGGGGACGTCGCGCTGCCAGGAAGGCCGCAGCCGGGGCACGGCTCCTGCCCTGCAGCCGGGGCACGGCTCCTGCCCTGCAGCCGGGGCACGGCTCCTGCCCTGCAGCCGGGGCACGGCTCCTGCCCTGCAGCCGGGGCACGGCGCCGGGATCGGGCTCCCCCCCAGCCGGCTGCCCTTGGGCACCAACCCGCCCCGGCGTTTCGGGGCCAGGAATGCTCCGGCTCCAGGGCTGGCACCGCCGTCTGGGCCCACTCCCAGCGCCAACTACAGGTTCACTAGTCCCCTAGTTAGAAGAGCACTAAAGAACYTATATTGGAGGCTAGTATCGATCAGAAGGGGAACATTTACTCGCCTGCAAGGCTCACAACTTCTGGTGCAAGAGGGTTTTGAAAATGTGAAAGCCAAAGCAAAGACTTTTCCTTGGCAGTTCCAAGGAATGGACCGAGTGAACAGTGCCTGCTGAAAATAACCATTCTTGCAGTGCCTAGGAAATGCCTACACCAGACGTTTAGTTTTACAAGTAGCTAGCCAAACATTTAAAACCTATCACTTGTTTTCTTTGTTAAAAGTGTACTAGTGCTGTAGTTGTTAAGCAAGTGCATGCATTCATTAGCTACTCGTAACTGTAGCTATTTGTATTGACACCTCGAAAACAGCTACTGACCTTAAAAAGAGGAAGTCTTCATGCTTGCTAGATATGCACGGAACAGGTATTTTAACCTGTCCCTTTTATTTTATTAATCTCTGGCTTTTTATTAGCTGTAAATCAGAAAATATAAATAATCTATCAGCTCACAAATGACCTGGTGCTAGTTGTAGCTTCCAGGGTGTTAGAAAAAAAATAAGCTAATAATTATTAGTAGCTCTTAGAAGTATTTGGGGACCCAGCAAGTTTAAACAGGGTAATTAGTATCTATAATTTATGTAAATTACAGAAACATAACACCAAATACTTATGTAACTGCAGAAATATGGTGTTCCATGTTTCATCATCCAGAGATAATAAAACCCACAAACACAGTGTTCATTCCATGGTTACACTAAGAGGCTCCCCRAGAATGTGATGTTCTGCCTCTGTGAGAACTTGGTGCTGATTAAGAGAATATTACAGATGAGTTGATATATTATTGAAATAATTTTGCCATGCTCTCCTTGTTTAAATAGAATTTCCCTATACAAGAAAAAAAAACCTGGAAATACCAATCTAGATCTGTTTAAGAYAGTGTTGATCCATTATACATTTCCAAACATGTCAAATTGCTTTATTAATTTTGAATTGGCAAAGATGTTCAAAACCACATTCAGGCTGTGCATGTGTCCMGTAGACACCAAGTTCAGGTGATAGGTGTTGGGACCAAAAAAGTCTGAAGTCTTGTTTATTTACTAAGCAGCACACAAWGAAGTTTTCCTCATTTCCCAYTTGCTTTAATAAGATATGCATGCAGTTATAGGGAATTATTTTTATGTGTAGATTAACCTAAGTCTGAGAGAGATCTTTACAAAAATTTGGTCCTAATTGATAAATTTTCTAATAACTCCAGGTCACTGCACTACCTTGTGCATCTTAGATCCCAACAGATATCAAACAGGTACAAAGAATCCCAGTTTGGAAAACAATGGTTCAGTGAAAAACCACCATAGGAAGAGATCACTTGAATACTCCAAAGTAAAATAGGTTATAAAATCTGTCACTTTATTCTCTCTCTAGTTTCTGGTTTCTGTGGTTTTTGGTACTTGCCAAGCATTCGACCACAACTCCCAGGCCTGCACCAAGTGGTTTCCTACCCTAGTACAAAGCAGCTGCAGATCCCTTTGATTCTGAAATCAGATGATTTTAACACATATAGTAACACACATTAAGAACAGATTAACTAGCACAAAATGAGATGCAAGGGAGGTTTATATGCTCAGGGAGCAAATTGGGTGCTTGCTCCAGACATTACTTTGGTATTCTTTTATGAAAGCAAATTTATAAATTTTTAAATTAAATTTAAAATGTAAAATTACTCAATCTGAGCATATCATTATAGCTTAACTTAAATAACTAGAAATTACTAGAATGTTACTTTCCATCATTAAGGATGCAAAACACATCTAATTTCTTCAATAGTTTCAGAGCCAATTTTGTGCTGACCAAATTTCAGGTGCCAGCAGATCAAAGAGGAGAACTGCATCAATAATCTTTCTTCTTAGACCATGCAAAGACAAGAACCTTTGGAAAACTCAGAAACAAAACCTAATTTACACACTTGGAAAGATCTTTAGTATTATTTACCAGCCATGGAGAAAATATGCCTATGATACTAAAAGGTGAGACACAAGGGGGCAGGAGTCTTGACCTGGCTCTAAAACCAGGAATTAGTAGCAGAAATGCACCTATTCCTTTTTTTTCCTAACATGTACATTATCCTCATGTAAAAGATTGAAACTATCTACTTGTGTTTTTAAATGCTTTCATGTTGTAATTATTCATACATTTAGTATCTTAGAATATTTTAAATTTAATGCAATCAAATCAGCTATGAAACTACACCATTATTTCCAACAGATGGCAGCATAAACCTGGAGACCACATCACGGTATATTTAAATCAGTATTCATTACTTAGCATTAAATATGGAAGAGCTGCCCATTCTGGATCTGAAACCCCCTTTTTAAAAGGAAATTAATCTTTTTTCCATATGTGTGGAATTTGCTTTCAGACTCTGTTGATCCTTGGGAATCAAGATTTGGCTGTGAACTCCCAGGCAGTGTCAACATAAAACATCAATTTTTTTTAAMGTGCAATCCACTAAACTGCTATCTCAAAGCTCTGATGTAGCTTTCAAATTCTAGAAACTCTGTGAAACTTCAAGAAACCTGGTTCCCACTGTCACAGAAGCATTTTTAAGGCAGAAGCCCTGGATCAGGTGGGTCATGCTAAATAGGAAATGTGATTTTCTACCCTGCAATTTTGGGCCTATCCTTACCCAGATTCTGGCAACTGATTTTCTGATAGGAACTTCATAGACCTCACACTTACTGTTCAGGTGTCTTTGTGTTCCAGGTCCTCATCTGGCGTTGCTCTTTTCAGTGCTGCTGAGCAAATCTAGGGAAAGAAAGGCCACAGACATTTCAGTCTTGTGCTGTAGTCTCAGAGGACACACACAGTTCAGAGTTCCAARGCCATTCTCTTTGCTTACCTTTCTTTCTCAGCCAAGACAATCTCTGCTTTTACCTTTACTGCTTCTGGTCCATCAGGTCTTTCCTCAGCTCAGCTGCACCAACTGACCTCACCAGGACAGAAGAGCAAACTGGTTTGTCACAAATCTGCCACCTGAGACCACTGACATGCTGCTCTTAAGAGCAGGACACCTCATCCCTCACCCTTCCCCCAGACTGTGGGATCCAGAGAGCTCACACCTCAGATTTAGACGAGTKTCTGCATCCCTCTCCTCATTTTGCCATCCCCTCATGGTGATCATGGAAGCATTTGACAGCACAGGCTTTTCACTGCCTCTTGCCTCTTCACTGCTGCAGYCTCTCAGCCTCCCCTCTGGACATCAGGATTATTGTGACAATCACTTGTACATACTTATTTGTATTACTCTTCTTTACTTCACTCATAATTTTACATTTTATCCACATTTTTATACATTTTATTGTCCAAGCCCACCTCATCCCTCTACCACCACCACCACCCTCCTGCCACAATCAAAAGTCATCCTTTCAAAAGCAGTGCTATTTTAAAAGTGCTAGAAATAAAACAAACTTACCCAWTCCAGCACAATATTAGTACTCTTAAACTGGAAAGCTTAATCCTTAAGATGATGTGAAGAGAAAAACYCAACATCATTAGGATTCATTAGATCAATCAGTAGCTAAGTGCATGTCGACTACAAAGCAAAACCAAAACACTTGCACTCCAGAATGTTGAACAGTAAGTGGGTGGCTAAATTATAGTAAACAAATGTAAATTAAATTAATCTTCTGAGATTTCCTGGCTGGTTGGTGGCTTCTGCATACCCCAAAATTAATCATCTCAACTGTGACCCACGAGGAATCATGAGAGAGAAACCGATGACAGGATGTTAAATTTTTGTTCCACCTACTTACTAAATTAATGATGTCATGCAAAACTTTGGGGAATGTRGTGAATTGAGTGCAGTGACTTGTTTCTGTTACTACTGTGCATTTAGCAAATTAGATCCAAATATCTACCAATTTTATGAGAAACAAAGTACAAGCTTTGCCTACTTATGTTAAAACCTCACTGCATGCACCACTGAAATCTTTTTGTAGTCTACTTGCACAACCAACCAAACCAAATAAAAACCAAAATGGTTTACTGTAATTTATTTGAAATGCTTCCAGAAAAGTTTAAGGCCATTATTAAAAAAAAAAAAAAAGTATACACACATTAATTCTTTCTTCTTTATCTGAACATTTTACATGCTTTTTGCTCTTCCTCAACATTTTTACTGAACAACTTCCCTATGCCTTTTCTTTTGCAGATTTTTCCTCTCTCTCATCACTGGTATAYTCATTCAGTTCTAAAAATGAAGCAGTTGAAATAAATTACAAAGTCTGAAACAGAAAAGAAAATTGATTTGTTTTTTGAAAAACTATAAATACAGAAATATGTTCTATAGGGTAAAAATGCCATTTTTTTAAAAAATAAAAACACCTTGTTTTATATTGTTTATCATCTTGTCACACTGATTTCTGTAATGCACATCAGCATATATATATATGTAAGATACTTAGTAAATTTTCTGTAAACTTGCAGAACACAAGAAAATATTTTTGGCAATAACTTAGCAGTTTTTCTACTTTTGTTGTTACAAGTACTTTGCACAGGTTATCTTGTGTAATACCAAGAATCACTTAAAATTTGTAATATATCATTTTTATAGCTTGCCGTACAGCACTGGCATTATTTCTTATAGTAAGAAATACCACCCAGGGATTCCTGAAAAATAACAGGATATTCAACTAAGTRTTTTAGACTGCATTTGAGTGACTCATTTGCTTCTCATCATAATGAGTAGATTAAATCAGCCACCAGAAAACACAGTAACATTTCCAATTACAGAAAGAAATTAAATGTAACAAAACCTTTTAAAACAAAACTYGAGGAAAATAAGAAGGATGTAATACATCCTAAAGGAAAAACAATTCCCTTTTTGTTTAAACTTTCTCTACATAATCCCATAGGGTATTTGTAGAGCACCATTTATATAAAATCATCACTTAGTCTTAAAAACCAACTACATGTTATTGTAAACAGACATTTACAGAAAATTAAATGTTTTAACATTAGTGGTGCTTAAAACCAACAGTGGAGGTCAGTGGAGTGCAAAATGCTGAAGAGGGCCYATACACAAGCTAAAGCTCCTTTCCATTTTTATTCTGTAGGGGGTAATATATATATGGCACTGAAAGCAAACGACCAGCTTATTTACAAACATCCAGTATTCTCAGCATTTCATTAATTCAGTGCTGGCTGTAGAGGTTTGGTTGTGGTTTTTTCARTTGATTATTTTCAGCATTACATGCTCTGACAAATAAACCATCTCACTATGCTGACCATTTGAAATGTCCAGATTTCAGTAAGTTTGGTTGCTTAGGTCAGTGCTTCATTTTGAAAAATAAATCCCTAAAGAGTCCCTGGTTTCATGGCCTGCTGGTTATATTCTTGTTGACTTAATACCACAGGAGTTTGGATAGGTTATTGCAAGATAGTTTTCTTTTTTTTTCCAAGAAACTACTTTTTCTTTCCATGCCTTTAAGAAAACTAATTAACTTGATACCCATCCTGAAATTCCATAGTAAGTCCACATCTTCAGCTGCCCCTTTAAARGGCAAATAAGGTATTTAAAAATTAGGAAAATGTTATTTATGTAATGCATATATAAACAGTAGTTTAGAGATTCTGTTTACAGCAGGACATTGAGAATAACTGGTCAAGTACCTCTTTTATCCACCTTGGGTGTTTATGGAATATAATCACAGGACATGAGTTGCAAGAGATTCCAGCTTATACAGATGGGCAGTTACAGTACAACACTCACAGGTATGAATACAAGAACTGCATTGACATTGTCACAAAAAAATACTCTAAAAGTGCTTCTCCAAACGGCTCCATGTACGGAATGCAAATACTGTACAGGTAAGAGACCGATTTTCTCCCAGGAACTGTAAGTTTTTGTCAAACATTGGTCTCTATTTGCTTGCTGCTCTCACAAGAGTTCGTCTGCTCCATGCGCTCGCAGTCGGCGCTGAGCTCGCTGGTGTCCATGCTGCAGTCTGACTCACAGTCCGACTGCTCCATCTGCTCCAGGCTGGCCTCTCCCTGGGGCCCTCTGCGTCCATGTGCTGACAGAAGCACGTGTGCCTCCAGCCCGCCTGCCTTGCCAGCACACGCTGCCTTCTCCTTGGCYTGGCGGATGCAGTTCAGCCACTGCTGCTTGTTGAAGGAGTCATTGGCTTGGAGAGAGTGAGTCTGGCTTTGGGATCCGTTTTTGAAGCTGACTCTAAAGAAGTTTTTGACTGAAAGAAATAATACATRTCAAAACCCTGAATGCTTTGGCTGAATGGGTTTTATAATCAAAGAGTAAATGTAAGTAACAGAATCTGCACAATCTTTGCCTTTGTCAGACTAAAGAGAAGAGCCTGGGTATCTCCTKGTTTGTGGGACAAGACCACAGAGTACCACAAGCACTTCCAAAAACTTCATAGTGCTGGATTAAATAATTTTGTTTCTGCCACACATGAGCTACCCATAAAGCTTTAAGTGAATCAGCAGGATTAAGGCTTCTCCCACTCTTTGATGCCTCTCCTCCTACTTCTCTGCAAAGCAGATTTCCAGAACCCTCACTGAACAGTGTCCTTGTGCCAGTCAAAGACTGCCTCAKCTCTTCCACTCACTTCACTAATATAGTGGATACATACAAAAACCCCTTTTAACCAGATGAGATTTAAAGGAGCCTTGTAATTGAAGAAGCATCTTCATAATACAGTTAACTGGAACAACATGAACATGAAAAGTTGCAGTCTTGACCCTGAGTACTGCACGATCTCCCAGCTGAAAGAGCTATAGAATAGCAATCAGCGTCTCCAGCACAAGGAAAGCAAACCAGCTTAAGATTTCAAAATACACATGCTTAAAATTTTGCAGTTTTGCCACTATAGTCTGCATGTTCTCCCCTTCTCAATTCAGTAMAGGCATAGGYGTGTGGAGAAATCCTATTATCAATMTAGTGAGCTTTGAGAAAGGTTGTTTYTTTTAGATTCTAAAACATAATAAACAACCAGTTTGAAACAAAAACGAAGATGCTGGATAGAGATAATGCGAATTTTAGAGAAACCATTCTGATGTTGCACTGGCAGGTATCTCAAGGTTATGCTAACCCCACATGAGCAAACACAAGAATCTGGAGCCGTACTTCTCTCGTTGTTGCTGAAGGCACCGCGCAGGGATCCGCCCAGGCGCACCTCCCCGTCCTGCAGGTCCTCCAGCACCAGCTCCCTGAGCGGGATGGGCTGCCGGTACAGCTGATAGCACAGCTGCTCGTTGTGGCTGACAGCTCGRGTGATCACCAGCACCTCCTCAAAGAGGAACACGTGCAGTTTCTGGGAAAAGATTAATGGGTAATACAGCATTATTCCCTTCTTGAAACATCGTTAAACCAAAGGGAAGAAACCAAGTTCACCAGAAAGATGAAAATTGCCAATTTCTCCGTGGTATTAAGGTAGGCCTTAATTTGGTATTGAACTGCCTGCCTGATCTTCATCAGGTGAACGAGGAAACTGCATCTGTTTCATCTTTCCCTCTCAGCTGTGTGGTGAAACATGACCCTTCCACTGTATGCACAAACATGCTACATAAAAGCAGTTCCAGAGCTGAAAAAATGCACTTAGAATCCTGTTTACTTTGCTGCTTTTTAAAATAAATTTTCCCTGKTTTTTTATCTCCAGATGTGTCATAAGTATCATACTTCCATTAGTGTCAGCAACAACAAGAAGATCTTTTTTCATTGTTTGTCTATTAAAAATTTCCATTTAACATTGGAGGGGAAAATCTAGAAAAGGCTATCTTCTCTTCTACTAATAGATCTTATTTTCCTTCCCTTTTTTTTCYTTTTAACTGAAAACTCAGATTGTGAAACTTCTCAATAGTGCAGTGTCCTGGAGAATGGAATTCAAAGTAACAAATTTCACTGGTTAATGAATTAACCTTGACTTCAACAAAGAATCAAGTAAAGCATTTTTAGCAACCACAGCCTTTGACAAATTTAAAATTTGTTGGGATATTTTGTGTGTTCTTCATAGACATTAATATCACACCTCTGAGACCAGAAACATGGGGGTTTTCTTCCTGCAAGTATTSAAATCGATCAGATTTACAATTTAGCCAGGATATTGTTAGGCCCCCTAAGAGAGAGAGATATATGCAAGCTTATTATCTCCCTATACAGAGATTTACTAATAAAAAAGGTGGGTRTTATATATAAAAATTAATATTTATCAATTTCATATATATAAGAGTGATGTTTCTCTATGTGTGCTCCTGTCATGCAAAATGAAAGTATCTTTAAAAGTTATTTATGATAAAGTATTTATTCCTTACCACTCCCCTGTTGTTCTTCAGCTCCCCATGACAACACACAGCACGTGAATTATCAATCAATGAATCCCTTTGGCCTTCTTCAAGATAWATAAGTCTCTCTTTGTAATACTGGCATTCAGATTCTCCAGTCTTTATGTTGATTTCAGCCACAATGCCCTGAATTATATTTATCTGCAGAAACAAAATGAAAACACATGAATTTTAATTAGTCCAGTGTTCAGCTGTTCATGTATTTGCATTTTCCTATTTTATGTAATGTCCCTTAATGCATTAATAAGCTAAAACTGCTATAATGTCTTAAAAAGACCCAAATCCAACAGTAACTCACAGCTTCTTCCAGGTGCTGCTGATCTGGATGATCATTTGGTGTGTGTCTTAAGATTTCTCTGAGCAGCAGTGGGTATTTAACCAAGCGGCTTCTGGGGATGTCCAGGAAGTTCCAAAGGTCCAGTTTGCGGCTGAAAGGAGACTCCAAGCAGCGCTGCAGGAAATCCTGCACTCTGTGATCTTGTTTCTTGTGATCCAATAAAGCTTTGGCTGCCACTTGATTGCTGCARTAGCTGTCATAGGAGTTCAGGCATGGAAGCTGAAGAAAGAATAAATTGTTCTGTAGCTGAAGCAAAGCACAGTTTCCTGCATTGAAAGGTTTGGGTGAATCAGGATGTCAGAATTCATGCAGAGACTCTTTTAGCTGGAGATTTACCCACAGTTTGTTGATGTAATGTTTCCAACAAATACAACCTTTACAAGGGTCCTCAGACCACCCTGTTCAACATTTAAGTAATTTTGAAGCTCTTGCTCATCACTCAGATCCTACAGAACTCCAATACTATTGTAAAGCGTTAAAATATAAATTACTTAAGACTGAGCACTACTTGGTGCAGACAAAAGTTGAACACAAAAGCCTGACCTGAATTAGGAATGGAAATAAAAGCCTAGGAATGAATACTCCCAAACCTAGCCCTTTTCAGATCAGCACATTTCTACAAWCAAACTCTGCCTTACCCAACCCACAAGGATGTGGCCAACATGTTCTGTTGATCCATCAGGTTTCCTGACTTCTTGAAGTCGCCTAAGAAGATCTGATCATGATTAGAAAAAAAAGAAGAGAAACCTCACTTAATAAACCTGATGACTTTAAATATATGTGCAATAATTACGCAAAGACTATTTGAGTTTTACCTTCATGTAGAGGAATTAGGGAGTCCAGTGTTCCAAAAATTTGGTTCAGCTCTTGCTCTGTCATTATGGAAAGCTTAAGCATTGGGTCATGATAAGCCTGAAAATTAAAACAAACATATGTTTGTTTGGTTGTAAAATTAGTGATAGAATTTAAAGCTCCCCATAAGTTTCATATTAAAACTATCAATTTTATATTTAAAAGCAAAACAAAAAGCCAGCACACTTAAGTGTTTCAGGAAGAATGGGAAGATAGAAATATGCTTGGGGTTTTTTCTTCTTTTACTGTCTTAGCAATTATAAAAAACCAAAGATCTTTTCAAATATGTTATGAACCTATTAGTAGTTTTGATTGAGGTTTAGTTTTTGTTTGTTAAATGTACCTTTTTTGCCAACTTCAAATCTTCTATCAAGTCTTCTTCTCCCTGGGAAAGTTCAAAGATAGCCTGTAAAAAMAGACASAGATATTATAAAATATCTTTATTTATGCTCCTTGCTGCGTTGATGTTATATTTTGAACAGAATTTCTCTGCTAAATCTACAGAAATAAAGTAAGGCTTTATTCCATAATTACAGAATCAAGTGCAGTGTTCTTTAAAACAGAGTTATATCAGAATGTTCATTAAATGCTGATCTCAATCAGACAAAGAACTATTTTTTTTTCCAAAGGGATGTATTCCCAGGTGGGGAAAGCTATTTTCAGTGTTATGTTTTAACTTGACTATGTCTTAACCACTCATACAACTGCTCGACAGGAGTCTGTTGTGTTCCACTTTAACACATGCAGTGGCAAAATTACAGGTGAAGACAAGCAGAAGACAGATCTTACTAAAAGCATTGCTTTGGTACTGAGCACTTTTTTTCTTGGTACCAGTTTATTTTTTTGTTACAAAGGCTGAGCTCTAACTGTTGACTRTTGTTAAGTTACTCCTCTTGAAGCACACTTGAAGCTTTAAATCTGGCATATTAAAAATAACTGGCCCCCAGGCAGCAGTGACTGTTACATGCAGAGCAAACAGTTTCTACAGTTTATTTTTCAATAAGCTGCGTTGGAAGTTCTCAGTTACTAGTTTATTTCCTATGAATTCTTGTGCAATGTTAAAATTTATACAAGAAATGCGTGACACTACTGCTGCTTGATTTGTGACAGTCCCTGAAATATTCTCMGGGAGATTGTTATAAGCTTTGTTGATTCTGCTAGAAATTTCCTTAGAAAGAATATCTTGATTCTGAAGAAACTCTGTGTTGATTATAATATAAACTATTTAGATGTTTTCTTGTCTGACACATTAAAACCACTGACACACTTTTTGCTCTGGAAGACACATCTTTAGATCAATGTGTCATCTTTCTAGCACTGGAGACTTCCTCAGAGACAGCCTTTTCCAGCAAGGGAAGTGATTGTGCATTTTTGTGTGTATGTATCACCTGATGGACACCTGTTCCTGACATCATGATCAACTTGCTTTACTAGAACAAAACAGAACACAAAAATATCAACTGTGACTACAGAAAGTGCCATACAGAGAACGTACACACATGCAGCCAATTGCAGGACAGTCTGAGTCAGTAACTTCAGGTTAATTGAGGAAATACAGTGAGCTGGTTTTTACAAAGAGTATACTCATCTAGTGTAGCCTGAGTCATAAAGACTGGGATGGAATCCTGCTCCTAGTGGAGCCTGTGACAYGCTTTAATAGCTCAAGTGCTATCCCAATGCCCAACTCCACGCTTTAGAGGTGACTTTTGAACATTTAATTTATGGTTAGAAAAAATTTATCTCTACCTCTTGCCGCTTGATTTCCTTGGATGTAAGCATGTGATTGACACAGACATCAAAGGTCTCACTCCAGAGTTTGCTGTCTCTCCTCTTTGTGTTAGCAGGGGGCACATTTCGAGACCACGGCCGTGGGCTGAACAGGTCAGGGCGACTCTCGCTGCGGAAACTGATGGAGCGCTGGAGGAGAGAATTGGGGTGATGTCACAACAGTTTCATGTCACACTCTCACTTTTCTCATTTGCTAAGGCATTCATAKACACAGTTCAGTACAACAAACAAMTGTTGTCWGGTTAGTTTTTACTTTGAATTTCAYAGCAAYGTGAASTTGTTATTACTGGGAAKGAAGGAGAAATGACTTTGATWCATCAGCATGGAAGGGCAACRMCTCCATTCCTGCAGGGAACTCTGTGTGTCCTGTTCTCAACGTGTACAAACCTTATGCAGTSCATTCCCATACAAGAGTGAGCTACAGGGACAGAGMAGAATGGTGCAGAACACTGAACTAACAGAACTGATCAAACACAGTTCAGTAAWCAGACAGGAGTTACTGACACATTACACATCTACCTCATAAAAAATTTAGAATTAATCCAGATATTAGACACCCTACCAGTGTGTACCAACCAGCATCTCTGTACTATGTGGTCTGGTCTTAAACGTCAATAAAGCCGATTTCAACTTCAGGACAGACTTTTGAGTTCTATTTGCCTGTAAATATTAGAAAGATTTCAGGCTAAGGATGGATATTTTATGCTTTTATGCTTTTGTGGAGTTTCCTTTTTTGCTTCATTAAAATTACAGGCTTCTTTTTGAGGTCATACCTCTGAAATGCTTGAACTAYTTCACATAGTTGAAATACTCCAAATTTTTATTGTTATTTAAAACCTACCTTACATAACACAATCATATTTCAATTGCCTTGGGCAAGAATATTTAAAACAAAATAAATTCTCTCAATTTCCAGGTTGAAAGCRGCATATACAAAGGACAATATTTGAAATTCTTCTCTGAAGGTAAGAGCCCATGAAATGCAAACAGTGTCTATAAATACTATGTTTTTACCATACCAGAAGACATGATATAAATAAAAACCTGTCTTTCAACAGAACCCATTCTGAATCCTACTTGGAATTGACAACGACCTTAACAATAAATACCTCCTCCCCTTCCAAAATTTTGCAAGTCAGGAGCTTTCCTTCAAGAGTTAAGAAGATAAAGAAACACATGTGAAATTACATGCTTAATTTACACTTGTTATAATGAGGAATCATGGAACAAACTCAAATTATGCAGTTTTGGGAAAGGTAACCTTTCACACGCACTGACAGTGTTCTTCTCTGCTGCATGAGAACAATCCAGACCATTCTCTACAGTCCTGAACTGTCCTCATCAGGCAGAAGGCTCACAAAAAGGCTAAAAGATTCAAAATGAAACCAAACTTCCCAAAATCCTGCTTGCTTATTTGCTTAGCATCTTTGCTACCTAGACACAATAGGAATATATTTAATTGATTTTTGTCATACATCAGSCTTTTCATTGAACATACAAAGTGTGCCTTTCTTAATAAAGGGCACAGCACTGAGGTTTTTTATTAGTGGAATAGAGCCCTAAACTGAAGTTCTAGCAAAAACATTTTTAAAACAAATTGGAAGGTACTCAGATGCGGGAATGTCAAAACAGCACTTCTACATCTCCAGTCTTTTAAAAATATTTTCCTAGTGTCTGGCTTCCTTAAGAAGCATGTCCCACACACTGTTTAAAAATTATGGCCATGAGGGATGAATAAACTTTTTATATAATTCCAAAAACTAAAGAAGCAGGGGAAAAATCTACCCACAACTCGTTTACTCTATTTCACTGACGACAACAGCTTTCCCTTGCTGTTAGAAGACTGTTGTTTGAAGGACCTATGTGTTACTGATGTTAATTAATGCAATTAACAAAACTTAATTAGAGCTGCACTAAAGCAAACACATTGATGTACTGGGAAAAGGGCACTAGTGATCAAAGCCCTGGCATTCATACATGATCTTAAAACCGATTTCCTTCCTGAGGATTTTTAGAAATTTCTGGTGTCCTAAGACAGATAAAAGTAATTTGGACTCCCTACTCAAGTTCAAGACACACTGATAAAAACTGAAGTTGCAGAGGAAGCCAGCCACACTTTCATTTCTTTCTTCAGCATCAGCTGGAGTTCTTTCTCTGATCCTATTTGGTGCTTTTAAGCCAAGCAGCACAGCTGTGAATAACACCAGGCAGAGCATCATAATCATTAATCTAGCTTGATGGAGACTGAAAATATAGCTATGAAATAAACGGGCTCCCCGGGTGGATTAACAAATAAAAATACCTGCTTAGCATTAGGTATCCTGCAGCTACACACCCAGACTCTGGCAGAGATGAAGCTAACAGCATTTTGTTAGTCAGCTGGTCTACACTGCCCTACATGACAAACAGAATGACTACAAATAGTCAGAAAAGAAAAAAAAAGCCCAGAAAGACTTCAAATCTTTTTTACTTGGAATCCTTATGAAAAAACTATTGAAAAATAAGTGGAAAATTGGAATAAAGTTAAATATACATGAAAAAAATCAAACACTTCTATAATCAATAAAATGTGCAAAATATGAAAAGTTGCTAAGGGCATATCTTAGAACACATTACACAAATCCCAAACAGAAATGTTTCTCCTCATGCTGCATGCTGAAAGTCCATTAATATAAGGTGGAAATTACATGTACAGAGGTAAGTAAAATTATACACAATAAGGTTTTTTACCCCTCTTACATGTATCTTCCATTTAGAAGAATTTCTAAGGAGGTTTGTTTGAAATGCCATAAAGTCATCTCGGAATTTTCTAATTCCTTTTACTGATGCTGTTGGAGTGACGTTTTTAGATGGATGTTCTGTTGACTTTATTTTGTTTTCTTCCAGGGGAAGAAGTTGTTTGTTCTGCATGTTGTGATGATGACAGCAGTTTTCTTCGTTTTACAGATACAGAACATTTAGCAGCAATGCAAGAAAAACCATGCATTTTGACTAAAGTAACAATGAAGATACATAAAAGTTCACCCAGTAAGAAAAATCAAAATTTTTTTCTTTTTTACAGGAGATCACATGATGAAAAGAAATCTGTACTGTTCTCAAGACACAGTGGCAGCTATGTCAATACATAATAAAGTGAAATAGCTATATATTCTTCCCAGAATGTTTCAGACATTTGGCTGATCYTCCAACCCTGYGCAGAAACCTGYACTTTCAGCATCRAAGGAACCAAAGACAGGAAAACTARTGTCAGAAAACCCTGTAATATTTAATTCCTTTCCTCCTTAACAGGTAACTTCAGTAAAGTTCTAATTTAGGTAATTTTGAT
This sequence comes from Malurus melanocephalus, assembly GCF_030028575.1. Lineage (NCBI taxonomy): Eukaryota > Metazoa > Chordata > Aves > Passeriformes > Maluridae > Malurus > Malurus melanocephalus. The sequence continues at coordinate 889,003 of NW_026623428.1, forward strand.
TAAGGCACATTCCTAACACATCCAAGTTACTTTTACAGTTCCTGTCAAAGAAATTAAACTTGCTTAATTTTCTTTAGATTTTTTACATGCCTTCTTAGATAAAGTGCTTTAAAGAGGAAACAGTGGGCAGACCTTTGTAGGGCAGACCCAGAGCAATGCTGCAGCCCCCAATTGTCACTGCACAGCCATTAGGAGTTGARCACCCCAATATTTTGCCATCTCCAGGCCTGAAGGCACAAATCCTTTATAAACTGAAGTTCCATTAGCCTCTAAGTGTATTAAATATTACACACCCAATCTGTAACATAGGAAGTGCATTTAAAATTTGTTTGCCCTTTATTAATTTTCATCGTCAGCTTTGGAAAATGACTTGGAAAATTCCAATTGTTCACRAACTCTTTTGTTTAGGTAAGGTCAAAGTTCACTCTATAGGAGGAAATTTAGCAGTCCTAACTGACCAACTATACCAAAAATAACATTTTCAAAGAACCAACATTAATAGAAAGCATCATGGAACATTCTCTTCATAAATTTTAAAACTCAACTGTAATCCTTTAGTAAACAATTTTTATATGCTACAGGTGCAATAGTTTTCTTACTGATAAGTGGAAAACATTAATTATCCAGACAGAGAAGTGTTTTTTTTGAAGGGAGAGCTGTGAATTTCAAACTGATGACCTTGTGGTGTGACAAATCACCTAAGATGTGGTGTGACATCTCTCSTGCTCGCAGGGAGCCTGGAGGAGCTGCAGCAGCTCGGGATGAGCAGGACATCGCTGCCATTACCTGCAGGGTCTGGCTGAAGCGCTTCAGCGGAGTGGCTCGCACAGGAGGGAGCAGGCTGGCCAGGGATGTGACTCTGGAAAGGGGCTTGACCCGYTTGTTACTGGGCTCCTGCAGCACAGGGAGGAGGGAAAGGAAAAAAAATGGCAGTGTCAGCATAATCAGATAAAGAGTGCTAACAGTTCTGCTGAATTTCCTAAGAAAGCATTTGTAGCAAGYGTGTTTGCAAACCTGGTCTGTAATTAGCGCAGTAAATAAACAAAAGCAGTTTCAAATGCTGACAGTGACAGATTGCTCTTGGCTGGTACRTAAGGCCCTGGAAACAGCTGAAAAATGTAATGATGGAGAAGCTGGCATGGCCAGGAGCAGGGGAAGGGAGGAAAAGGAARACTAAATAATTTGATTATTTTAACTCATTCTTAGAAGAAAAATTTTCAGGAATGCTCTGCAGCTAATGCCTGTTATGGCAAACTTCTTACTAAAAGSAATACTTTCAAATATAAACAATTCTGTTTGTGCCTTTGCATCTGGTACTGTCAGCATGTGACTCTATTCAGTTAAATGTATTTTCTTCCACAAAATGCAATTTATATAGAAATTTCTAACTCTCATTGTCTTTAAATGCATGTCCTTATGGAAATACTTACATATACAGACAAACACATTAATAACAAGCTTACATATACTTATTTTTGCATAAGATATAAAGGAAGATTAAACCAACATCTACCATAAAGCATTCAATTAAATGTTGTTCTTTTCATATATATTTTAACAGCACTCAAAATAATGTATAACCACTTCAAAATAACTTGCCCATTGTCCTGCAGATACATATTTTAAAAAAAAAAAAAAACAGAATCATAACACTTATAAATACATGAAAATAGAACAGGTACCCTTGGCTTCCTAACCTCCATCTGACATTTAATGGATCCTGAACAGCACATGCAAAAGGCAACAGAAAAAGAGCCAAACCTTCCAAGTGAAGTTAAAAACCCCATCCAACACCATATTTCAAGGACATCCTAAAGCAGTTCATCTTTCTTTTTCAGCCATGCTTATAAAGTTTGTGTAGGCTTGCTATGCCTCCAATTGTCTAGACATAGCTTTAAGAAAATAARGCATGCCTATTATCCTTTTCTTCAGAAATAAAAATCCTTCTGGAAATAATGCAGATTTTTCATCCTTCTGGATATAAAAAAATAATAAATCTCAGCAGCAATGATCACCGTCCGTATTACTGGCAAGAAAAATTCTCTTCCATTAGTGCCGCAGCAGAGGAAAGGTGAGAAGCAGCTACATATTTAATTTAYTTCTCAGCAGGCAGACCTGAAAATCCATAAAAGCCAGCTGGGATAAGCAACAAAGTGTTTAACCCTCTAGTAAAAATAATGTATTCCATCACACATGAAACCTGGCATTAAAGAACTGTAGCGGTCTAAAGCAAGTTAAATCCTTATCTTCATCATTGCACTGTTATTCATAACCCCTCCTTTTCAGCAATCATGTCTTTGAGCAGGTTTCAGAAGGAGCATTTTCTACGTCATTGCAGCACCACTCGCATACTTATCTCCAGCAGCAGCATCCCCACCCCCTCCCCCACTCCTCAAAAAAGAGGAAAAATCTTTGAGATTGCAGTGCAATTCTCATCTAACTGATGGCACAGCCATGAGCTGGGTCTGGTTTCTGATTATTCTGAGTGCTGGTGCCCAGTTGCCAGCCCATGGCAGGGGCAGCCGGTTGGGAATGGTGCTGCACTGCAGTGCCAGGACAGGAGCACAGCCCGTGCCAGCAGCTCTGCCCYAGCAGCATCAACACCCCAGCCCAAAAGCAAAACCTGGCAATGAACATGGTATGGACTTTCCAGAAGATAAGGAGAGTAGGATGAACAGAAATATTACTCCTYCTTTATGCTGCATCCTTTCTGGTTTCCACTGCCCCCATCCATTTCAAGGAGAAAAATGCTAATGCAGCTTAGTTTTTACCAACGTTCACAATGCAAAACCTCACTGAAAACACAAACTGATTCTAAAAATACACTCTAAGCAGAGTTTCAGCCACCATAAAAAACCATTAACATCTTCTAGAACCTCTTGCTGTGAGCCACTAGAGGCCAGCTCTTCTCCCAGCAGGCAAAGGCAGGTCAGGTAACTGCAGTCCTGCCCTACTGTGTCAGCACCACACCTTGAATTCCTCATCCWATGTATCATGTTCTGATTTCACATGCAAAATTCTGACCAGAATTCAGAACAGTTAAATATGCAGTTCAAATTTAGAATTCAGTTTTCTGGAAAGAAATTAGCATTATTACATGATTCTCTCAAATAACATTACTGAAAACAACTTCAGAAGCCTGAGACTTTACACCTTTACCAATCAGTTCTRAAAGAAAATCTTGTTAATTGTAACTTCTTAAGTATGAGAAACGCTTTTCTGAATACCTCTAACATTTTTTTCACTTTGCATAGAAGCCATGTGGTAGGTTTAGGATAATGAGCTGGAAGTGAAAACTTATCAAATCTTAGTGTTCCAGGTGTCATTTTAGTCAGAGAAGTCGAACAACAAAAGCCATCAGCACTGTGTCACCCTTTCTACCATAGAAAAATGGAGTTTGTACAAATAAGGCTTTGACTGTCAATGAAAATACAGCGCTAAAAGTCCAATTCTAAAACTGTAAGACAGTAATGCTGAACTGCTACACATTTCATCACAGCATTTCTGCTGAACCGTCCACATCCATTCTGCCTCTACCTTCCCTTTCACCAACACCCTCATTCTCAAGCTGTCACCTCTCCAAACCATCACTGCAGCAAAGCTGAACAAACCACCAACACAATGATCTGCACAGGGAGAATTTCCACACTCAAGGGCAAGTTTTGAACAGGTGGTTGGTTGTTTTTCTCACCAAGGACTCTATTCATCACAGCCAACAAAACAAATGGAAAGAGGAGACTGTGTGAACTGTTCTGCTTTACCCAGAGATGCTGACCAGAATTTGCCCTTGCACATTACTCCAATATGTTCATTATTTCATTAATTTGTCTCTGAACACTCTCCRATTTTCCAGTTAACCAGAAGTCCCATGATCATAAAATCCTTTATGGGGTATGAATCTTGAACTGTGTCTGCCCAGCATGAGGAGGTTCCAGGGGGGACACACTGCACTGGGAGAATGAACATCAGACTCCAGGCCTGTAGATCTGAGTGTGCTCAAAAGACCCAGAGCTACCAAAGCCATCATCCCCCCTCTCCTCCTGCCTCCCTGCTCCCAGTTCAGGGAACTTACAAATAGAGGGGATTGAGAGACAGGATTTAGAGGCTGGATCCACTAGCAATAACCATCACCTGTCCAGACTGGGAAACAAGCCAAGTTATGACACAAAAAATTCAGGAGTTACAATATTTTGCCTTTTAAAGTCATTATTCCTGGTATTTTAAAAACCTCTTATTTCAGACTTCTGAAATTATTGCATGTTAGACTGTATTTTCAGAGCTGTGAAGGCTTGCCAAAGCAATACGGGAAGTAAGTTTGAAAAAAAAAAGATCCAGACTACGGTTTGGCAGAGTTTCCAAAATGTGGAGCTGGTATATGTGAACAAGTAACATTAATCTGACAGGGCTTTAAATTTGATATAAGGCTGAATGAAGCTGAGGGAAACATGAGTGCAGGAACTTCAAAGGCTGAACAGCCAAGTGAAGTCAAATTAATACCTGACTAGGCTAGAACAAAGAGCAGATGGCTTTTGCAGGGAGCTGTATATTTGAACTCAAGATGACTTCAGTAACATTTGAATTCAGAGAGAAAAAAATTTAAGCTGGAAATACCATGTACACATGCAGCCTCAGAAAGAACTTTCAGCTGTGAACAAACTGATAAAAGAAGCAAATCTCTGTCCAAAATACAGATGGTTTTGAAAAGCAATGTTCTGGACATTACAAACAACTRTGTCCTTCTTAGTACAATTTTATAATATACTTTCCAGGGGAATTAGTAGGAAGAAATAACAGGCTAATCACAATGGCATAATCAGTGATTATCATCAATTTGAAATGGGAAGCTCTCAGACATGAAGTTTCAAAGATGCCATGCCTCTAATTAGGCATGAAGGATAGTGCTTCAGATCATTCTAATTTACATTTACATATATGTACGATTGTATCTCCAGTATCTTCTATATACTGAACTCTAACCTAATGTTTACATTACTCAGTAAGCAAGGAAAGCTCTATATTTTAATGTATAACTCTCAAAATGTGACCCTTCTGCTGTGGGACAGAAGGAAAATGCAGCAATCAGCTCCAACTACAGMACTATTGGGAAGGGACAATCAGAAGAATAACAGCTGCCTGCTCCCTTTTCAGTAAAATTTAAATGGTTTTGCCTTGCAAAACTGAGTGATGTTCCTTCTAAACTGTGATATGGTCATTTCAAAATGACAACATCCTGGCAAAAAGATAACTGTTGTAGCATTATTTTGGGGATTGCCATTTAAAAGCCTCAATCTTAGCTGACAGCACTAGGTCCCAGGGCAAGCTGAGCATTCAGCCATGGAAGTGTGTTAAAGCAGAAGATCCGGTGAAGAATTAAGCACTCACATTAGCAGCAACACACTGACAGCTAAGTTCATGGTGGTTTTGCTTCTTCATTAGTGAAACTGGCACCTGATAATTGGTTCTATTGTATCCAAGAATGCACTACACACRTATGAAAGCTTCTAGAAGGCTATTCAGGGGAAGAAGATAATACTTTGGTGCTCTTCATCATCCAAAYAAAAAACCCCTCTTTTACTAGTAAAGCAAAGAATGGAATTTYCCCCGAAGTTCAAGCAGAGTTAGTTAAACTCATTTAACTGTATCAGTTCTTGATACATTATCATTCGAGACCACCCAYAGCTTAATTAACACACTGCGATGGACAAGCAAAAGACTGACTTTTACTCTAGCARAAGACTGATTTTAATTTCCCCACAAACAGAAAGAAAGAAAACAAAAAGAATGAGGCCAGATTCAAAACCAATGAGTTCGATAACACATGCTGAATAGTAGTCTGSGTGCCACATAAAAGATTTTCACTCGCTCCAGTATCTCACTTCAAAATTCTACCATTCTGTGCCCCTGAAGGGTTCAGCCACTGATTTCCTGCCAGTGAAGAGCAAATGTATRTTCACTGCTGCTATGATTGTTTTTCCACCTGACTCTCCCATCTCTTATCAGCAACTTCGACAACAGCCTCCATGTCAGAGAACTGGTGCTGAATCCGACAAACAAGGGAAAATGTTTCCCTGGGGGGTCATTATTCTTGTGTCTGCAGCACTACTGTGACCAGGATATTGTGTTGATTTTTCCGACTGTATTTAAAACCAAACTCAACAAAAGGCACTTAAGAGAGGTTTTTAAGGCAGCCCAGAAAATAAACGCTATGTGAAAACTGGTACAGAAACTTAGCATTTTAGAATATTAGAATTTATCATGTTTAGCTCTAACTTTCAAAGGCCAACTAACCTTCTCTCAACCAACATACAAAGTGGCTGAAATTGTCAATGCCTGTTGGAATCCCAACTTACTGGAGTTCAGTAAGTTCTGAGACATTTACAGCTGTACTTCTGGATTTGGGGTAGCTAACTTGTTCAACATATTATAAAGAATGTGCTGGTTACCTTTTTTCTTTTTTAATGTGAGTTAGGACAAACAGATAACCAAAGCATTCATTCTRTGCCATGGGAGCATTCATTAGGGAAAAAGGTTTTAACTTATATTAGTCTCAAGAGTGCTRACAGTGTAATAAATAGAAGACACTAAAACTGAAACAGCACAGTAACCTTTGTTTCAAACCTAATTCACAAGCAGGGCCAGTAAACTCAAACAGAACCACTCTGTTTCAGACTTCATGTAACTGGCTATAYTTCCATACGCCTTAAAGGTTTCCATACTTTAGTTTTCAGTCAACTTTATAAGGGTAAGTCAACATTTGTCATGGCAGGAAGCCCAACAACATTATTTTTGTTAGTCTGCTACTAGTTAAATTGGCCTCAGATTAAACAGCTCTAATAAATGCCCCCAAAACTTGGAGTTTAATATAAAAAAGCCCCACATTCAAGCTCTGTTCCACAGGATGTTATCAGTATTTAACCTTCAGCAGAATGAAAAAACGAAACAAAACAAAAAAGGTTAAAATAGAAAAAACAACYTATGTTACAGCAGTCTTTAACACAGCAAACACTTAGACCTAGAAATAAATTAAGCCAGGCATCTCAAGCTTTTTGTACCTTCAGAGCAAAGCAAGTCTAAAACTGGAACAAYATTCTCAATTGATTTTGGCACTAAAAAGACTGGGTTTTTATACTGAAACTGCAGAGAATTTGCCTTTGCTTCTTTGTATCTTGGAAATATTCTGTTTGGAAAATTATAGGACATTGCCTTTTCTAGAACTGAGGCTTATGGTCAAGAAAAACAAAGTAGGTGACTCTAAAGCAGTTCTAAGTATAGTTCAGAGMTGTACAAAGGTAACTAAAACACCCATAGGAGTCCACACTAAAACTGGGGAGAGGCATCCCACTACTAAAACTGCCAGCACCTCAAGAAGAATTTATTAAGCAATTTTAGTAAATTGACATATAAAGGCAATTTGATCATCAGGTCCCATGCAYCACCTGCACTCCCTGATGGGAGCAGGAGGAGGTTTGTTATTCCTCCTCTGACAGTCTCCTCAAAACCACCAAGCAAACAAAGCAAAACCTAGAGATGTTTTGTTTTAATCACAGCATTACAAAGAACAGAACCTGAAATGCTAGCTGGGGTACAATGAAGAGCCATTTAGAGAAGTGGTGAAGTACTCCTGGTCAAAGACAACAGTGAAGTTTGCACTGTGTTATCCCACCATGTGTTTATCAAAGATTGGCCTCTGGCTGCACACAGGCTGCCCTCTTTGGCCACCACCCTTAGGATCTYGGATTTCACTGGCCATAGGCAAGACAGAACCACTGAAGAGTCAGTGGCACAAGGACAAGTTGCATCCAGCAATCTTGACTGATCATTCATTTGTCTGCAATATCCAGAAATCAATACATCTATCAGGAGGTAGGAAATGAAGGCAAATGAACAGAAAAACCTCACACTGAGGTGAATTAACACAAGCAACAGAAACCCTGAAAAATGTGGATAACTAAATGTAGAGTTGATTAAATTCTACATTTCCTCTCATTAGATGCTGTTTGTACAGACACCTTTACAAAAACCTTTTCCATTCTGGAACAAACTGGATATTAACCCGGACTGCCAATTAACAGCAGACATCATATAGTGATGATGTCTTTTCTATTTACTGAATGGAAAAATAAAGACAAGCTCTTTTCACACTGCCACTAAGCAGAACGGATCAGCAATTCCAAGTACAGGGGTTTGACACATTTCCAGCTACACTGCACATGAACTTACCTGAAATACATCAAAACTGCAACTTGCTAATATTTCATTAAAATGAAATACATRCATTTAGGAAGATCAAAGAAAATTCATGACTTGGAGTTTATCTCATAATCTTCTGGCCCCTCTCCCTCTGGCTCCACGCCTGGCTCTCCTGTTAATGATGTGCCATGGCCTAGATGCCGGTGAGTTCCCCTTCCTGCACTCCCCATGCCAAATAAACACCTTCCTGAGCACCAGGCAGCACAGAGCTCCTACACACCAGTGCTGGGAGGAGACAACAAAAGATAGGCTGCAAACAGCTCTGACTGAGCTCTAAGATTCTGCACTGTAAGTTCTGTAAGCAGACATACAGCATAATKGAGATGCAGAGGAATTCTATCCTTCCATTGTAGTTTTTGGAGCCTAAATCCAGGTGCTGTGTTAGATCCTGTACAGAACAGGACATCCTTACCCTGAGGAATTCAGGAGTTCCTTTCCATTACTTCACGTGTTTGTTCTAGAAGGGTAATTAGGCAGTTGCTTTAACCAGTGAAATGCAGAAAATGGTGCATTTCACTGGGAAAGGTGTGGGGCTTTTTATAACTTAGAGTAAGCAAATGTTAACTTTTACTAATTGTTTCTATTTCTGAATTATGTAATAGTTGGGAAGAGCCCAACACCTCAGTTCTGTTCACGCCTASAATTGTACTACAGGATTTTATGTGGGGCATGTAACGACGCATGTAAAGACCTTAAAATGTTTGCCACATTAACTCTGGTACTACAGTGGGGTTTAGCCCTTAAATTGCACTTAAAAACAACTATGATAATTGTACTTGGACTAGAAYGATAGCTTTTCATCAGAACACGGATTTTAATGTTTATTTATTTTGGGAATTTCATTTGTCATTGTTTTGTGACTGTGCRACTTTCTACAGAGTTTATGCCAAGGAAGGTGGTGTAGCTTAAAGAAAGAAGTGCAAGTAGAAAACCTCAGTTCTCTTTTCTGCCTTGTCCCTCAAAACACCTATATAGCAGAAAACCTGTTCTACTCCAAACATATCAACATTTASACACAGTTTGAGTTGTTAAATGAATCAACCAACTTCACATGTTAATAACTARGACGAAACTCGCGTTTCCCAAGGCAGAGAGCCCAGCCCGGCCACAGGAGCGCTCTGCTGCAGTAACGCGCAGCTGTGCTAGAAGGCGCACAACAGCTTTAAYTCGCTTTGTAAATACTAAAAGCTGAAAGAACAGCTTAATGTTGGAGCTAAAGGATTTTACCCCCGCACATTGGCAGACTTCAAAGAAACAGGCTGCATACACCAGTCCTTATAATGCCTTTCCCAAAGAATAGCTTTTATTTCTGCTTTCTTAATCAATGTTTTGGATTGGTGGGTGGTCTTACCCTCCCCTAAGACAAATAGGATGTTTAAAAGTTTCTTTTTCAGAATGCTGRAATTCCATCCTACTCTCAAAAAACTGCTCAAAAGCATAAGGGTGCATTTTTCTATTCCTATAAAACACAAGCTCTTCGCACGTTGTAATTTCGATTGATCACATCTGGTACTCGATACTTCCTCGTGCTCTCAGCTTCCATTGAGTCATTTTCTTTGGAATTTGATTATAATCAAGCTCTCTTCCTAACTGCAACGGAGCAACACTGCAGCTCTTCAGATCTGACAACTCTATTCATTCACAAAAAACCCCTTCATGCAATAAAGGCTAAAACCATGTTTCTTTAATATTATCATTAGTATAATGAGTACCCTTAAGAGAGACATTTAGTRCCTAACAATACCGAACATCAATAATTAAATCTGTCTATGTAAAAGTACACTGAAAAGCAAGAGTGCAGCAGGATCTTAGCCCTTAGCTTAAGCATCATGATTAAATAAGATCACTGGGCTTATGTTACTTTTATTTTAGTTCTATTCAAGTGGGGAGGTAATTAATCTTTGATGGAGATGTATTAAATGAACGCAACTTAGTAAATTGTCTTCAAGTTACTCAACAAACAAGATTAATAAAGAAACTATGTATTTAAGTAATAAAAACTTTCAGTGAGAAATATTCTTCCTTCCTCCAGAGCAGTCAGAATCTTTAAGGTCGCTGGCTTTTTCCCCCAAACAGAAACCAACGTTAACTTGAAGTATCAAACATTTAAGTCTTCTATGAAYATTGCTGAATTAGGGTTAATGAATAAGACTTTTAAAGTCACTTGAAAGGCTTCCATATTTTTTAAGAAACAGAGCAGTCAATCTGCCAATGCGGTAGGATTTTCAGTTAACTGTACATRGGATTAATTTTTTTGCTTATTGTGATGAGGAAAAGGTAATGCTTYAAGACACCATTTTACTGATTCCCTTCCAAATCCTACATAAGTGTAACAATTTGCAAGCAATGCTTAGTCCTGGGATAAAATACAACTAAATCACTTTAAGCTACTTATGTAAAACAGGTACTTTTCACTAAGTTACATGAAAGATTAATTTTCTTAAAGTGACAGAAGACAAAAATCCATATTCTGTTCCGTGCTGTACTCCAGCAGAAAAGTGAATACCTAGAGAAGGCAGTAAAGGATGCCTAAACAAAACGTGTATATCTACACCCTGCAGCCTGTTCTCAAAGCACGTTACTTTTCCCCAAGGCAATACAGGTCACACCATAAAGAAAAATAAAGCTGCAACCGTGTCAGCGGTACCTCGGTCTCTTTAGCTGGGCTGGTCACGGAYGTCTGCACTTCCAAGGCGAAATTTGCCCTCTTGGCGGACAGGTAGAAGGGATAATCCTTGGCCACCATGGTGGCGGCAGCAGCGGCGGTGTCGGGGCTCAGCGCTGGCTCCGTGCGAGCAGCGGGCGAGAGGCGGCGGCCGCGCCGGCYCTGCCCGGGCCCCGGCAGCGCTGTGGCTGAGCTGTGCCCCGGCCCGCGGCCCGGAGCGCATCACCCGCAGCCCCCCGAGCGAATGCGGCAGCGCAGCGCCGGGGCGGGACGGGACGGGCAGGGAAGGGCTGGGGGGACGGGCCGGGAGGCGGGACGGGGCGGGGCCCGAGCTCCGCACAGCCCCGGCTCCGCACAGCCCCGGCTCCGCACAGCCCCGAGCTCCGCGCAGCCCCGGCTCCGCACAGCCCCGGCTCCGCACAGCCCCGGCTCCGCGCAGCCCCGGCTCCGCACAGCCCCGGCTCCGCGCATCCCCCGCTCCTCAGCCCGAGCTCCGAGCCCCGCAGATCCGCGGCTCCACAGCCCCGAGTCCCGGCCCGGTGCCGCCGCTCTGCCCTCGCTGTGCGTTCTCCCTTGTCGCTGCCGCAGCATCAACAGCTCACGGACACAGGGACACCTGAACCGWGTGATTCCTGCAAGGTGACTGCGGGACCGTCCGGCTTTTCGGGCAGCCCAGTGTCCGACAGGAGAGCGGGACTTRGAGCGATCCCCAATGGCACAGTCCCAAATCCAGGCTGGACTCCAGTCCTGCACACGGCAGTGGCACCTACACTCAGTGCGCTGTGCTCCCGCTGGTCAGAGCGGCAATCTGCATTATGTCGTGGTGCCACAACACAGGGCATTGGTTTTTACTCCCTTCCCACCACGCTCCTTTTTTTTTTTTTTTTTTTTCCTTACCCATATTGCTGCTTTTTCCTGTCTGGCAAGCTGGAGATTGTTTCTCGTGTTTTTAAAGTTCCACTTTTGTTGCTATTGTTCAGCCAAATTGGTCCCCTTCCTGGACCTCTCATTGCAAGGAGATGTGAAAGTGGAAAAACACCTTTGCCTAACATGTCTCATAAAGCATTTCAGTGTCTGTGCAGCCCAGCAAATTTTGTTTGATGGCTACACCTTAGAACAAAGGTAGTGAAATTTTCCTGAAAAGAGAGAGGAAGCATTAGGGGCCCTGTCTGCAACAAGGATCAGTCTGACAAGGACCATAACATAAGAGACAAGGAAAAGGAAATTGGATAGGAAACTAGATGGACGAGGCGAGAACATTTTCAGCCACAGGGAAGCAGCCCAACCAAGAATAACTTCACAGACCTTGAAAAAAATTAACTGATTTTAAAGGCATTTCATGTGATAGATGTGGCTTTAAAAGCATCTATTTTCCTAAAGGCAGTTAATCAGATAATGATGAGTTCAGAATAAGATTAGTCAAATGGCAAAGTTAGTCCTCATTTGGACATTTTCCTTTGACTTCACCAGTACCCCAAACATACAACAGCTCTCACCCTTCTAGGTCTTTCCAGGGGCAGCTGCAATACAACCAGAGATACTATCCTGTGCCCATTATGCACATTATCTCTGCTTTATGGTAGTCTGCCCATAAAGCAAAAACCCCACCCTGAAAAGTCCTGCAAAATCACCAGAACAAAGTTATCGGTACTTCTAGATGTGCAATGGGTCTAGAAGAAAATGTGACATTTTAACATTTGGGTGTTCTGTGCCTCCTCATTGGCATCACAGTAGGGCAGGACAAGGTTCAGTGAAAACGAAAGTGTTGGCAAGAGGCACAGAACAGCTTTCTTGCAGACAATGGTTAAGCAGACAGGTCATGCAGAAAAGAGAGGGATTAGAGCAGGTGTGATAAAGACCCAGAAACCATAAATGACAGAGGAAGCAAATATGGAATGATTTTTCACTGTATTCAACTACAGGGGAAAAACAGCGCATCAGATTAAATCAGATAGTGGCAGATTCAGAGCAAAGAAAARGGAACTAATTCTTCATATTATATACAACTTTTGTATTATGCACAGTGGAAGTATCTGTCACAAGATGCTGCTCCTAAGAACTGTTCTCAGACCAAGTTCTTGACTACTGGGGCAGTATTTTGGGAAACACCATGACAGACTATTTCTGTTTCAGACTTCTCTCTAAGCRTCTACTGCTGACTGCCACTGGAGATCTGGAGTTAGGTTAGACCAATTCTTGCAGCCAGCCCCTTCCTTTACATATTTTTAAAAAAAAATGTGACAAAATGTAGCACTTTATTTGAAGACTATATACAAATAGTAGCTCAGGATTTCTGAAGCTATGAACACTCACGCAAGTCTTCTTCCATGTGACATCCAGAGGACACAGCTCTGAGCACAACCCGACAATATTGGGCAGTTTCTCCTCACATTTCRAGCACATCTAAACACCACTAAATACGAATGGTAAAAAATGGTCAAGAACATCCATGAGAACACAGCAGCTGCTGTGTAACCATTTAAACACAAAAAACCTTGATTTCAAATACCATCTGTGTGTGTTTGTTTATGAAGGTGTATGGTAACACCATTTAAAAAATCAGCTTCACTTAAATCACTTAGACAAAATACCTTCAGGGCATGTTCTCAAAGCAATCTAATCCTGTAACATGCTTCACGGCATCAACAGCATTCACACAGRACAAGAGTGTACTGGTTTGAGGACTGAAATAATGAACTTGGGTTTATATGCATAAAAAAATATGCCAAGAAAGGGATTCTGTCATTTCTCCATTAATCAGGCCAGTGAACTTCAGCTTGACTAAGCATTCTTGAAAAATACAAGAAAAATAAGTTCTAAGAGGAATATGATTCTTAACAGGCAGGACCTTCAGCGTTTCAGAGTATCTTGTACCTACAAGATAGACTCCAATGACATCAAAAGCAGGAGTCATTAGACTCCATGGATGTTTGTTTACTTCACCAGGAGAGTGTAAAYACAGTTTCAGAAATGAAATTTAGACCCAAAGTTCATTGATGAATGGCACTTTATATTATCTGATGGAATAACAAGCAGTACAATTGCAAACAATTCTCTCTTTCAGAGAGCTGAATGTCTGTAGAATGCTGTGTGCATTTATAAACAATAATTATGATTACCATTTAGTCATGCTATTGAATCCCTTCTGAACTGCATATCAAACACTTGGAGTCCCTTCTGAAAGATCTCACAAACTTAGTGTGTTACATTTCATTCCTCCCTGAACTGAGATTGCACAGTGAGTGCCCATCAATAGTCACTGCATTGTGCGTGTGCACACGGGCCCAGGCAGAGCCAAGCGTCACTTCATAAACTTGGGGCTGAAAGACTCCCCAGAGAGCTCCAGTTATACAGCTGGAGAAACAAAGCTTTCAGTGATTCCACTAAAGAATTTTCTAACAGTGGAGCCAGTGAGTCCACTCTTTCCAAAAGTTATACTTAGACTACAAGTCTACACTAACACCATAAAAACTCTAAATCTGAGTTGTAAGGTCCTTTCAAAAAATCAACYAGTATTTCAGATAAAATGATGGTAGTGACTAGATTGCAGAGCAGGCCAGTATATCAGTTTTGCCATTTCTGGAACTAGTTTTTTGTGGGTTTAGTTCTTGGGGGGGTGTARAAGGTTTTTTTAAAATTTATTTAGRCCAACACAGATCTAGTCAGACGGTTACTTATCTGTCAGAGAGAAGTAAGGAAGGTATTTGGTAACTCTGGAAAGCCCAGCTCAAAGATGCTACCACTGACCTGGTTCAGGATGAAGTTCACTGACAGAGTTGTTCCGTGGTCATGGTGTTGACACCAACGCCTTGAGTTTGTTTCCTCACAGATTCAAAACCTAACCCAGAAGAAACTCTTGCAAAAGCATCTGTGCACAGCAAAACCCTTTCAGATGTTCAAGTTCAAACCTTCCAAAAGCCTTAAATTAAGTGGAAATACTGCATACACATTTCAAGGAAAAAACCTCAATAGTTTCCACTTTATGAAGTATCTCTCATATAATATATGCACCCTTCCTTWCATTTAAAATGAAAGGAGGTAGCTTTAGACTAGATATTGGGGAAAAAATAATTYACCATGAGGGTGGTGAGGCCCTGGCACAGGCTGCCCAGAGAAGCTGTGGATGCCCCATCCATGGAAGTGTCCAAGGCCTGGCTGGACAGGGCTGTCACCAACCTGACTTGGTGGAAGGTGTCCCTACCATGAGCAGGGGACTGGAACAAGATGAGCTTTAAGGTCCCTTCCAAATCAAACTATTCTGTGATTCCACGTATGGGGTTTCACAAAAGAACAAACAAACCAATMAACCTGGAGCCAATGCTTAGGAGAGGCACAATTTTGCTAAGAATACTCAAAGCAAAGCCACTATTCTGACTATTTTGAAATGACYAGTGAAAGTCAGCCAGGCTAATGTTGCTCATCCACACAATTCTGCACCTACTGAGTATCTCAAAACTCTCTCCAACATGCTCCAGTATCTCTTCAGAATAATCATCAGGAAATTTTCCTATCAGAAAAACAAACACCACAAAAMCCAAAAGCACTCTCAAAACAACAAAAAGAGAACTTTTGAAGCAGTCTTTTCAATCAAACATTAAGAATTTGAATCTGCTCAGAAGCTGGAATGCAGAACCACTGACAGTGTTGAGTGGGAAGCCAGAAATCACAAACTGCTAAATAAAGAGCATTTATCAGGCAGTTACCCAGCTGTTAAAGAAACTGCAATTTCCTCATTGCAAATACAGATTGTACACATGGTAATGAGTTACAGTTTACTAGGTGATAAGTATTAGGAAGATATCACYTGATTAAACACATTGGGGCTGGGAAATTTCGACTAAATATTACAGAATAAGTGATTAACATTAAAGTGTTAAACACTAATAAACATTAAAGTGATTAACATTAACATTAACATCAAGAACCACACCTGTAATTTTTCCAGGTAGAGTCCTAATAATGGAATGATCAGTACAGAACAATTAAACACATMTCTATGGAACATGTGACATCACAAAACTGAACCCCACATTTCTATTCTGTCTAGATTCTCCATTTGAAGACTACCTTTCACGTGATCCTTATTTGTGCCATTTGTGAAGTAATGTAAGAAGGAGGACGTTAYGTTTCCCCACTGTTATCATGGGCTGTGCTGTGGGATTTGCAGCCAAGATGCCTTGAACTATCTCCCTAACTTTTGTCAAACACGATTAGTCACTAGCAGGAGTCTCCCTTGTCTTCCACTGTGGTTGGTGGCTGTTTCAAAACATCACCTCCACCCTGAAGTACACTCATGCTGAAGTGATGGAGAGCCATGATTCTCATACCATCCATCACAAAKGGTTTATTGTAAAACATACATCCAGTAGTAAGGCAGGCTACAGACCTTCAAAGGCATTTTGCACTGGGGGGGAAACAGATCAAACAATCTGCCAAGTTGTTTGGATTTGTTTGTATTTTGGTAAATTCATGTAACTTTTGATTACCACAGGAAGCAGTGTGCAGTTAATGGATGCCCTGTAACAATACATTCACACTGAGGCAGAAGCACTCCTATCACCAGTTCCCTAGAGATGACTGTAATAACAGCCCATTTTTAAAGGTGCCTCAAATTCCTACACAGAAATTGTTATGGTGTCTGGTCTGCAGCTCAAGCCTAAGGATGGCTGGCTTAGAGACSCTGGGAAGGGTTGGGTTCACTCTTCTCCACCCACTGCCACACCCCACAGTGACACCACATGGTGGTCCCTGATGAGGGAATCACAGGGAGTGGTGAGGTTGGCTAAAATGACACTCCACGAGTCACACTCACAAACAAAGAACTTGGTTGAGTTTSTCTGAGTACACTTCCCTGGGGAGAGCAGAAAGGCGGAGGTGGGGAGAACTGTACTGATTTATTCATGTGGATTTTAAACAGCTGCTCAAATTCTGTAGAGGGYGAAATGATCAACCCAAGTGGAGCATCCTTTCCTAATTTTTTCATTGAAAGGCATTCTGGAGAGAAGAAATTACTGGAAATACTTGTATGACGTTTAAATTAGATTAAATGTAATTAAAATACTTTTGTTTAAGTTACAGGCAGTGGGGGAGCAGGAATTTCTCTCCAGAGCACTCATGCTGACTGGAAAATTAAGTCATTTCTTTATGAGAAATCATTATTCCTAATACTAAATGTTTAGCAAGACATCACAGTARTGGTCTATTTTTTTGTTTTGATTAMRTTTCATTAYAATAGCATTTATTTTACACGAGTAACTCTGTAGTATTTGTCCTCAGAGTAGACAGTATTTTGTCATTTTTTGCTGTATGTATGTTTTGCTTATAATGTATGAATGCTCAGAACTCTTGTCTGCTGTTTTTGTGAGCTGAACAAATTACTGCGACATGAGAAAAGCACCAAAACTCACTGAAGATTAATGGTAAAAAAAGCTCTCAGGTACAAATAAGGACAGCACAGGGAACAGGATGGGTTTTCTCCTCCTAGCAGCTCTAAACTGTTAGCTCAGCTCTTCTTTCATGAAGTCATACCCAAAGAATACTGTCATCATTTCATTTCTTGGATAAGCTTTATTTATTTATTTTTAAAAACAAACCCACCTATTAATTTCCATAACAACTGCACACTGTTACTCATCTAGTCTGTAATTTTTGCCAATTTGTATATCTTGAAATTARGAGAACCTTTATGCTTGTTGAATAMATATTTAGAACACAAACGTTRAGACTGATTTMATCTTCTCCTGAGCAACAGAATTAAGGCTGGAGAAGACCTTKAAGATCWTCACATCCAGCTGTCAAYCTYGCACTGCCCACCACAAAACATTAACTGCAAAAGGTATTTTAAAAAGTCCCGAATTTGCAAATAAAGATTATTGTGCAATGATAGTAGTTTAGAGATAACGTACCTTAGGAAAGTCTAACAATTTTAAGAAATGAAAACAGAAGCATGAAAATTGCWACTCAAGTACCCTCTTCTAAACCACAGCCAAGGATTTGCCAGCAGTGTTTCTAGACCCAAAGTTAAGCAAATAAAAATTGTTTGACACAGATTACAAGACATCCATGGGAAAGGGTGATCAAAGTCAAGCAAAACAGAGAGACTGCTAAGTGCTTTGCAAACAGAAACAAGAGTCTGATATCTCCASTGCAGTAAAGCAACCTTGGACCTCAGAGGCCTTTTTTGCACTGCAATACTGACTGACAACAGGTGCAAAAAACCTCCACCTTTGGTCTGAGTAGAGTTCCTTGCATCACACAATGCCTTACAACCCAGATTGTTGCAGTGATTATCCAAATTACAATATTCCACTGTAATGGTCCGTTMGTATCTTTAGAAATGTTGAATTCCCGTATGCTATGACCTAGTGTAGAAAAACCTCAGGCAAAAATGAACACAAAAAACTAAATCATCTCTCTGTTAGCCACATCCTCCCTCTAAGAGCAGGGAGGAAAACCATGGTATAACTTCAAAAAGAAATGTCCTTGCAGAAACTGGTAATGCATCAACAAGTGATAGAATTAATCTACTCCCAGTACAACTGCACTGCAGACATATGTCCTTAAAGATGATGTGGCACTGAGCAACAACGTGACTAATCTTTAAAAGACAGCTGAAATGGGACATTACATCTTCAAACAGACAGCAACAACTTAGACTAGGACAGAACTTCTTTGTTCATATCCCTTTATCAAGGATTAGGGAATTGAGAAACCACTGCTGGGAATAAAAAAGGTTTCATTTAAAGTTACAAAGTAACTGTCTTCCCAAGTGTAAATATAATGATGTAATCCCATCCCATGGTACAGAAATTACCACCACCACTTTCAATTGATGCAGAAATATAAATGAGAAACAGTTTTCCTGAATACTTTTCTGATTTAGGAAAGCCAGCTGTAATTTCTATCTCCTCTCTGGTCAAGTTGTTAACCACAAACTGCTATCTGGCACTGATCAAGTTCATCTTGCTTTTATGTGATCTTCATTATCAAATCTGCAACCACAACCCACCACAACTRTTCCATTTCCATTCAATGTTCAACCATGAATTTTGGACAGGTGACTAATGATCACAGTTTAGCTCCCAAGATAGCAGAGAGRGTAGCTGGAAAAAATGTCTCTAAAAGTTATTCCAACCATCACAGAGAAAATATTGTTTACTAGTTTAAAAGCTAAGAAACAAATCAAAATTGCATCAGAACATACTTCTTGTATCTAATAATCTTGAAAACATAGCAATTGACTGAACACAAAAGCAAGATGTTTTAGCAAACATTCTCATTTTATTATATAATTAGGGCTGGTCCTAAATTACATGGATATCAAATATTGTATCTTCAAAACCCAGCAAAAACTTTAAATCCAGAAAGCCCTCCCAAGGAACCTTATTTCACTCTTCAGGTCTCAAACCGTGAGTCTGCATACAAGTTTTAGGCTACTACAGAAGAGAACAAGGTGACATAACACACCTTGGTAACTAAATTAGGTGTAGGAAATGTTTGCAAGCATTTTAACAAACAACCATTTTCTGAAATAAAAAAAAAAAAAAAAAACAGAAAACAAATTTGCAACTCTCCAGGACTGCTATTTTCACTTTGGTTGAAGCAAAAATATTTTGTCACCTGTAGAAGTTGAAAGAGGAAAAGGGAAGTAAAATGTGCAACAGGAATAAAAACCATATTTTTCCAAGCTGCAGGATACAGGGTCTGCATTGAGATTTCGAGTAATAATTATGCATTTGAAACATGGTAACATTTCACTGCCTGTATACTGCCCTTATTCTGGATATTTTAGTTAAGTAATGAATAGGAAAGTATAATGCAAATATCAAACGAGTGGGAGGAAATAGGTGAGCAGACCACTGGCAAGTGAACATGTTGCAATAAAGGAGAAGGGAAAACGTTAATCCTTGTGTTGTAGTTCAAGCACATTGTCTGGTACAGGTGCTGTCAGTGTGCTCTGCCAGCTCCCCCTCAATTCACAACTCCATTCCTCCCTAAAACAAAGCAGGACCCAGGAAGGGAGYACAGACTGGGTATTCAAGACTACCTAAGGGAGTTGTAATGATAATCCACAAAGAAAAATGGTAAATCCTATGAAATGTCCAGCCACTGCACTGGCAAATCAAAATTGAAAGACAGAAAGGACGGCTTCATAAAAGCATAACTGTACAATAAAGATTGGAATGCACCTCATATCTGCAATACAAACACAGGTATGTTATTACATACTGTTCTCTGGAATTCGGTGGGTTTGTTTTTGTACAAACATTTAGAGACTACCTGCTTCTGCTCCTGATTGTTTCCTCTAGATCTGGTATTTTTATTAAAATTAAGGATATCTATCCAAAGGATTGCAGTTTTGCCACAATAAGAACCCATCTAYTTTGTTAGCTCAGGAAGTGCCATTTGTTTTAGTACGTGCTATCTAACAGCAGATGTGCATTAAAACGTGTCCTTGCAGGATATATTAACCACACCACATGAATAAGCCAAACAGCTGAAATAAGAAGCTACAAAGACCTTTTTGAACATGAGCAGCCTCSCTGATCTCTATGAAACTAAATCACCAGCCTGATATTACTTGCACATATGGGAAAGATACAATAACCAAGCAACAGATCTTATGCAAGGCACACACTAATGCCTTGCACTTGTTTTACAATTGCTACCTACCCTATTACCACCTTTTTTTTTTGTTTTGTGTTATACATTTACACACCTACAGTGTATCTACAATAGAGTTTTGATTCAGATATTATTTCCCCAATCAATATACAACAGCTCAAGGAGGGAAGGTTGCTTTGTTTGCAGTGTGCAGGTTTGGATCTTTTGAATCATTGCCTGCCTTCACATTCTTTCTCAACATCTGCAGGATTTGAGCAGCAAAAATCTCTAAAAAATCAGCTTCTGACCCAGCATTTCTGTCAGAATTGTAATATCCCTCCACCCTCGCTAAGGTGTAAGGCAATCAAAACATCACATTAGCCAATTTTTATGTTTGTATCCAAATTATGAGAAAGCAGTTTTGAGTGAGATATTGCCAATTTTCAAAAATAATGGTAACAGAGATTAACCCAATTAACAAATWATTACAAAGAGGCACATTCCTTTCAAAAAGAGAAAATGGAAAAAGGTAAATTTTTAACCCTAATTCCAGCTCTGGTGTTAGGAGATGAGCAGCTTTCRCTATAACTTTCCATCCAACTCAGTRGGAWARTGTCACGTAACAYCATGCTGAAAAATTACSTCAGAAATACTGTCCAGYRTWCATCATCCTCTCTCTAACCTTACAGAGCATACAGCACAAATCCARTTGTGCCTCTGACCACAATATGCCCATGCACAGTTGTCTCTGCAAGCACATTTTGCAGGCAAGYGGGCTCAGGAGCTGGAGATTCTTTGCAAAGAAAAGCCACACAGATTTTACACTGGTAATCCCCAAACTTCAGAGATCATGGACAACAATATTAAGCAAGTGGTGTGCTTACCAACAACTTCAGGCTTATAATTAGGAATTATTTCTAATTTGTTTTTCCATGTGGCCACAAGAATCATAAAGGTGATCTCTGAGACAGTGTTGCCTGCCATCCATAATYTCAGGACCACTTTTTCACACATTTTTACTAACTAGTAGCAGCTGTATTTGTGAGGGTACCCATACTTGCAAAGTGCCTGAACAGTTCACACAGCCCTAAAAAATAAACAAAACAAAATAATGAAATTGAATGGAACTCAATATCCCCTCCCCCAGTATTCACCAGTGAAAAAAGGGCAAGAATAGTAGAGACACRTCAAAGAAAGAACAGTTTGATCATGGTTTTTAAGTTTCTTATACCATCATTTTGTTAAATATTTTTCCATATGTGAATAAACTCCAATACCTAAGACTAGAGTTTCTTTCCTACTGCATTCAGTTCTTACAGGGTGAGGATTATGTCTTGTTTGTGAAACTGGGTGGAAGTTTCTAATGGTTCTTTTCAGGAAGCATGCATCTGTTTTTCAAACCTGTTCCTTCCTAAACTTGCTAAAGTTGGCCCCAAAGATGTATCAGGAAATAACTGGAGGATGAGGGGGATGGGGAAGAAACTTTAAAGACACCTTGTCTTAATTAAATCTCAAAGTGTTACTTCTTCCTGTGGAAGCGAGTCACGCAGGGCTTCAGCTGTCACACCTGACAGGGGGAGGGGAGGTGTGGAACGGAGAGAAGGTTTGGATTTCAGCTGCCTCCTGGAACTGCCAGCCTGGAATTAATTAATGCACTGCAACAGCACACACTCGAATGCAGCACAATTAAGCAYGGCAAGCAGTATCGAACAAACACTGCTGCTTTCTGTAATACTCTTTTATTGCTACAAAACATGGAGAGGTAAAACAGYAAAGGCAAATGCCAATTAACAAAGACACGAGCATGCCTCTGGCAGTCACTGGTGCCATCTGGGTCCCAGTCTGCTGTTACCTGAACAAACAGGTACAGTGACAATAGTTACCTAATAAACAAAGGCTATTGCCTTTGTCATTTTCAGTCTTTTTTTGTCTTAGAATTACTTTAAATATTCTGTCTAAAGCCATATGATTTTTGTGGCTGTTACAAGCAGTCTCAGCTGGAACCTCTCAGTACAMTGTATCAGCATTTCAACTACTAATTCAGCTGGAAAGGCAGGGTCAGGAATGTGTCAACTCCATGGATTCATCGACTCATAACAGGAATGTCATTTCTCTAACCTTTCTTCTTGATCAGCCCTTAGTGCTCAGCACAAGCCACCCTCCCATAGATGAGGCCAGATATTGAGCTTCCGTATTTTAAAGAACAGTCTTTGGAGGGGTATAGACTAGAAAAAAAGAAATCCCCAGCTATTTTTGGAGCATTTCCTTCCATTTTATTTTTGTTGTTAAGTAACAGCAGATCTTACATGAATATTTTTAATAGTGGGCTCTGCTTTAACTGCCCTGACAGAGTATTTGCAGAGCAGCAGCTGATTCCTTCACAAATGATGTACATAAACAATTCAGCACAAATTACATCTGTAAATTTGCAGCTACTTTACATAAATACCTTCCAGAACCTAAGAGTGCCAGTGGYTGCTGCTTGCAGGGGAACTTGCACCCGTTTGCAGCTTCACAGGGTTGCTGTTGATTCAATTTTGCTCAACATAAGCATCAATTCAAATAGTTATTAATAATAGCTCTATAAAGGAGAAAGAAGCCATTGAAGCAGTTTTCAGGTGATGCCATTCCAAACTCACAAGTGCAAGCTTGGCTGGCTCAAACTGTTTCCGTAACAGAAAATGACAGTAACCTGAGAACAATAAAGGGTTCCTTCATTAGCTGTTGTAACCCCCAAGGATACAACCTATTTTTTCCATATAGAAGCTTCCAAATGGAAGAACTATAACATTTTACCTTTTCTGATGATCCTTTAACAGACAAAAGATGTTAATGTTGCCACTAACAATCTGTTCCTTCTTCCATTTCCTTTTTCTTTACCCACTGGGAAATTTTAACTCATTATTTTGRAGTTACTTCTAAGTGGAAAATGATGCAAATCTGTCACAACTTCATTACCAGTGTAGCAGTACCTACATATATTACAGCAACTGGTTTATAAAGTCTTTATCAACTCTCCCTTTCCCACTTGTATATAGGTTTACCTTTTGGAATGACCTCACACGTCACAAGAAAAAAAATCTAAATGCTGCTGAATACACCAATTCTTTGCTTCTTAAACTAAGGTCACTAAAAGGAAACTAGAAGATGAGAGCTTTACCAGTAAATCCATCCAGCACTTGTRTATTTATAACTTTGTGGTCTGTTTAAAGTTTCAAGATGTCCTAATCTGTATCCCTCATTTGTAGAGGTTTCTTTAGCCTTCTTAAGTGAACACCACAAAGAGGAAATTATTTTTAAAGAGCACAAYGAAGTGACAAATGTGAGAAAATGTATCCAGCAAGACATACACCATTGCTTAACTAATGGATGAAAAATTACTAATATGTTGACATTATTTATGTTTTCTGCTAATATAAACAACAGTCACTAAGAGATGACAACAGCAAGAATAGAGAATAGCTGTATTACTGCTGCTAAAGAAATCACTTTGGAAACAAGGCATCTCATTTAATGGAAGGGAATATTCATTCATTCATTCATATCAGACATAGGAATATGATATCCCCAGACACAGGAAAGAAAAAGTATCCCTGCCATGATGCCACAGGGAAAATTCTTTTTCCTGAGGCAAACTACCTTAACTTCCTGAGGAATTAGGCAAAAGCTACCAGTTAGGCATCTAATCCAATCCATGACTCAAGATTCCATTTAGAAGAATCACTGAACTTGAAAAAACAAGGTAGAGGAAAACAAAGTAGAGGAATGATGAATGACAATGGCAACAAATGTGCAACAAATATTAGCTGTCTCTTTGACCAGGTAGTGGATTTTGGAACTTCTATAAATGATATTTTTAAAGCCTGCATGYAGAATAGTCAAGTGAGAATTTGATATAGGTGCTGGCTAGAAAGTATTCTAGCAGACAGAGATTAGTGCGTTTAGCTGTGATCTAAGGGCTTTTATGATTTTGGGGTTTGGGTTTTTTTTCCTTCATACTATGTGACAGAACACCATTGCATTGACTTCATGCAGATTTGTACTGAAGTACTTCCTGGCACTGCTTTTACTTTGCTTATTCTACAGCTATGCATCCTGCATCAAAAGACTGTCTCAACCACAGCAGGTCATGAAAATCTGCAACCTAGCTCAAGTCCCGTTACGTCATAAATGGATACAAGAASAGTAGTTTCCATTTCAATAACATTTCCATATTCCTTCCGATTTGATGAACAATTTTTCTTAGTACCACTAAGGAAAAAAAAGCTYATCAGCATTTTATAAGGAAAAAACCAAACCAGAGAATGGGTGATACATGAAGTTCATGAGAAATATGCTCTGTAACCACAGACTTTTAACTTCAGGCAGTGTCAAACCCAGCCTCCACATCACTCCCTTGGCCAATTCCACATACATATGGGCAGCAAATTCATTATCATTATCATAACTGTTAAAAACTTCATCTGAGCAGAAAAGGGGATAAAAAGCTGCTTATTCGGGCAAGGGGTCCTAGTCTAAACCCAAAATTGTCTTCAAACACCGAAACACTCAAACAGCTTGAATTTGAGCACATTTCATACAGCGAGCAGGAAGTCACTGTGCTATTCTAAGAAGTGATGGTACCAACGAAGAAAGCCACAAAGAAGCACAATTAATGTAATGTAAGCAAGAAACACCAGAAGATGAAACAAGAAACATCCCAGAAATATCACAATAAATAACAATATAAATAACATATTCCAATACAACAATGCTCTGCCAACTCTCAGCTTTACTTTTCAAAGTTGACTCATTTCTCTTAGGAAGCAGCTATGGAGCTTTCATAAAAGAGCTAAGAAAAGCTTCATCCAATTACTATGTACTACCTATAAATACTTTCAGAACTGTGACTAATGGTTAATTAATAAATAGTGTGGCAAACACTCGTGTAGACTCTCAAAGAATGTTTTTGCTCTCATGACAAACCCAGTTCACACAATTTGCCTCTTCCAAAGTCTCACCCTATTTACATCTCATCATATATACATCACCAACCATCTTTGGATCCAACAACAGATCTAAATTAGACAAAAATATCTGATTTAGATGCTGAAAGATCTGATACAAAGATATCTACAAGCAATAAATAAGGCCATATGCCTGTTAAAACTTGMAATTTGTTTTTGTTAATATTTCCACACAAACTGGGTTCCTACTCCTTAGATTAAATCAATTCTTTCTGGAAGTAAGTCCACTAACTGTACATGAAGAAGAAATTTACGGCCAGCTTTTCTCTCTAGCCAAGGTYTTGCATTTGTTTTGTTCATTAGTGAAGCTCTGGAAGTGTACAATTAGTCTCATTTATTTTCAAAGSTCTTCACTAACTTTTTGTGTGACAAGCACACAAAAGATGTTGACCAAGCTTATATATTTAASCTTCAGCTATCCTACATTTTTATTTTCCTGTCCCTTAATTCAAAGCTACTACAAAGTCAATAAGTTTTGTTCATCAGCAGTAGAGCTGGCAYTAATATTCTATTGACAAACACATTCATTCACTTGTAAAAATTAACATGCCATGGTTTTTTTTTTGTAAAATACTCTTAGAGCATTTAGAAACACTTGTTGAGCTTCTRTTTGCTGGGGGCCTTGCCCTCCTGGCTGCTTTGCACACCGTGGAGAGGGACCAGGCTGCAGGTGCACAGCAGAGCCAGCAGCTGTAAGCAGACACCCTTCAGCTGTCCCCATTGCACATCAACAGTGATAGCAGAATGGCAGAAATAGWAATAAAAACTTGTCCCTCAGAGATAAATTAACTGAGAAATCACTGCTATGCAGAGATCATTTTCTAGGATTAYCGTGGCATTACCACAGCATTCTAAGATTACCATAGAGAAAAGCTGTGAAACTTTTAAGACACATGATGTTACACTTCTCTGGTTTAGGATTCACCTGCTTATGTCTGCCTGCACTGTTGTGCAGTGGAGTGGCCTTGGCTGACAGCCTGCACTGGGATGTTCCCTTCCAACTGCACTCACAGCAGTGCAGAACACTCCTCCAGGAATTTCTGCATTTTGGTCTCAAAGCAGGTTAGGAAAACAAACAAGCAGAATTACTTACATTTTTCAGATAAGGATCTGATCAAGAGAGAAGTCCAATGATTCACTGAAGGGTACAGAAAACTTAATGCTCATGATGGAATAAATATAAGCCAAATAGACCATGTAACCACAAATATCCGAGTGAAACTTCTTATCTCTCTTGTTTTAACTACTTTCACCTGCTAAAATTAGAAAGTACCTAYGAGAAAATTTTCAGCCCTAAGTTCATTGTCTTTGTTTTTCTTGTTGTTAAGCTCTTGCTCAAGAACTCACTTGATAATGGTTTTCCTGCTAAGATGCAGCTTGTTTTTAAAAATGCAAAGCCTTATATATGAGGTTTCTTCAGACGATAGAGGCAGACGTTATCTATTATTTAATAAAAATCAGGTCAATATATTAAAAAAATTACTTCAACTTCACATTTGCTGAAAAAATATCACCTCCTCTGCCCTGTCTTGGGAAAAGGCATCATCTGAAAGAACTGGTTATCTGTAGGTCCTGGCTACAGTAAAAAGTACAGTATAGGATCYCCTGCCCCTACCTGTTCAGGGGATTTGAGTCTTACACTGATCTGAATGCTCACATGTGGTATAAGACAGTGCCTAAACCGGTTTGTGACTAAGAAACATTGTTAACAGCAGACAGAGAAGCTTTAAACTGCCTGCAGAAGTAGTAGATGCTTCTAAAAAAAGACAATGCAAAACTATCTGCAATTGAGTAATTTCATTACCATTTAATTCAACCACCAAGAGATGGATGGGACAATGCCCCCATACGGCCTGTCCTAATGTATGATGTACARAGGCATCCTGGTGTATTTATGCACAAACTTAATTTCCTGTTAGAGTTGGTCACTTCTAGAGGCAAAGCCGAAGTGTAGCTGGCATGGCAGAAATTTATGGACTTTAAATACACAGCCAWGCCAATTCAATCAAATCCTGACCTGGCTTCCACTGGAGACTTGAGTAAGCACTGGACTATGCCAAACACTCCCAGTGGATGATCTGAGGATGAACGGGCCGTCCTTTCCCCTTCAATAGAATAAATATAGGTAGATGGCTTCAATCAAAAATTGAACATGACTTGAAAAACCTCAACTSTCTGGCTACAGGCTGCACACTGCACATGGCTTACATGATGCCTTCATCTTTCTTACAAATTATGTCTGCACAACCCATATTATAAGTTCAATATAAAATACAGTTACCAATAATGATGTATAAAAGTTAATTTTGTAAAATGTATTGTATCATACAGCATTTATTACCATAGAACTAATATAGGTTTTTATTTTGACCTCTAAATAAACCCAATTAGAATAACTCATTACTTGATTCAATTTCATTATGAAAAGCTCCTCTGCAAATCTTCATCAAACCAACCACCACACTCATTGCTTAATGGATATTCAACTTCATAGCTGCCAATAACATCTGGCTAATTTCAGTTCACAAATGCTCCCAATTTGCCATGTGGAAAATAAGCAAATATCAAGGATGTTTCTGTAACCCAAAAGTAATTTAAACTGCAGTCAAACTTCAATTCTCATTTTCTGTTATGGTAGAATATCATAAATTACACTGCTATTACTATCCAAACCAATCTGAAATAGAACATGGACTAATGTACACTACTTTTGACTGAATCAGAGAGATAAATAGTGTTAKGTACAAATATCATAAGAATAACTAAATATTCCTATTTCTGAAGATAAAGTTCTCTTTTGTCTCATGCATTTCTAATGGAGGTTATTTGCTGCTGTTGGGAGCAAAGCACACAGACTGARTGGATGTTTTTGGTGAAACATTTCTGATTCGGAGGCAAAATCTCAGCTCATTTTCTTCTCTTTTGTCAGTGCAGCCAAGGGGAAAAAAAAWTGGCATCTCACCAAAATCCACCTAGTCTAAGAGTTGGTAAAATCTGTTTCCAGATTTGTATCAGAAGCCTTCCACAGTTCCCAAGACTATCACAATCTAAGATTTCATCAACAACTAAACCCCATGGTGAAAGCATAAGGGATAGCTTTGCAGTATCTGCAAATCATCAGATTTGGGGTTTTATCACTTCTTTCTTGCCCCACAGTTATACATATTTCAGTTTCAGAACAGTAGCACTGAGCATGCYTCATCAGGAAAAAGGAATTAAAAGAAAAATAATTTTCTAGGAACCAGCAAGTTCCCCAAGAAAAGTTCCCCCACAAAACCATGCTTTACTTCTCCCTCAGAGACTGCAAAATGCCAGTAATTGTATAACTAAAGTATCTCAAAGCAGAGGAAGAGGCACATTCAACAAATTGATGATGTACCAAATTATGCCTTGCACATGAATTTAAATATAGCAGACAAATACAGAAGCCAGTGAGTAAGATACTGCTATAGCTGGAGCTAAACCATAAAAAAATAGTTTTAACAATCATACTTCATTTAAGTAATTAAACTTTAATTTCTAGAAACTGGGTGACCATGAAGAAGAGAACATTTTCTTACTCAGTTCCCATTTGCACAAGTACATTTTAAGACAGTCTGGTCTGTGTTTCCAAAGGTTTGGCATATTTGCATAGGCATATTTCACTGAAGATGACAAATTTCATCACACGTTTGCTGTTTTCACCAAAATAATCCATGAGATTTACTGGAACAATTAGCCAAATTCTGAGAATTTGTTCACATAAGTAAAGAGTAACTGCATTGTAAAACTACACAGGAACTCTGAGATCACACTAGAATGCAGGGGGGGAATGCAGCCTGACCAGCAATTTACATGTGTTTCCAATGGAGCATTTGTAGGCCTTGTATAATGAGAAATAGCAAGAGAATAACAAAGCAGAGCCTTCAGATACAGGACATTACTCCAAATAATGCCAACAGACAGTGCATAGTCTATGACAATCATAGGAGGGATTAATAATGGATTAAAAACAGTCACTGTATAATGAAGTCTGAATCCAGATGAGCACTGACCACCCTGCTACACAGCAATATTCCAAGGTCATGAATAATTCAAACATATTGCATACACCTTGCTGGGCAAGCTGAAGACCTTTTATACCATGGACATGCAACAGACCACAGTTTATGGAAATAAAAAGACCCAGATACAATATATATTTTAATTATCTTGACTCTGATAAACTGATGTAGAATAATCCTCTCTAAGCTTATAAAGCTAGCTCACCATACCTTAGCAATCAAATATAATTGAGTTTATAATTAAATTTAATTAGGTCAAATGATGTTTCAGCTATATTGACTATTAAATACATAATAAATGATCACTTTGCACTAAAAGTAATCAAAATTAATGAACTCTGATCTAGTGTATGTAAATGTAGATGAAGTCTGGCTCCCTTTTTGTTGGTATTTTATATAGTGGGACATATTTTATTCACTTGCAAGTAGACAGATGAGCTGTAAGACATTTCCAATTCGCTCAATAAGTGGCTATTTGGAAGAGCTTAATGTTCAGTAATGATAACTGTTCTATATAGCAAAAATAAAGAGCTCTTCTGAAATTTTACTTTCTTTGTAAAACTATTTCACATGTCTAGTTCATTACGTATTTGTCGTATGTTCCTTCTCCTCAACAACAACAGCAGCAACTTCTATGCGTTTACAACAAATCTGCATATAACCAAATGCAGAGAAGGACTGCACACGATTGCCCTGATTCTTTCTCTGGATGGAATTTTGCTCAAGTATAACCTTATTCTGGAAAGTCCAAATTTTGTATTAGGTTTTACCAGCTTTTTCTTCTGGATACCTCCTGATTTACTGATGATTTTACAGAGYTCATATGAGGCACACGGTACCATCACTATTACAAGATTTCAATTACCTTGCAGTCACCCCTTTTACAACAGCCATTAAAAATGCACTGCTCTTAAGTGCCTTRCTGAGTGCTGTGTGCAGTAATCTCCAGAAAGCACAGCTCTTCACCACTTTGCTCAGTGTGATGTATTAACTGTATTTAACAGTCATGGAATACAGCTAACAAACCAGCTGCCTGTCCCTGAGAAAGGAGCACAACCCCCCAGTGCTGCACCAGGCTCTCAAGAAGGCTGCACTGAATGAAGAACCACATTTCAAAACCAGCRTATATGAGAGAACAAAAGTCACAGCAGCAATGAGGAGCAAAAGCACAGACAGAAATAATCCAGAAGCTGCTCAGAATTTAACTACGAAGAGACTGCAGCAGGACAAATACAGAGCAGAACTTGTGGGGTGTTTTAAACACAAAAAAGTACTTTGCCCTCTATAATCTTTCAAGCTGTCTCAATTCCTCTGTTCCAATTCCCCAGCCTTTAAAGGGATACCTATAAAATCAGAATGTTAATTACATAATATCTGTAAATCAATATGCATATGCACATCAAGAAGTTACCACCATTATAAGAGTAAAAGCATGAAACACCAGTGGCTGAGTTAACTGGATAGACTGAAGTCCATTGACTGAGTTAAGCTTCCCAGTGGAGGCCAACATGAACAAAACCATGTCAAATAATCTGCACATTTCTCTTTAAATACAAACTTCCGACTGCAGTGGCCTTGTATGTTCATGCCCTCAGCCCTCACAGTCTGCTGGCCACATCTGTCAAAAGTCATCACCAACTATTTGACATTGAGGGGATTTGCAAATCCATTTCTTTAAGCTAGCAATAAAATCAGCCAAGTCCAACCAGTCGGTTTAATAAGCCAGTTTATCAACTCCTGAAGCATCAACACCAGTCCAGATCACTAAGCAAATACAAAGATCATTTAACATGCTTAGGTTACCAGTCCTTGTCCTGAGTCAGCAAAGCCCCAAGCAGTGTTTCCTGTGAAAGGAAATTTTGTCAGTATGACTGATTCCCTTGGAAAAGACAGGTATGTCTGGAAATGGTCAGTCATAGAAAAAATTACAAATCTATTTTTGTAAAAGGATTGTAGACACATGATGATGTAATTGGCATGAAATCCATAGGGATGTTGCTTTCCAAGGTATGAAGCAATCCAGTTATTAAATAGTTAATACCCTCTTTCTTTGCCATCCCCCACCCTGTCCTGGACAAAGGTGGCCAACAGATACATTTACACAAATTGGAAACGTTAGACAGTAAAGATGGCCAGATCTTTCCATTGCCAAGCCCAAGAGGAGGTGAATTCCCTGGGGTGATGCCTGTGAAGCCAGTGCACAGTGAATGCACTGTGTGCTTTTTCCATCAATAGCTAAAGGAGAACCCACCAAACCAGGAGTCATGCACCCAACCCTGCAAACCAGACAGGGTGCTGCACAGGAGAGCCTAGTATGCTTACTTGTTAAACACATACAATATTTAATAAAAAATATCCAATGTTATTACACAGCCTGAGAGACCTATTATCTGTAAAAATGTAATGATATATCATTATCCCAGTTAAAATCTAAATTCATAATAGGGAAT
The DNA here is from genome assembly GCF_030028575.1 of Malurus melanocephalus. Taxonomy (NCBI): domain Eukaryota; kingdom Metazoa; phylum Chordata; class Aves; order Passeriformes; family Maluridae; genus Malurus; species Malurus melanocephalus. The sequence continues at coordinate 921,020 of NW_026623428.1, forward strand.
RCATGCATTCAAATCTTCATATTCTTAGCCTTGGAAAATACATTCTTTGAAGRTATACATATAAACAATTTGGCACATCTTTTCATGGGCATAAAACAGTTGCCAGACAAAGGAACCTGAACATTTAATTATTTACATCATGCCATAATCCAAAGACTCCAATCAAGTGTAGAGCCCTCATTAAATAATTTCAAACCTGTCATTGTATGGAGGAAATGAAGGTATTGCATTGGCCTAATCAAAGCCTCAGCATGGCCATGACAGGCCAAGGATGGATCTCAGGCCAGCACCATTTCTCCAGCAATGGTAAAAAAAAAAAGCTGTGCAGGGAAGTGTGTGAAATGGAGTAAACACCTAGTGACAGACACACAGCTTGCTCTCTCTGAGACTCTGAAATATGCAGGTTCAAGGGCTTCCTCAGACAGATGGTTTCGCTCTAACAGCTCTTGACAGATTCTTCTTCCATGACTTTACCCAATTTGTTTTTGGAACTCCCGCAAACCCTCTGGTATCCACAACACCCTGTGCCTGAACTGTGCCACTGTGTGATAGGTGAAATGGCATCCCTTGTGCTTTGGTAGGAAACCTGCAAACAGCTTCACTTTGTGCCCTTAATCCCAAGAGAAGGAATAACCTTACACAGACCATTTCTCATAGAAATAATCACCCAATGTTTTGTTCACAGTATATTTGATTTCAGYTTATGTAAGTTCCAGTATATTTGACTGATTTTTAAACACTCCAAACTTTTTATTGCTCTTGATACTCCTCCTCACTTCTCTCTTCAGCACCCTCTCCATTTTGGTRAGTAAGTTACTTTGAATGTGAAGAGTGGAAAACAACACAGAAAGGTAAAATGACCTTGCATAACAGCACCACAGCTGGTTTCTGTGAGGTATGAACTGATTATTTTTGACATTTGCCTTCTTTTTGAAATTTGCCATCACAAACATGAGAACAAAAGACAGCCARCTCTCTGGCTTGTAATAAAAATCTTGAACTACCTATAATGTCAGCTATGGCTCTCTAAAATAAAAACCCCAGTCACAAAAAGACACATCTCTCCCCGATATAAATAGCATTTAAGTACACACAGWAAACAAAATGCCTCTACAGGTAAGTATTTAGCCACAGACTCCTGGATTTCAACCATCTCTTTTGTGCTACAACATTTCACAGTGCAATTAGAAGACTCTCCAGTATTTTCTAATGACACGAGAAAATTAGTATTCAGTCTAGATGTATACTCAGGAATGTCTCTATCATTATGCATCAGCAAAACATGTTGTGAAAGGAAAAACCAAAAGTTTATTTGCCATATCCAGGAGGCTCACAAAGGTGATAGCCCTCCTTTACCTGGGGATGATTATCTAATTAGCAGGAACAGAGTCAAGAGAAAGTGTGAGCTCTTCCTGCCCAACTTGTTTTAATGTCAACAGCACTAAGTTTTAATGGGCACACTTGAACCACCTCCTGAAGCTAAAACACCTGAGGGTGTTGTTCTGAAGTCACATACCAGGCCCATTTTCTGAACCAAAGGCACCTTCCATCCCCAAGTTAATCACCACAACAGCTTAATTCTCCTGTCATAGCCAGGGATAAACTGGCCCTAACAGCAACTCCTGTCAGTGGTGAGGGCACAGAATGTACCACATGTTGAACAAGAAACTACCACTGGAATGTAGAAGAGTTCAGAGCAAAATAAGTTGCAAAGACATAAGAGATAATATGTCTGCACAGCATAAATTAATCAGGACTTCCTGGTAACAGAAGAAAAGGAGTGACAGACTTGAAGTAACCTCAAGCATAAAATGATAAATCAACTAGTATTTATATCAATTGTACATTTAAATAAACTGATCATTCTTCAAGATACAACGCATACCTTTTATATCCTCATGGGATATTCCCCAACCTGTTGACCTGAGTGATTCTGAAGCACTGCAAGGAAAGGTTCAAACTTCTTCACCTATTCATTCCTCATCCCTATTTTCTAATACAGATGCCAGCATGAATTTAAATTTAAGCAGTAAAGTTCTGCATTGATAACAGTGGGAATAGTTTTCTTAACAGCCCCTCACAGATTTTATTGACAAGATCCCTCTAAAGAAGGGATTTACAAATTTTTTAATGCAAAACCAAATTCAATAGTTTTGTTAGTCATTGTCTTATAGATCAGCTCAGAAATATTTAGTAAATTGCTTTATTGTCTCTCCAATTCATGTTTGTCTTGCCAATAATAATGGTTACACAGAAAAGCAGTATCAAGGACAGAACATTTTATAAATGTTAAGTAGTATTTAATAACTGCAGATGAAGGACATTACTACTTTTATTGCTGTATCTATTGCTCATCAGTAAACCACAAATCTCACTTTGCTTGGTGCTGTCTGTATTTCCGTGGGGCAAATTCAGAGGTAAAATCACATTGATCACACTCCTCCAGGAGTTCCTCTATTAGCAGAAACTGCCCCTTTCAAGCAGTATTTCARTCTTCAGTTATTACCCAAAACAGAAGCTATAGTCATCCAAGTATTTCTACAGCATTATARCAGATTCTACAGAAGAGAATTTTACCTAATTGTCTTAAATGCAAACTCTTTGCAGAAACATAAAAATAGTAAAACCCAACATTTCCCATCCCAGATCAGAGTTAAGCACCTAAAAACTATCCGTTTGTCCAAAATAATAACAAATAGACAACAATTTTCAATTTTCCCTGAAGAACAACAATTCCTTTAAAACTCCTTTAAAGGAATAAGAATTCCTTTGAAGTTGAGCCCAATGCAAGGTCTGATGGGATTAACTAACAATAAAGTATTAGCTCACAGACAAGGTCAGGCTACTGTGGGTTTATGATTTCCAGAACAGTGCTGGATTCCACCCAGCTCACTTGAAGTGCCCACAAGATTTTGCATTTGTCTGCACGCATTCAGGCAGGTGAGCCCTTAAATGTAATTAATTCTTCAAAGAACAGGTATACTTCAAACCAGAATTAACATCTGGTTATTAAAGAAACCACAGCACTAGGTTTGACACCTGCTAATAAATAAAACTATTAAAACAAGCACTGTTTATTTTTTCAATTACTACTTCTGTCTGTACTACATGAGAGGTCTACAGAAAAGGAAAACTGGTTCAACAGGTGRCCATAAATAAAACACTGCAAATATTGATGAAAACACTGAACAGAAGGAATGGTAATTTTTCCTACAATTATTTTAGTTCCATGGATTTGAAATGATAACTGCMAATTTACCTTTATATCACAAGTTTGCAGGAAAAACAATACACATTGCCATTTACTGCATAATTACCCTCATTAATACTTTAATTCAACATCCACCATAATCAACAGAAAGAGTTTGGTTCTTACAGCTTGCATTAACCACCACTGACAACTGAAATGGAATTTCTCATACRCCCATGCAACAGTATAAAAGGCCTGCATTTAAATCCTGAATTCACAGAACTCTTTTAGCACCATAATTATTTACTAAGAAGAGATTCACTGCTTTACAATAAACTATTATTATGACCTTATTTTTCTTTTAAGTTTTATTACAGAAAATGAGAGCAGTAATAAAACAAACCTTTTTCTTTCATAACAATCAGAACAATTAATTCATGCTATGTATGAAAACAATATAGCTGAGAAGATGGAACAGGTTTATTTCAGAATGCCACTAACAGCAAATTTTAGTTGGGGTGAGACAGCAAAAAAGAAAATGAAATTACTCACACTTGTGTCCAGGCTGCAGATACTGATTGTATCTTCATCTTGAGTACTCTGTTTCCGTTTTTTCTACAAAGCAAAATGAGAAGAAAAGCTCAGTTTTGATGAACAAAAATGGTACCAAATACCATTAKCTTGATCCTGAAACAAGTATACATAATGATGTCATACATAAATGTGTGTATATWTAGTTAATTTTCCATTATAACCACCATGGATGTGAGCATAAACTCTCTTTTCACAAGTTGAAAAGCTACCAATTAGCACATTAGTGAATTAAATGCTGTTCGTTTTTCTGCTCAGATAGATTCGCTTCAATTTAGAAACTTAGGTCTAACCGAAAGCATAAATAATTATTCCATTTGGCACTTGATATGAACTTTTCTAACTAATAAGACTGTCAGGAAGTGAAACTCATATTTTGTGTTGAAAGCCTATACTTAAGATTTTTCAAAGCCTATCTTCAGCAATCAAGTCCTATCCCCAGACAGTCAATATGAGGATAAAAGGTGAAATGTACTGCAGGAATTACATTAATGTATATTAGGGTTTCACTTTCCATGTCAGTGATTGCATTCTGCTCTATATTCAGGTTTTGGGTTTGCAAATGCAAGCCCTCCCTCGTGTCATTTCACAGGTTCACCACAAGATTAATCTTCATGCACTTCAAGTAAGTATGAAATGTCATTTAACAGAGCTCTGAATTTTCTACTAGGCCAGRAAGATTCAGGAAACAAGAGAAGTAACAAAATACATGATTCTTATTTATCCAGCTGTGCTGTCTTCCACTGCCAACCAAAGATAAGCAGTCACACATAATTATAGCTGGAATTTAGTTTCTAGTCTACAGAAGTCAAAGATGAGCAATTTAGAGAGCAAAAAAACATCAGACAGATGCCATACAGAGTTCATAGCTCACAAGATCCCCAAAGCTCAGCTAAAAGGCAGAAGCTGCATGCTATGCAGGTATTTATTAAGTATTAAAACAAAATACAGAAAAACTGTAGCCCCCCGCTCCCCAGTACCCATGCTTGCAGCTCTTTATTTCACCAAGCCAGTGAAGTAACTTTGGATCTACTAGGTCAAGCATATGGTTTCTGAGAACTATTTCTTTGATGAAAAAAGATAAGAAATATTTATCACAAAATCCAGATGTTCTGATTTCATACTGATTTAAAACTAAACTCTAGGTGCTGACACCTTTTGTATTTACTCACTAGTTTCCAGCAGAYCTTTGACTCATTTAAATACAATTTTGCTTTCTTTTAGAAAACAACTTCCAATACTTTAACAATAGTTTCGAATTATTGTTAACACTCAGCAACAGTTCTGTTTTAACATCATTATTATCCAGAAACTGAATCGTGAGTTCTGTCACATTACATAGTGAGAAGTATTTTATGCAAAGTAATTCTTCACCCTCAGACTAAGCACAATGAAATCCCCTTTACTGTCACAATATGGATTTTTAGCAATCAGACTAGAACACAGAGATTTCTGGACCRGACCACACTGAGCAATGAACAGAAATATCTGAAATAATACTGGCTATGTTTGCTCATCCTGCATCAGTCTTGTTTAAGGTTGGGWTTTTTCCTCCACAGGACAAACTAATCTAAATTACTGCTCTAGGGTTAGCCAATTGTGAATTCATTGTGAAAAACACAAAACAGGGATGAGGTCAGTACTTTGCCCAGGGGGTAATATCTCCTACGAGTCTAGTGAATGTGTTGCAGACTATTCTTCAAACCTAACTAGACTTCTGGAAACACAAATGCATGCATCCYTTAGTTGTGCTCAAAAACTCATAAATTGATTCTACTCAAGTCTACACTGAATCTTTAGTTCACAAAATGAAATTATTAAACTGAAAAATACCAGCTCTTGTATGCAGTTAAATAARACTGAAAGATGTTTAGATTTGGAATACAGCTTTCTACAAGAGAAGGAAAAATTTAAATGGTGCATGGATCTAAATGGTGTACCTGAGCCTATATTAACTGATACCTCCAGTGTATGGATGGACAGGATGCAACTGCAACCACAGCTTGGGCTGGTGCTGCTTTAAGTCTGACATCTCAGACTCTATTTCAGTGCTGATGGAGCGTGAGAAATGACCACACGCAACAAATGGGTGGCTCCTTTGTTAAACAACCAATTAAAAGATTCTTACTGCAGTCACATGGTTACAGATTAACACAGAAGGTGGCATTTCCAAYACAGGCCAACTCTAGTGAAAGTGGACTGAGACCATAAATCACATAATATGAAATACAAGTGTAGTAGGAAAGGCTACAGGATTAAAGGGAACTTCAATGAGGCAGGATATCTTTTTACTACAGAGGGAAAGTTACACAACAACATTGTGTGGGTTTCTAACTGCTACATTCAAAGCAGGTAACTGGGTCCAAAGCACAGAGGTATCGTGGCCAAAGCAGTGGCCACGAGGGCAAGCATCATCCACAGCAAGACTATTCAGATAAAGAACTGCACAAAAGGCAGTTARTAGGAATTAAAATGTTCCTATCTTATGTAGTGGCAACCTCTTTGTTTATACGACCAAGCATCAATACACTCCCAAGAACAAATCAGTATCAACTCTGATGTACAGACCAAAAGCAATGAAAAGACAGGTAAAGTGCAGGAAGAGCAATTATACATTGAGTAAATCTGGGGCAATTTCCAGAAAATAGATCTCTTGCTCTACCTCCTACTTCATTGTGCTAAGCAAAGGATCATTCCTCAATTCATTTTAGATCTCCTACTTACTCAAAAAAATAATAATTTAATGAATAACATGTTATGCGGAAGCTTGCAAATATTATACTCCTTATGTTCTCTGTCAGTCTCAGTGGTTATGCAACACCAGTCATTTTATATAGAAATTGTTAAATATTAACTACTGCAGGCAAGATTAATGCTTTAATTTTTCTTAGAGTTTCAAGGGTTATTACCATTATATAAAGGGAAGGCAGAACTCCATGGCAAAAAAAAAAAAAATCCAATAACTGAGCTACTAGATCACAGATAAATTTCWTTGCCCATAATAAGTGGATTAGAAACAAAGACTGCAGTGGATGTTGTGCAGGGAGCATAAGGTGCTCATTAAATTAATCCCTGCTCTTTGTGAAGATCCTTTCCCCAAAGGAGTTACATGTCCTGTCAGCTGCCATAGCACAATCACAGCTCACCCCTGAATCTGCCACGTCCCAAAAAATCACTCTTTAATTGTTGCTCTCYGGTTTATGTTTTAAATCACAAGGCACATGAAACAATTCAAACCTCTCGACAAAGGAGCCCACGGGCTCAGTCTGGAGCAGCAGCCTCTGGCTGAGCTGGGGCAGAGTTGGGTGAGGAAGCACCGCAGTGTCCCATAGCAGTACATGAACCAAACTACACAGAAAAGATGTTATGATGCTGTTTGCCTTGCTGGAAAAACAGAAAAACTTGGAACACCTCAATAACTCCTCTTTTTTTTTTGCACAGTATTTAGAGACCTTAGGAAATGGGTACCCACCTGCATGAAAATAGTAGCAAGCACATGTTCTGATCAGAAATGTATCTGTGTTTTCTGACTGACCACACAGGTGCATAACATGCATCTGAACATGTACCTCACAGTTTTGAATCCTAATGTTTGTGATACTGCTGCCTTAAAGGCTGTGACCACATTCACAGAGACAGGACACTTCCTGATCTTAACACAGCAGGAAAGAGTTGCTTTCCATAATTATCTCACAGGAGATGAGAAGGTAAGATATCCAATTATATATTAAAGTAATGATTTAATTAAAGGAATTAGAGCAATAAGACATTGTTATGAGGAAATCTGGATTAACATAGTCTCCATCACMGGGTTTTAATTATCAATACCACAGATTTATACTTTACCACCTGGGAGATGAAATGCCAAGATGCACAAAAATAGCTTGACAAAACCCATCCTGTGRTGGGAAAGAAATGCTTTTCAGAAGAATTGCTGACTTTTAAAAAATCATCTGTCTATTCTAAATGCTTAGAAATGTGTCTGCACACAGACTGGTATCAAAATAAGTAACAGTTCAAGACAATGTATTTGCATAGGCACATCATACCCTTAGAACTCCCTAGTCACAATTTCCAAGAAGGGGAGAAAACTGATCATAGAGTTAATAAAAAGTCAAACATCACAGGCCAGGTTTAAGCCACACTCCAAAGGGTGGATTATGTCAGCATGAAAAGCAGCATTATTACATTATTTTAATTTAGCTTTTTTTTTTTTTTTTTTTTTTTTTTTTTTTTTTAATTTTAAAAAGCAATCAGTACCTCCTGAACCAGCTGAGAACACCTCTACATCTACAAGGAACCTTCCCACCAAAAGTCTGATGACGGCCTTATGCCTTAGGAATCACAGCCAGTGTAGAAGCAGCTCAGAATAAGGCAGGAGCATAACATCATTTCTTTACAGACAGACATCAAATCACAACAATAATCCAGATTTCCATATGGATTTCTAGTCACACTGTCTTTATACAACTTTTTTAAAAAAAAAAAAAAAGCAAACAGTTACCTTATAAATTCTCTTGTTGTGTAAATACTTTTTATCAGCAACATCCATACATGTATACTCAAACATATATATGCAGTTCTAAGCACCTTTCTAATTYTTAAATCCCTAAAATGTATAGAAACTGCTAATTTCAGAAGATTCAGACACTACAATTCTTTGTACTTTTTCAGCGTGTCCACACCCATCCAACCAACATGCTGATCCCTCTTTAAAAAGCCTGAAAAGCACCACTTTCCAAGCCCTTATTTATTCCTTTACTGACTCCAAAAATTCCACCTGCTGTTGCTCCTGCATTATCAGATCTGTTTCAAGTTTTCACTGTTTCCATTTCAAATCACATTCAAATGATCTCAAAGTTATCAAGCTCCCAGTTAGTTACACCACAGAGTATGGAGATCACAGGACARAGTTGAGTGATGAGGCACAATTAGTAAAAAAAACAGGTGTGAAGAGGAATGCAAAAAGGGAGGTAGGATGAAACAAAAAGCTACAAAATAGACTGGAAGATTTAAATTCTCGTGTCTAATTTTAAATGTTTATAAAAGCTTAAAGGATGACACAGCCAGCAAACTGAAAAGGTAAAACATTTCAGTTTACAATACATATGAATACAAGAGGAAGAAATTCTGACTAAAAGCTTCAGCATTTTTCTTACCTGATGTTATTACTCAGCTAATGAAATATGCCTTGGATCCACCTTAATTACTAGGCAAGAGATTAATAACTTTCTGTTAAGATTATTTGAATAATCAGTAATTTAACATTTCCTGCCACAGATGGTGGGCTCTAACCTCACCAAGCAGAATTCAGAAGTGAACTAGAAAAGGCAGCAGTGGTGTTGCATTACCCAGCTCCAGGCCAGAATGATCGTGACACTGAAAAACGGAGTAAGTCTTACACAGTATTACACACTTTCCATCATATCATACTCCTGCATTGCACTGGCATTCAAGTGTCTAAAATGCAATAAAGGCAGAGATGACAAAAAAAAAAGAAAAAAAAAAAAGCCAAACAAAATCAAAGAGCTCGAGTCTGGCTGATACAATGCACTGTTGTAGAAAGTCTGTAAAGCAGGAGAATGTGTCATATTAATCACACAAACAGCTCTGTGTGCAATCCCCAGCAAGAAATATCTGCATTTCCTGTAGGATATGGAGCTTGGTTCCAAGATAACCAATTACAAATCTCAAAAAAGTGATGATTCATYCCCTAGAGTTTAAGCCCTTTCACAAAGAGTGGATGTTCCAGCACATTTAAAGGTCAGCCCTCTTCTCATCTTCATGCCAGCACCAGCGAGTTTCCCTGTTCATCTCCGTGGCTGTACCACTGACAAGAGTTCGAAGGATGGGGAAACAAAAACATCTTAAAGCAAGTTTCCCTAGAGCATGATGCTTATTTTAGCTGAATGATGCATCATCTATGCTTTTGAAGACCATAATCTCAGAATAGTGAATTCTAACACAAAGATTTTGAAAGAACAGAATCTGCTACCCTGCATTTCAGTATCATAGTTTTTTATGTTATATTGGCAAAAAAGAACTTGTAACCAAACATTCTTTAGCGTTATGATAAAACTGGTTTCCCTGTACATTTCCACTGCCCTCTACTGTTTGGAATACCAGAGACATTCCAGGTTTCATTTTCTCAGGAGTGATACATAACCCTAAACACTGTTCCTTTTAAGGGAGAAATGGCCAGAGATGACCCCACTGCACAATCTGCACTGAGCCTGGGACCCAGCGTRGACAGTCCAGCTTCCCACCCTGCACATTCAGCTGGCAGGAGCCCTGCATACTGGTGTTAGGAACAGAACTAGCTTATTCCTGATATTCCAAAGAAAACARACATCAAAAAACACTCTGCTCTGTTACAGCACAGCAAAAACTGCAATGGAGGTGAGGTCATCTCTGCCACTGAAGACTTTCACGCTGAAACCTTTTAARCACTTCCAGGAGTTATCACACCTCTGCTGGCCAAGATGACAGMTCCCTGCCAGCCTCCCCTCGCCACAGCCAGCAGATCAGCTTCTGCACTGCTGSCTGCATGGACTGGAGATTTTCCGGTCAATGTAATGTAAAAGGAACACTGAAGTGAACAATGAAATGAAAGTTATATTCAATGTGGTTAACATTAACAACAGGAAATGGGTGTGCATGTACGGGATGCTGTAAGGACAAGGATTAGCACAGCTTTGTTTGAGGACTGGTATTTACTCTGTCTTTATTTAACCTTCTTCCTTCCCCTTTTTGGAAGATGGAGGAAAGGACCAGTAACTGGAATCTAGAAGAGTCAAGTACATTGAAATGTTTTCAAATTTTATTATAGAGTCCAAACCAAATTTAGCTAAATAAGTTACATTTATTTCTCTTCCATAGGAGATATTTGCTGCACAAGAATCCTTTCTCAGCCAGAATTTGAACACTACTACACAAATTATGCTTTTAATTAACACAATCAATATCTAGCGATTTTAAATCTACCTAGTACATAAATAAAAAATAAGATGCAATAGTCCACGCACTATTTAGATTCATCTTCTGCTTTTCCCTCAAACATTTTTCAGCTGGGATCTGTCAGATTCAATTCTATATGTCCCCAGGTAATATAATCAGCATGCAAACAATCCCTGGATTCCTTAGCCTTTGGCAAGCTGAGGTGATGAAGTTGCAGGTCTTGGCCTTCTATGTTTGTGCTGAGCGAGTTAAGCATAGGTCTGGCTGTAAGAACAAGAATAATCAAAGTTGGGGTGTTTTAATGTTCTAACTCTATCCTTAAAGATTTTGTGCACTTGCAGGACGCACAGGCTCTTGAACAGAGAGTCAGAGAATCGCTTAGGCTGGAAAAWCCCTCTAAGATCCCCAAGTCCAACCATTAACCCAGCACTGCCAAGGGACTATGTCCCTCAGTGCYACAACTAACATGGTTTTTAARCACCTCCAGGRATGGTGATTCCACCACTGACCTCGGCARCCCGTYCCAGTGCTTGACAGTGCTTTTGGTGAAGAAATTTTCTTAATCTCCAATCTAAACTTTCCCAGGTGCAAGGCAAGGCTGTTTCCTCTTGTCCTGTCACTTGTTACCTGGGAGAAGAGACCAACCCCCACCTGGCTACACCCTCCTGTCAGGTGTTGCAGAGCCATAACGTTTCCATATCCCTGATTTGGAAACCACAGGCCCCCACCTTGATCACATATTTCTAAGAACTTCAAAGTACAGTTGTAGTCAACATATACACAAATATTTTGAAATAACTCCGCTTCCTAAATGAGAGGATGCTCTCCAGTTTTCCAAGAAAGGATGCTGTAAACAGGGGCTGGAGCTGAAAAATGTGAAATCACATCTGTTCACTGGTGTCCCTGATGTGCTACTCTCATTCACACATTAACAACCTAACATCAAAACTCTACATAAATCATTAAGGAACAGCCAAATACTAAATACTAACCACTGCAACATGTGGACAGGCCAGAAAGTTTTTATGCTGCAAAGTYTGAAGTGACAGATTTCAATTCTATACTTTGTTCTACTCTTAAKGAACATGACAATCAAGAAGCACTTACCCCCACAATACCTAACTTGAATCTCCCTTGGATGAAATGCCTGCTTATTCCTGTGCTACACTTGGCAAGCACAGAGAGCAAGTGTCCACTTTGCAATTGTTCACACACACTCAGACAAACCATACCCACATCTTATATCAAGTCTTGTTTTTCTATACACAAGATGCACTAAATCTTTTAAACCTCCACCAAATGCTGTATTTCCTACAGTTGCAATTAATCTTGTACTTTTCTATCCACATCTTTCCAAAGTGCAGTGTCCATAACAACACCCAGTTTTCCAGGTGATACCACATCCACACTCTGCAGAGCAGAATMATTCTGCTGCATAAATAATGTGTTACAGCTTTCACTTTGACAATGGAGAGACGAATGCATAATGCTACAAATATTTCCCTTTAAACCCCAGCATCAGCCAAAATTTGTATTTTCATGCTAGGAGATTGAGGCAGAGATGTTTACATGAGTATGACAAAAAAGCAAAAGCAAAGAAGTAAACCCATCATCCTGCAGCAACAAACTACCAATACAGAGAGAAAAATAAACTGTCCCCCATCCCCTTAGAAATAGCAGAGTACATTTACCTTAAACTTTAGCAAATTTCTTTCCTTACAGTAGGAACTTTCCTGACAAGCAACATTTTGGTYTAATCAATACACAATCTCAAATCCTGGCATGCTTGGARKKRSWMWSWKWSYMMYTCCAATTTCCACACAAACAATAAAAAGTTACACGATCCTGTTTCAYGCTTACCTGATGATGCACAAATAAGCAGCACCACACCATGAGTTATTTTGTGTCGTGCTCAGATTTTAGGAGTTTCCTTTATTTTCAGCGTAACAGTGAAAAGTCTTTGCTACAAAGGAGTCCCTAAGTCTGTCCTCCAGTTCAGGGCAGGAACTCCTCCCCATGCAGCCTCAGTTTGCTCTCACTTCCTGTCATGCAGTGCACTCCAAGTGTCAGAAGCTGAGAGATCTGTATTGTCATGTCTACCCCTCTTGTGTTTTTCCTCTTACACGCTGCTTCAAATAATATTTTAAGCAAACAAAAATGTTTTACCAACAGCCAATAAGTGAACAGCACCAGTATGGTGAAGGTAAAGATACCATTAASAGGTTTCTAAAATAACAGGTAGGTGTTTGGGACGTTGAGCCTCAGTAACTGAAACACAGTCCACCTCCCACCTGTGCAATTCTTAAACAGCAGCAAGAGGCTTTCAGCTCAAGGGTAGACAACTATCTCCAAAYGTAGATGTCTCAGCAAACAAAGCAGCTGGTAGATATTGGGCAGAACCTTTAAATATTTATTTTACAGATTCTTTCTTTTAGTATTTGAAAAGTTAGGGGGTGTGCTTAGCAAGAGTTCTTTCCTTAACAGAGATATAATGGTGAAAGCTGAGTACAGAGTGTTTCAGAATCAGCCCAGAATAAAGGAGCAAAGATAAACATGACAGAAGACCCCAATTTTGGATATAAGGACAAGTGCAGACTTYAATCCCTAGTAGTTCAGTATAACTGAAGAATTACACCTCACTCTTGATCTATCCTTATACTGTTCAAACTTTTATGACTTGATCAGATCTACCAACACTGAGCTGGTTTTGCCAACTGCAGAATTCTGCATTCTTCCAGGAGGCAAGAATGTCAAGATAAATTTAAATTTGGGTAGAAAGATAACAGCAATTCAGCCTTCATCTTTAAAGAAAACAAGTCCTCAGTGAGCTGGTGCAATCTTCCTTCAGAATAAAAAGTTTCTGCTGAGCTTGGAGGAAGAAGATAAAGGGTGAAACTGATACCAGTAAGCAACCAGCTCCTTTGAGAAGAGGAGCTGTGACATCTCTGCAGACAGAAAACACTGACTGAAAGACCTTTCAGAAAGCAGATATTTTAGGCCAAGACTTAAAAAATTACTCAAATACATCTCTCTTGGTCAATGCTAYTGGCCTGACATCCCTGCCCAAAAGCGAGCTAAAACTCAACCTAGCAACYTTCTCTTCAGACCTTTCCAGCAAAACCTTAGTTTATGTTCTGCTGGAAAGCTCTGAAAAGCTATAGAAAATAAACTATAGAAAATAATGTATTTTTCCAAGAAAATACATATAAATTCTATATACAAGCCTGCAATATTTTTCAAGTATTCTTTACTTTCTCTCTATTAACTAAGTTATTTCTTAAACAATCTTTTACCCCATACAGGAAACCCTAATACTCTGCTATCAGAATCTGGTAACACTTCACCCAGGATCAAATACAGTAGCGCAGTTTCTTAAAGTATTATGATATCCATAGCTCTTTAATTGCACCAAAGATGAAGCTAGGTAGGCAGGCAATTTTCTCATTTTTCCATCAGATTTCCCGGTAACATTTGGATTTCCATGTTTCACTTCCTGGAGATCATTAACATGTAAAGACTTCAACTTGCTATGCTTCTTTATATTGTCAGGCTTTCTCTCATCAATCTAATAAACAACATTTAAAGCAGTCTGGCCCCCTACCTGTATCAATCAGCACAAATWAATAGGATGGCAAAACCTGCTTTCTAAACTGTCTCTGGAAATGCTTTTGAAAYCTTTTTCAAATGCGTAGTCCATTTATTCACTTTTCATTTAAAATTTAATTCTCAGTTTTAGATAATACCTAAGCACTGCCAAATTGGAAACTTTTACAATCAACTTAGAATGATCACTGAGTTTTTACAGTATAAGCAATAGGAAATGAGATAACAGACCACCACAACAATTTGGTAAAATGGAAAAAGTCATGGTAATGATGCATCTTTGTAACAGGTTGTGATAACAGCAAGTTCTTCTGTAAGCATCATAACCAGTAAAACCAAACTCAACAGCAGTTCAAGTCCAAGTGTGCAGCCATTCATATTCACTAGACCTCTGAAAATAAAATTGCTGAAACAGTGTAGCATCAATAAAAGACCAATGYACAATTCAAAATTGTTTCTAAAATGTTGGTTTCTGAAACCAAGTGGCATCAAATTCACCTGGACAACAGCATCACTGTTAACCATTACAGGTYACTGAACAAAGTCATAGGAAACAGTAATTTCACATCACGTGTTCTCAAAGAGCAGCCACTGGTGGAGTGGGGAAAACAAATACAAAGAAATGGGCAGAGTTTGGTTTGAGTTAAATTGAACAGGGGTCAAGTTCATCTGCTGCTGAACAAAGAAGAGAACAGTAAATGACAGCAGGAGTACAAGGTAACACCCAGTCTATGATTAAAGACAGGAAATCTGCTCTATAATAGAACATCCAACTGAGCCTAAGAGAATCACAATTGGACCTATCTGCTTTATCACATGTGGCTTCTAGCTCAGTATTGTTTGCATGTGCAGAATAGCTGGCATGGAGGGTTTACAGCATATACAGAATATTTCTACTATAAATAATAAACCACACCCGAAACAAAAATAAACTTCTTACAAAGCACTTACAAAGATCTATAAAATAAAAGACCCCAACATTAACAGAATGACCATATGAAGTGTTTTTCAAAAAAAAGTCCATTCTGTGAAAACGTAACACGAAATTATACAAAACCTATCCAAGTGCGAGATATCATACTATTTTCATTATCAGGAAAATTCAAAGTATTAATTGAATAACTGAGCTTTAGTATGCAGAATTCCTACCCATTACAACAAAAGTCATGGGGGGAAAGTCTTGCAGATGCAGAAGTCTATGAAGATATTTTCAGGAATACCTCAGCCAAGTGCTCTATAAGGGCCTCAATATTCTTGCCCTAAGAAACACAGAATCTGAAGTATATTTTCTGTAACATGGAATTAACTTGAAAGCATCTCTGTAAACCAGGTGGACAGGTTTAATGGCTATGTATTTAATTCATAGATTACTTCAAATGTAAAATCAGTGAAAGTTTCATAAAACAGCTACTAAATTGAATTAATAAAACCAGTGCAAACTCCTAAGCAGAACAGCACTCTCTTGGTGACATGAGCAATAACAGCTCATAAAACATGCACAGGTTTGTCTACCTGAGTCCCAAACTATTGGAATTTTGCAATGTTGATATCCAAAGGCCAGCCAGAATCATTCTCCTTTGTAACTGATTTCTGAACCACTCACACACGTCTCTCCAGCATGTTCATGATTTTTGCCAGCCCTGTATGCAAAGGACCTTGTAATTTACAATACTCATTGATCCTAAAAAGAGATATGGCCATTTATCGCAGGCCTAAGAGCCAACATATCAACAAACCATGTTTTGCTGSAATTTGAAATAAAACATTTTGGCGTGACATGACTAACCTCACATCACACACCATGGGTAGAAGTTACAGTAATTAAACCATGCTGACTGAGCACACAACTTGGGAATAATGCATTTTTTAATTCTTCAAAATTGTCTAACTAGTATCCCTAAACTGGTTTTTGAATTCAGTGTATACATTAAGAATACAACAATTCTGATGTATTTTGGAACTGCAGATGGAATTGACTGCTATCCAGTTACGCAAATGCCACACAATGAATTTCTGATAGCATCWCTATTTGTTTGCCAATATAAACTCTGCTGTTCCAAGAGAAATTAGCCTTGTGACTAATCAACAACAGTCCCAATGGTTTGTTCAAAAACAAAACCAATAACAAGCTAAACCATTTGAAACTCTGCCCACAGATTAAGCAAGGAGACATCAAACCCAACTCTGTCACAAACAAAAATCGGCATCCAGGCTATTTGCTACTGTTTATAAGCTCCTGTGGTCTGAACTAGAAATTGTTTATCACAGAGGAATATTTGTAATGCTCCTCACATTACTATCAATGCTGTTACTATTACATTGCTATCAATAGTGTGAAGTAAAGTTAAAGTAATCATTAAGTTAAAGCCAGGAATTAACTTCTTTTCTCTCCTAGCAATTTTTATCTTGCTGAGATTTATGCACACTGAAAGGAATAACTGAAGTGTGTCAGTCTGAAAAAAAATATACTGTCTTCCAAATACTGTCTGAAAAGTGTGGAATTCTTCCCATTTGGTACGACAAACACCTTTTCCCCCAAAAACACGTGTGCAGTAAAACTAGAAAAGAAACCACTTACACATCTAAAATTGACTTTCAGCATATCTAACAGTTTTTAAAGTCAGGCTTCTCATAAATTAGATCAGCCTTCCTTCCTCACAGGTGACCACATCTGCAGCTCAGCTAGATAGATGCTTTTGCAAAACTAGAAAGGAAACAAGAAAGGAGGAAATAGGAAGAAGCCTCATTGCAATAAATTATCTTCAATCTTCACTGCACACTAAATACATCGCAAACTATTTCAAGTAAAAAAATGTTGGTTTAGATTTCACTATTTATTTTTAGCACTGAAGTTCTTCAGCCAAATTTATTGTGTGTGGTGGGGGAAAATAAAGACACCATCATAATGGCTCAGATGTTTGCTTAAAACATGCAGGAAATGATGTTCTCTCAGTGGAACAGTGGAGAGATATCAGAGACAAGCACAGACAAAACCAGCATCTCCTCAGCTCTGCCTACAGCCCAATATTCTTCACTATTCAGGTAACTGCTTTTCTTTTGATTGTCTGGCAGTTTCTTCATAGTCACCCCAAATGTCATCATAGCAACACTGGGACCACTGTGTATCACTATGTCTGCAAATGTACTGGATTTTTTTTTTAAGAGAAACAGTCATTTCAAGACTTCCATTTGCATATCTAAGCCTAAAAGTTGATCTTGCTGGCAAAAACAGGGAGAAGGAAGGCAGACAGGTAAAGCAGCTGAAATCTCCAACTCTCAAGAGAAATTCTTATTCTTCTTGAATTCAGAACTTCCTTATTTTTAAAACKGAATACTCTTAGTATGATGATCCAAACATGATATCATCTTGACATGAAAATCCCCACTGAAAGAGTTATATGTGATGTCTAACCAAGGGGCTTGAAAGAGCTGCTCAAGATGGAAATCAGCTTCTTCTGATAAATTTAAGTAAGGAAAAGAGAAGTGCAGAGGAGTTTCTCTGGTAAATACGCAGCATCTGGGCCTTCCTTATCTTACCCTGAGGTTTACGTTGGTGTGCTCAAGGCTGCTTTAACATGTCCTTTTATCAGCATGATACACAGACATTTAAACTGAGTGAACCAACTGCAAAGTGAGGACAGGAAGATGAACACAGTGTTGTAATTCTGTGCTTAATCACTTGATTCTTTATTATCTTTTGTGACTGTTGAAATGATCCTATTTCATTATAGTCTGTAATAATAGAAACAGAAGTAAAAAAAAAAAAACCCACATAGCCATGAATAAGTCAGCTCCAGAGTTGTGTTTGTTAGACTCAAATGTGGCTCTGCTCCACTGTCAACAGTAACCTAGTTCTTGTAGCCAGTAAGGTTTCAGTCCTGTTTGAGAAAATACATCAAAGCCAACCTGTTATCTTTCACCATCTCTACAAAAACCTGTGTGACTTCAAGTCTGCTCCTTGGGCTTTTTATAACACAGTTTTTCCATCCATCAAAACAAAGTTAATGTTCATACACTACAAACATCAAGAGACAGTGCTCTCCTTCCCAGGGCTCAGCACCCAAACAGATCAATGAACAATTCATACAGGTTCTCCCTTGATGAAGGCATTTATATCAAACAATTAACTGCAACTGTCTACTATGCACTATAGGAAATATTACAGCTGTAGACAKCTGTGTTAGTATCTCATAAGTTTCCTTAAAAATAGGTGGCAGCCACCTGCCAGGTCTTCATTTCCACACAWAAAGGAAGCAGTTTGAACATCCACTAACTTGTTGCCTTTTTTTTCTAATATTACTATTTCTATCTCCTTTCAGATTCTTGATTTCACTTCTTGATTCTGGAGTATTTCACTCCCCAGTTTTCTGTTCTTTGTACAGCTCACTCCACCTGCATCATGCAGGATCACAGACCTCAAGCTGCCCCTGTCACCAGCTCTAAACCTTTACTTCAGTGAGTTACTGCTCTGAACTTGGGATCATTATTGTTGCTTCAGCTACAGCTCACACCTACCATACTCTTCACAGGTTACAGGAGACAGAAGGGATAACATGACTCTCTGAACAGATTAAACTACCTCTGAAACTTGAAGAGGGTAAGAATAAAAGCTCCTGACACCATCAGTAAATATTAAGATTCTCAGTGCCACTTGCATTGCTTTTTCATGTATCTTTTCAATCAGTTTCTGTGGGAACACACAAACTTCCTCAATTCAGCCAAGCAAACAGGAGTAAAACCTATTCCCTTCTGGCTTGTAAGAGACCCATGTAATTTTTGTTACGATTTAACTGTATTGCTGCAAAATTCACACCTAAAAACTTTCAATAACTTCACAAATATCTCTATTAAAAGAGTATCAGTTCTCTCAACTACAAGTTACTTAACTTGGCTTAACTACAAAGTTACACTGGGACAGAGTGAAGCAGGAGGGAATGTTATAGTGTGAATAAAACAATATGAAACTTACCCCTCTGAAATTCCAGCCCTTGGTTGAAGGAAACAAGGAAAAATTATTCTGTTGCTGCTGTTTCGGCCTGCAAGATGAGACAAAGAAAAGTGTTTACACTTTCAGCTGCAGTATTTTTTACCTCAATAACAGAATGACAATAGAGGGAGAAAGTACTTAAGCATGTTTTTCTAAGACACCTTAGACTGCCTTGGCTGTACCTCTGACAGGTTTCTGTCTTCAGTGTAGTTACATGTTTTAATTCAGATGGAGCACTAAGGGACATGGCAGCCTTTCAAGCCTTCAGAGATGCTCTGACTTGATGTCTGACAGCAACTTATTCCTCTCACTGGTTTTTGGCAGAGACAACCCTGACCCAAACAGTCTGTGAAGCTGCAATTATGCCACATGATGCAAAGGTGATGCAGCTGGACAGAAGGGGGACACTGCAGAGCCTTTAATCCTGACAGTGAAGCTACACAAAGCTGTAAAAAGCAAGTTAGCCAGCATGTCGTGTGACGCTAAAAACTAGAAGCTGACTTCTGTTCMAAAAATTCGTTCTCTTACCCTATAATTTACACTGCACCATTATTTCTAAAAAGTAACCATAACATGGGCCACTTCATTCCTAATGAGTGCTTTTCACCAGTGAGMTCTTCAATTAGTTCACAAAGGTAGGCAAACATTGCTGAGATTTTCCACATGAGGTCAGATCAAAGCTGCAGTGACCTGCTGCAGCTGACCAGACCAACACATGGCTTGGCAGAGGGACCCAAGTGCTGAGCACGCTGTGACTCCAACCATGCAATTAGAGACATTACAGAAGTGACCACGAATAACAACAGGAACACAAAAACCAGGTTAAAAAATACCAACTTAAAGGGCTGCCTGTCAAACCTCACCAGGCAACAATAACATGACAGATATTGAAGTTAAAGCACTGAACTAATACATGAGTTCTTTCTGTTGCTTATAGTCCCAACACATCATACCCAATTTCTTCTCTTAGATTCAGGATAGCAATAGTTCCCACTGTCTTTTTTTCTGTCTTCTCTTTTTTGGTGTAAAAGTTTTGGTGCACAGACATTTCTGCTTTCATATTCATTAAAACACATCCTAGAGCTGTGGTCACAGTAAACATCTCCAGATGCCAGCATAATGCAAAAAATTATAATCATGACAATTAGGTAATTTTTGTAACATCAAACATTGAGATGTAAATCKGCTCAGTTTTTCACTGTACCAGCCTGCCAACCAGAAAGAATATTGAAATGTGTTGGTAAAGTAATTAAAGAGCACAAGGCAGCACACACAACAGACTTTAGTGTTAAAGACTGCACCACTAATAAATCCTCTGACTAAAGATTTCCAAGTTAAAATATTATGAATTTCTAACCTAAAAGACTCACTGGACGGCAAGTGCATTATAAAAAAAGAGAAAAATGTGATTAACAAGAGCAAGTTGCACAGAATATCAATGGTCCCAATGGTGTTTTGCACCTTTTTATTCACAGATGATCTCACACTGGAGCCAGTCAGATTTTTGAGAAAGTACTGCAAGCTTTCTATTAAGTTGCATCCCTCAGCCATTTAAAAAAAATCTATTTGTTTAGACTTACATTTCATCATTTTTGTCATGTATTTTAATGCTGTTCATGACTTTATTTTCCCATTTTGTTAAGAATTGCACCAGTTTTATACTAATTAAGAAGAAGGTAGGAGAGACAAAAGACATTTTGACTTCAATAAAGCAAGTTTTAATGACAATTTAGACAATATTTCAAGCAAAGTGAAGACTTAATTAAAAATTCTCTCCCCCAATCATTCCGTAATGAGAACTGAAAAATCTGAGCAATAAATTTGTCATATCATCCATCTACACTCAACTAAGGTCCATCCAGCAGAAGAAGGATGACTAAGCAACTGTTATCATTGCAACTTTTCCATTCACTGACAGCAACCCAGACAACACAAAAGCCAGTCTTTATAAAGAGCAAACACACCAAATTTACATTTTGTCAGTTTTCACAATAGGTTTCGTCTTATTGATCAAGAGCCTTACTTGGTTTTGATGAGATTGAATCCCCCCATCATTCACAGTGGTCTGCTAACTCTAATACTACTGAGGTGCTAATAAAAGGGCCTTAAATGTAACAGCCTAATGAAACAACATAGTTTTACCAAAAAGGGTTAATTAAAAAGGCAGAGAAACATATGGAAATCACTGTACGTTCCTCCAAGACTTGCTGACCTGATCTGAACCAATCAGGACACAATAAAAATCTTGACAATTTTTTTTTTTTCCACCCAATGTGCACAGCACTCTTCTAAAACCAGACTGAAACATTAGACCCATTTAGCACCCTACGTGCTACCTTAACTAATTTCTTCAAAAACTGTCACTTTCATGCACCTGGCCTGATTATTACTTCTCCATTTTCTACTCTGTTGGGCTATTTGAAGTCTGGAACACAGGGAATGTTCCGAGTCTACTTTCCCAGTAGAGATCACACTTTGGTAGGAGGGATACTGGTCCAATAGTGTATTAGATGCACTTGGTTTGGAAAAAAAATAATTTACAAAACCAATAATAAAAGTCATCACTGGTAGGGAGCAGATAGAACAAAATAAAACATAAGCTAAAAGAAAAAAAGAGGAGCTATTAATAGGCATTAAAAGTGATGAGCAGACCTGACTTTTAGAGGCACATGAATCTAAAATAAATTACTCAGATGCTATAATCAGGCTCTTTCAAATGTCAAGGACGAGGCAGGGATGGTTCCTATAACTGAATGAACTGTGATGGACACCCTTGAAATGCACCAAATAGGTTATCACAAACCTGATCACGGTGAGAAAAGGAAGCACGGGGGCAAAGAGAGGAGGAGTTCCTCCCTAAAATCACTTGTAACAAGAGTCTCAAAGCTGCAATTTATAGCACTTGAGGTTTCTTACACTTGACCTTCCTTAACATGAAACCCTTTTCATTAAGCTAAAAGACACCAAAACATTTTCTTCTCAGCATTGCAGTGTTAAAAAGGAAGGACTAAAGGACAGCGATTTAAAGGAACTCTTCAGACTGTGGGAGGGAGGGCTCACCAAACCCTCCATCTGAGCTTGGCTTGGGGATCACTATGGAAAGTTTACCCTGGGAATAAAAGCCTGAAACCAAGGCTATGAGAAAAGTGCCTTGGAGAAACTCAGCACTGAGCCCATCCCTCTGAGCACCAAATTCTTCCTCATTCTCATTAGCAGACGTTTTTACTGTACATCCTYCATTTCATCTTTAAGCCCCAGCAACAGAAGCCAGGAAATGGCATCTTCATGCCTTAGTAACTCAAATATATCTTAGATCCCTTGAAACAAAAAGGGAATGACTGACTTGTTTACCTGTCAGTTCCAAGTGATCCTGTGGTTCAATAAGAATAATTTACAATTTCACTGAACAAAACTTTTATTAGTGCAGGAACTTCTGACACTGGTAATACTCTCTGTGCTCTGGCACTTTCTTTGGCCAAGGTCTTCTACCACTGTTCTGTAGTCTGGGGAGTAAAAGAGTTTTGGCCTTACGTGTGCAGGGTTTTCTGTTTAGGTTCCCTCACACACATACCATGGATATATAATAATATTTTTAGACACCAAATTAACATGCCTCCCAGAATAAAGTGGAGCTTTTCTGTGCAACACTTGCTGTGCTGTAGGTTAGTTATATAACTGGTAGGTAAAAGTGGATAAAGGGATCTAAAAACTAAAACACTGAATGTTTTAAAGTTTCTATGATATTTACTAATAAAAGTGCGTTATCTGCCTTGAAGGATAATGATGATGAGTTCACTGAGCAACTTAYCGCAGTTTACATTAAGCTGACTCAACTTTTACATCTTCATCTGATCCTCCAGTCTATCTGCATACAGAATCATTAACTGCAAGAGTATTTTTTAGATATGAATATCCAAACCATGCACATTTTGTTTAAAATATTCAGCTGCTACATCCGTTCAAAGATAAAAGCTCATTTTGCAAATTGACATGAACACTCAGATAATAGAATGAAAGCTCAAACCACTGGGAGACAAACTGTGCTAAGTAAAAATTCTTTTCAATCTGCGGAAATAAAGGTTGTTACTACAGCTGTGAATATTTCACAAAGAAACTGTTAAATAATAAGTACTTACTGCTCAGATCTGTTCTTTGTGATGTCATCTGCTCAACCTATCCAAAATGTACACGAAGATATAGGTCACAAAAGCACATTTATTTTAACATAATGGAACAGTTGTGATACTAATTTCCACACACAGAAAATGTCAAAGTGGTTKATGCGGTGAAGCCTGAGATGTGCAAGAACATTTTAGCTTTGAACAATAGTTTTGAATATTGATTTTCTTGGATATTTTAAATAACAGATAATAATAATAATAATGTACCTTCATTACACATTTTAAAAGCAGGRGAAAAGCTGATGCTTTGACCAACTTAATAAAAAACATTGACTCATCCACTTGTAATCTCAAATACCATTTCTCTTTTATACTAGGCCTGTGCATTTTGGCACTAAAAGRAGATTGTGGAAAATTCCATCTATTTTCCAGAAGTGTAAAGCGAATCTAACACAACTGAGTTYGGCTCAAAAAAATATTTAAGTTCATATGGAGAATTTACTTGATGGGTTTTTCTTGCTAAAGGCAAAGTACCTCAAAGATTGGGTGCATGTTTGATTCGCCAGGGCCTCATCCTGCAGACAGGAGCTCAGCACRAATGGGTGACTGGGGTGGGGAGGCCACTTAGCTGAGCAAGACTGAACACTTCATATCTTGAGAGAAACAAAAATACCAAGAAGAAAAGAGGTGGCTGACTTTCAGCTGCTGTGCTGACTTCCTGAATGTGAACATAATCTGTTATTGTCCTGTTGTCATGAGCTGGCATAAACGCATTAAGAAAGAAAAACAGCCMTGTGAAGGTGGCTGTGCAGAGACAAAGCAGGTACACGGAGCASTGAGCTGTCACACACCTACTCTTTTCCCATGCTTTCTTCAGAATGTGTTTATTTATACTATGAACCAGTGCACCCTACCATAAAATATCCCATCGCTAACAAAACCCAAAGAAGCTACAAAAATCTTGTTTTTCTCATTTCTGTATTTGAGTACTTTCCTGCAAAATTTAAAAACATCTTTATGAAATATGAAAAAAAAATCTAAAGGCTGACTGAAGTGCTATATTTCAATCCAACAATCAGATATTGTAAATGATGTAATACTTAACCTTCTGAAGAATAACAAACTTCATTTAAAGTTTTAACCATAAATTATTTCTTCATTTCTAATTATTGCAAGCTAATGCAACAAATGCCATCAATATACATCACTATCAAAGCATCCCCATTGATATACATGAACTCTGGTCACATCTGAAAGAACTCCCTGGCTGGTGGCCAACAGGAGGACCCACACTGGTCGGCTGTTTGACAAAGGCACAGCTGCATTAATGCTGAGGAGGATATGAAAAGAGCCCTGTATTACGTTTCTATAACGAAATATCACCGTTTCATGAATATTGTAAAAGGCTAAGAGATAGTCAAAGTAAGGCTGTGAATTATGTGGCTAAAAGTATTCCTGTATCATTTCAACAATATTCAGAAGAATAAACGGCAATAACACATGTTAATTTTTAGTCATTACCTCACCCTGCTTGTATATCTCAGAGACACTCAGCGAGAACAACTGCTCATTCAAAAGAAATGTTTGCTCATTTCCATCCAACAGCCAGCGAGGATCCTCTGGTCCATGGGAAAAACAAGATCTGATAGTAGAGCTTAAATGTCCCCATCATCACAGCGTCAGAAAAAGCCAAGCCTCGGGGCAAAAACAYCACAACACTCATGCTCAAGGAAAGACAAATCTGTTTCGTTTTGTTTTCAAACTGATATGTAAGGCTGGGAAATACATTTAGTTTAGCAAGACTGGATATTTGGTTAGACAGAAAAAAAAAAAGAGTTCACACGGAGAAATAAACAAGGGATTTCTTAGCTGTTCAAAAGCCACCCAAACAGCATTTTCAGCTTGACCACAGAGAATCTACTAACACTATCAAAATCCACTCAAGTGCCATCACATCATGTTCTTGATAAAGGAAATGGGTGTGTTCTGAAAGCCCTTTTTGTTTGGATTTATCTCATCTGGCYCTTTCTGAAGGTAAACTTGAGTTCCTGTGGAGCTGTGATTCACTAGCAGGCATTCAGAGAGATAAGGAGRACTGAATAAGGAGGGCAACAGCATTTAAAACAAGTAACATCTGGAGGCAAGTCAATCCTACACACGATTTTAAAACTTCTATACTGCTGGTTCCTTATCCTTCATTTGCAACTTCAAATTTTTCTGCATTGCAGCTTGTATTTCAACTGAAAAGGCAAAATAAAAGGTAGGTTTGTAACTAAAATGTCATATACGATCATTACAATCAATTTAGAGACTTTTCTGTGTTGAAAAGTAAAACACTCCTGTATACCTTTACAAGAGGGCCGAGTGATACTTTCACACCTTGATCTCAAGGCTATGGCACTAAGCCAGTGTCAGTCAAGGAAAGAAATCTGCTTTTATTAAATGCAATCAGTTATAGAGGACTAACTTTCAGCATAATGTTTCACTGAGCAAGACTGTTCTTGCTTGAAGGGTTTTACACAGAGCGACAAGAACCACTCCTGCAATCTCCATGCAGACAGACCAGAACATTTTATCTTGAGATTGTAGCCAGCCTGTCACCACCACAGCTAATAAACTTTCCCAAGCGGGTGCAGCCGTGCCCGTGACTTATCTTCAGCATGCAGTAACTACTTGTCCATAAAAGTCAAATTATACCACAATTTTCTGTCTCCACTAGTTCTGCCCCCCACCAYGCCTAGCGGATTGGAGGCTGTCATGGCAAATTCCATTTAGCTACTTTGTCAMATACAGTTCAATAATTTGGACATAAAAATCCTCCCAAATGTTAAATTGTGCAGCATTCTGGGACCCTGTTCAGAATGCAAGCAAGTATTTTATGATGGCATGGGTAAAAGAAATTCTCCCATACTTTGGCATTGTCAGTTAAATAAAGAACAGAGTATTAAGCAGTGGGGAAAAGTCAGAAATTCATAGAATAATTAAGGCTGCAAAATACTTCCAASATCATCAAGCCCAACCTTTGATGTTCACCACCATGACAACTAAACCACAGCAGGCAGTGCCACATCCAGTTGTTTCTTGAGCTCTTGGCTCTCCTCATCCCTGGGCAGCCCATTCCAATGCCCCCCCCCACCCTTTCAGTGCAGAAATTCTTCCTGATGTCTCACCTGAACCTCCTCAGTGCAGTTTGAGGCCATTTCCTCTTGCACTGTCATTTCCTCATGTCCTCACCACATTATCAGTAACAAAACCTTTGAATGATTGCAATATTTATATCAAGCGTGAAGGACAAAGCTTCAACTTTTTCARCCTTTCACCATTTCTAGAGATTTTACTTAGATTTTCCTTTTTCAAAATCCCATATCATGCTTTATTTTCTCTCTTTTTCCTTTGGCTGCTGTTTTAAAGACAAGAACGCAATGAAATCTGGGAAAGAACACTCCCAATCTACTGGATTACCAAAACCAGTAAGTACAATAAACATGACCATACTCAACAAAATATTTAAGGTACTCACAGCTGAAACATCTGAAGTGAATTTGATATCAGTATGGGATACATAGATAAAAATAATTGAGATCAAACTATGTAGCTTTTAGGTTTACAAACACATTTTTGCTTGCAAGACTTTCACCTGCATCACTAGCAGACTGTGCACCACAGGGGTCCAAATAAATACTAATTTCACCTCCATTTAGTCTCATTTCAATCTGTGCAGTAATTCCTATTAAGTTGCATAAAAAAGAGCAACTATCAGCCCCCAAGGCTTAGAAAACTATTTTCTCCTCATATTTAACAAACTGCCTTCCACGATTTTCTTATTCAGCTTTAACATATTTTTTAGATCTCAAAAATAATTACCAGAATCTTTTAAATATTTATTAGTTTTCCTTTTTTTAATAGAACTCATTAGAACTTTTCCTTGTGGCCACAAATCCCCTGAGCAACATAAGCATTTTGTGTTACTCCATGACAGTGAAGCTACCAAATCAAGCCCTGAAATGCTTTCAAGTTTAGAAGTTTATTCATATCATAAACACCAGACTGGTTTATCTTTGTTCTCAAAGAAAGCGAAATAAATATGAATAAGGCAACTGTATGCACAAAGGCCAGTTTATAAGTACAAGGAGAGCTAGATTTAACAACAAACACTTCCAGGATATTTAATTTAACACTGAAAAATTTATTTTTGAAAAAAACAGCAGAGTTTTTGAAGGCAATTTATAAATAGATACTGAAGTCAACAAATACTGACCTCCACCATGTGACTTGTGTGATCCTGACCTTCATTACATAGTGAGGTCAGAAGGCCACCAAAACAGTTTTATCTTCAAGAATTATGTAAATAATTTACATCATGACTAATACTGTTAATGACTAATGAAAACTAAGTTTTAGATCCTGGGCAGAAGATTTTGTACTACAAATTTGGCTTAGGAAGTTTCTCTACAATATAAAACATTTGAAGCTGGTGCCAAATTTTACACCTAATGTTTCTAACACTTTTCATGGGTCTTTGGGATGATACTGTTGATACTTCAGCAATACATTGCAAAGGYGTTTCTGCTCTGAAACCAGACACTCCTGTCAACATATGTGGATTTTTATGCAAGAGAATGACTTTCCAGTAAGTAAGCAAACCCCCATACTTTCACTGAAGGGACATTTAACCTGAGATGCAAAAGCAAAATGTTTTCAGTTAGTTATTATTCACAGCTGGGTTCCCGTGGGAACATTTTCTGCATCACTGTTGCCATAGTAATTACTATAGAAACCC
Source organism: Malurus melanocephalus (assembly GCF_030028575.1). NCBI lineage: Eukaryota > Metazoa > Chordata > Aves > Passeriformes > Maluridae > Malurus > Malurus melanocephalus. Next base: position 949,249 of record NW_026623428.1, read on the forward strand.
TGAAAGCAATGGAGTCAAACCTGTTGAAACTGTGGTGCCATTAAAGCTCCATTGAAAATACCCACTCAGGACAGAAAATACTCACTTATCTTTACTTTTGCCAGCAATGAGCTTGATTTTCTAGTCTCTTCAATGTAAATATGCTAGCTACATTAATTTCAGCCCAAGACCATTTCAAAAGAGCACACATGAAACTTTGTTAAAATAATTTTGTTAAAAGTACAGAACCCTATAATTAAAAATAACATTATACAAGTAATGGCTCTGAATGTATTTGTTTTGTCCCCGGTCAAAGAACATTCCTTATAAAAGGTGCATTTATCAGTAGGAAATATCTGGAGCTAGTTTTTTTTCCAAAATGCATATATGTATATATGAAAAATAGAATTTATTTCTATGGYTACATACTCACACTCCAAGGTTTTTTCTTTCCTTCTTGATTACAATCTCTGCAAAACCAGACATTAACACATGAAGTGAGGCAGGAAATGGGAWTTATGCTGTAAAGTAGACCAGTGATGAGCCACCAATGCAGGAAATTAGCACTTGCACATGTGCACACAGTTTTGTTCTTTGTTTTCATCAGATTTTTTGTTTTTTCTAGACCACTCTCCACTATTGTGTTTCCTCTGAAACATTTTTAAYGCCACACCTTTAAATCAGAGCACGTTTATCTTTGTTCTTACTTTTGCTGATAACTAATGTATTTGGGTTTCAAAAAGGTACATTAGAGACACACACTGCAATATTTCATTACAAAATCTGAAAAKCTCCCTAATCACAAATACAAGGGAACAGACTTTTTCAGTCTCTACACTGGAACACAAGGACAACATTCCCAGTAACTACAGCAGCCGAAGTAAGAGAGTCAAACCACAAGGGAAGAAATACAAGAGATGTCGATTTGATCAATAATGATGCAAAAGTATTTACCATCTCCTTTATGGTCATGGATATGAGAGCTACTGTTGGCAGCCATCACTGAGTAATCCTACCCCTTTAAATCTGTAAAGTATGTTTCTGGAGCCAACCTGTTGGGTTTTTTCCAATCACTTATGTATGTCTCTTGATTAATAAAACATTATCTGTGCTTTCAGGACAGGATTTTTCATTTCAAATGTACCAAAAACACTGCTCTGTGATTCTGTAAACAACTGATGTGAAAAGAATTCACTTCAGCAGACACTCTCCTCACCTCCAGCTGAAGTGGGGTCACACATCAAGGATTTCAGGCTGCACTGAGGTTTGCTGACGATGTTATCTAAGAGCCCTACAGGCAGATCTCCCAACCCTGACAAGTCAAACCGAGGAACAATAGATATGCAGCAATTTGATGAGTCAACCACTTGGGAGAGGGGGCACAGCAATGAAGAACAAATTTGCAAGTCTGAGGTTCCAGTATGGGCTCTTTGTTCAGGATGAACATTGAAGACAAAAGCTGCTTTCTCACCTGCAAGAGACCAAGGTGGCACCAGAGAGAGGTGAAGCAGCACTCTCATCATATGCATGGCATGGGGTGAGGCGGCACCTCATGATCTCAACCAGAACTGACGATCAGAGGTTTAGCACTGACCACACGTGGTGACAGCAGAGGTGGTGACAGCAGAGGTGGTGACAGCAGAACATCACCTTGCTGCTGCAAACACCGCCCAAACAGACTCTGCTGGGCAGCTGAGGAAGGGCCTTCCAGGGACAGCAGTCCCAGAGCCATGTCCCACACCTCAGCACTCGCCMCCTCTATGCCCTCCTGCCAGGGCTGCAGTCAGCTCAGGGCAACACTTGTGCCAGAGTTCTTTACAAAGGATGAAAATGGCCAAGCTCTTTGGGGACCTCCCTTGTCATGCAGGTACTAACTGAGATCTCTCCCCTCAATTATGTTAAAACTGAAGGTTATGTGCTCTGATATTTTTTATATCTTCTAAAACAYGAAACTAGGCAATGATTTCAAAAGTTGCTGGCAAGACCAACAGCAGTCATAAGCAGCCATTTCCTGAGGAAACCAGAAAATTCAAACCACACACATGCACCTTTCTGCATGTCTGTCTTGTTTAGGTACCTTGAAAAGCTAAGTAAATGGTTTCAGAACTCTGAGCTGCCATGCCCTTTTGATGTCCTACTGAGAAAGACAAAAGATTTGGTTGGACCTTTAAACTCAAAATGTGTCATAACCTTTTTYCTTCAAGTAAATCTATGGAATGGGAGAAAAAAAAAAAAAAAAGCCTATTCTTTAAATTATCATAATGAATCAACCACCCTACTTGGGTAAAAAATGAAATTACTTTTTCTCCAAGTTCATGGAATCAGGTGACTCTTCTCAAGAGAGAAATATTTAAAATTACTAACAAGTGAAAAATATTAAATGTTAAACCTTATCCACAAACATTAACACGTATCTGATATTGTCACCAAAACTGTGTAAACAAAGAGCTTTAAGATGATCACTAAACTCAACTGCACTGTGAAAAAAATGCAGAAAAATAAGCATCACAATATTTTTGAGTAAACTTTAAATGGAAACCTGATTAAAACTGGTACATCTGCTTCAGTGTAACATAAACAGAGTTGCAGTACACTTGTAAYAGAGTTCTACTGTGAGCAAAAGCCTCAGCTAACAAAAAAAAATTACCCTATAGTGCATTTGAGATGCAACTGATTGCTAAAAGGCTATTAAGGYATTAAATTACCACAGCATTTATTGTAAGCATGATCAGGAGTGTCAATCTTTGCACACCAATTGCAATGCCTAATAGACATTAACACATAATAAGAAGTGGGTGTTACTACATTTTTACAACTTCACACACAAAAAAATCCTTTGTGTTCTTACAGAAATCCCAAAACATGTAGGAAGTATTGTGAAAAAACCATGAAATTTTAGATATTTCAAATAAATACAGACACTTGAATAAATSAGCTTGTTTTCCTACACAGTTTAGCACTGTAAACAAAAAAAAAAAAATCATGGGCTTTGTTTAAATTTCCGCTTGATTAAGTCTGTAACAAAGCAAGGCAATGGGCATCCACACTGATCCCAAATCTTGTTCTGCAGCACCACAATGTTGTCTACCTGAGCAATTTCCATAGTGCTGGGTTAGGCTGAGAAAACAGCTTGACACTTCCTCGGGGAAAACTCAGCTCATTGCTTCACCAGACTACAAACTATTTTCATCTATTCACCCAGCAGATGCAAAATCCTAAATCTWCTGTGACCTCATTRTGGATTAGACAGTTTTGGGGACTAYCAAGTATTATTTTAATCACCAATGAAAACAGTTTGATTAGAAATGGGCAAGGAAATAATGTTCAGRAACTTCGATGGAATTCAACACAAGACCATTCCCTTTAAATTAGAACACCAGAGATTCAGAACYCAAACCAAGTTTTTGTCAGTTCTGGAGTCTTTGGCCAATCTTCCTACCTGCCCTTTATGACAATCATGTTTCTGTAGGTACAAGTCAATTGCTGAAAGGTCTGAGGCAGGAACATGGTATGAGAAAATCACGACCRCATCCTACTTGTACAAGAGCTAAACATTCACAGCCTGTGCTCCTCAGGGAGGCAGGGACAGCTGCTTCACTTACATGAAGTTGCACATTAGCTGAGGAATGTAAGAAATCACTATTCCGTTTTTGACTACAAAGTTACCGTAGCCAGTTTTTCTAAGTGTACAGTCAGAGGACATGCCACAGTTTTCYTCTTGCAAACAGGCTACTTAGGAGCTGCAAGAGAAAACCTGCTGTAGCTGACAAAGGAAAGCTCTGCAAAGCACACCTACAGCCCTCAAGGGCACTKCTGGTCAAAAGTCCAGCCCTTATCCATGCACCACACACACACCATGAGCAAAACCAGGCACGTATAACCTGCAGAGAGCAAATTAAGAAATGGTTCTGGTGCTAAAGAATTTACCTTTTCCACACCTTGATACAGATACTAAAAGACTACATGAATCAAAGTATTGAAATATTCAGTCCTTCAAAACAAAAGACAAACACCAGCAAGTGTTTGAAAGTTTGAAGTGTTTGAAGTGAATGAAACCATGACATTCTGAAAAAAGGAAACAACCCCAAGGTGGGCAGGTCCTGGCGGGGAAGAGCGGCCCCCGCGGGGCAGAGCGCGGATCTGCATCCCACGAACAACCAAGGGCAGCGATTCCCAAAGCTCGACTGCCTCACTCCTCTCCTACCCCAAAGAAGAGAACAAAAAGATCATATTCTAGCAGAATGGAAGGCAAGAGCTGGAGCAGTTTATTACCATTTTGTTATTCCAGGAAAAATAAACAAGCAGATTATCAAATAAATTTCAAAGTTTAATGATAAATTAGCCCTGCTTTCTTCTTTACTTGTATAGAGATTGCTGGATATTTCCCACAATTTTCTTTTCTGTCATGGAGTGCCTCCCGGATAACACAGCCCAGGGGAGAAAGATAAAAGACTTCCTTGGGTCAATTGGTACTTTAGATAAAGGATGATATCTGGGGGAAGAAATAAACTCCAGAGTTAGGAAATCTAACGGATGGGACAGAAAAGGTGCCTATGTACCAGGGTACATACAATAAAAGCACATCATGACTTTCCCTGTCTGCACTTTGACACAAATCCTTTACTGATTTGTAGCTTAGTGTGATTCACTCCCTGCCCTGAGTTAGAGAAACAGCAGATCTGAGAGGGAGGGAAATGTGCCTAAGCATGCCCAGGTACAACCTGCCAGATCTAGTTCTGTTGTAGTAATAAATAATGTGTTGTAAAGTTACAGATGTGAATGTATCTAATGAAAGTGCAAAGAGACCTCTGTTATCAAAAATCTAAGTGCAACTTTTCTCCTTTTTTATCTATCTAATCGTATACTACTTGCATTTAAATCTGTGGTATGGAAACACATTATGCAGCTTTCAAAACAGAGTCACATTTATCTTACTGCACTGTCCAGAGTGGGGCTGGGAAGACCCCAAGAGAGAAAAACTGAGAACTCCTACTTTTTGGTGCACTTTGCAGTGATAAACCAGTCTTTGAAACAAAATCTTCTCCACACTCAGAAGCACAGTAATAATTGAATGCCCTTTTAAAAAACAACTTTAGAAACTTTTTCTTTTTTTTTAATTGAGGACATAACTAACTGAACAGCTCAGAAAATACAATTAGCTCCTGGCATTCACCATTGAGTCAAGGCCTGACAGGTGACAACAAACAACCTCTATCCCCACCAATATGTTAGGTTAATTTTTAATTTATGCTTCTTTCAATAATAATTAAGTTCAAAGTCAGGGAAGAAAAACATTAGTTCTTCTTACTAACTAACATAAGAGGATATTCTGAAATATTTGCAGGTATCTTAGCCACATATTTTTAGCGAGTTTCTGCTCATAATGACCTTAATATAAGCTATTTCTATTAACATAGTTTTTCTTTTTCCACATCAAAAGAAGCAAATCTGCAGCTTTAGCTGAGGAATTTCCTAGTTTTAAGGCAATGGAATGACAACCCAATACAAAAAAGCAATCTTGTGTCCCAGAGATTTACAGGTGACCAAATGTATTCAGCTTGAAAGATACATTATTCAAATCATTGTCTCTTACAACACTTACCTGCAGAAATTTTCAGGACCACAGGAAAAYGCAGGTAATTTAACCACTTCACACACCCTCCAGCCTTCCCTCCCCCGCAAAGGAAACAACAAATTACAAATCAGCCTTCTGTTTCTGATCTTTTGTTTCCAAATACAACACTGCATAAATATTCTCAAAGAAATACCGTTCGTTTTCCTTAAAAACTTTATCACCAGCTCCCTCTACAGTCAGAGAATTAACTAAGCACATCTAAGAACTCCTCTGGGGGGAAGGAGAAAAGGAGGGGAAGTGTYCTCCTACCAGTATTAGGGTATTAATCATAAATTCAACAGTAATACATGTTGAACAAGGGTATAAAATAGCAACAGACTGCTTATAAGAACATATTCTGGAGCCTTAGTGAAAAGTAATCATGACTGAGGACAAGAATCTCTAAAAGAGAAGCAGGGTGAGCGTACAGGAAACAGATGGTTATCAGTAGTAGATCACTAAGAATTTTTTTTTAATCATAAAAAATGCCACACTTCATATAGACACATGCATATACACATACACAGAGAAAGAAGGTGTTTCAAAGCAATTAGCAGCAATTAGAAAAAAAAAAAAAAAAAAAAAAGAAGAGAAAATACAGCAAGATGCTGTATACCAGAATAAGAAAATTAAGTTCCACAGCATGAATAAAAATTAGGATAGATGACAAATTTCACCTTTGTTCTAAATTATTTACTCATTTACTTGATGTTTGCAAGACAGTACTGAAGGAGACATTTTGATCCTCTATAACCATAATCTCAGCTTACAAAGGACCAAAACCTGAGTTAGGTCTCCCTCCATAGGGGTATTAGTTATTATTCACAGAGGTGAAAAATGAAAAAAAAAAAAGTACCAAAACATGAAAGCCTGGTTCCTTACGTAAAGCTATACAGATTCATCTTGTCAGTTCCAGTGATTCCTACTCCAGCCAAAAGAGTTACTCACAGAGTCAAAAGTGATATTGTTTCCTAAATTTATTTTCTAGATTTCACCAGGATAATCCATAGGGAAGAATACAAAAAGATACCTTAAAAAAACAGGTGGACTGACAGAGTTTTACACTCCTTTCCTACATCAAAGTAACTCAAAATTATAGTTTTAAAACATTCTTCGTCTCTCTAATAAATAAATGCATTTCACTCCCTCTATAYACTCCCTGTGAACACTCAATTTATTTGTCAGAGTACAAAAGCTGTGTCACCAGCCTRTTCACTAACACGTTCATAAACAAAATACCATTGAGGGCAGCCTAAAGATGGCATCACCTTTTACTTGGATAAAAATTTCTTGACATTCAACTGGAACCAAACAGGTATTTCAGAAGTGTTTGTTGTACGTTCCTCCCTCAGTTAAAATAGAGACCTGTTACACTGAAAAAGCAGGTAGAGCCCAAGATGCAGCCAAGTATGCATCAAATGTTTTAAGAGACAACAAAAATTATTTGCAGTATGACCTAAAGACAATGTAATGACATACAAAAGGTGCAGATTACAGCTTTATCTGGGAATCTAGTGAGTGATGACCTTTGACCCAAAAGAAGAAAAAAAATTAACCCCCTGCAAAAAAACCCACCAAATATCACCTACAAGCAGCAGCCATAGCTTAGTAAGGTGGTTTTTAAACAGGCAATCGGTAGCTCACCTCTGCTGCTATTTATGAGATCACAGAAAAAGGTAAGGGCAGGGTGGGAAGGGGGAAGGAGAACAACAACCAGACACCAGAGAGGGACCGAGCASAGGCGCTCACCCGAACCAAGGCTGCCACCTCGTGGGCTCGGGCCGGGGGCAGCCCCGGAGCTTTTCTCTCTCAAGGCAGCAAGCAAGAGGGTTTTGATCCCATCCAGGATGAGGAAATGCAATCCATACTTAGTTTTGTAAGACATGATGACTGAACATATGTTTAAACTTGTACTTGCCTCTTGGGCATATTTTCTTCAGCTACAAAGCCCATTTCGTGTGTGCATGAGGCAAAGTCAGCAGCTGGTGAGTGCACTTACTTTAACCATTTCAGCACATTGTCATCTCTCCCTGTTTGTGGCTGTGTTCAGAGCCCCGTGAGTCACCCTCTCCATGTCCTACGTCACTCTCCTGAATCTTCAGCCACTTCCTTTAAGGGACTGCTCTCAGGCTGCAAGTACCAATGCAAGTGATTCCCTTGTAACAATTTCCAATTCCACTACTCCTTTTATGGGCAGAGAAGTACTTTAAATAAACTAGAGACATTAGGTAAGATAGAAGTGATTTAATACATATATAGTAAATATTTACCTGCTTTATTAAAAGTAGTCATTCATAATTGGTATGTTATGCTAGCTATCCTGARTATTTTTGAGCTTTCCAAGAAAAGCATTTTCTCTCTTTGTAATAAAACATTACTAGAAAGCAACTAATTCAAGGCCTCTCACAGATAAGATTGATTTTATCCAGCTATCTAAAGTGTTAATCTGTAATTTATGGGGCTTCCTTTTTGCACACACTGTAACCTTGTATTCCCCAAACATGCATGTGCCTTTTGTAATCAAACATCTGCAGTTAAACTGCACTTGACTAGAGCCAGTTTAATTCAGTTCTTCAGGATGACTCATTCCTACTGATTAAAGGATCTAGGAGAAMCAGGGAAAGTTGTGAAACTTGTTTCTCTCCTTACTGTAATTCCAGACACATAATTCTTCCTTCATCAACTAGCAGCTGGCAAAAGCTGCAACAGAGACATKATGATTTATTGTCACGAAACCTGACTTCCCACACAAGCTAAGAGTCAGCTTGTGCACTTGTCTGTCTCTGAGCCACAGCATGCAGCAATTTAACTGCTCTATTCTGATCCTCACTGAGGAAGAAGGGCTCTTTAAAAGATGTGATTAAAAGCACAGTCATTCAGGTAACACCTGTGTGGTAACCACTACCGTGTGGTATCTACAACTTCCTCCTGAAGATGCAAATTTTCAGCTGCTCACCATTGCTTTCCTATATTACTCAGTCATGGGGACATCATCCAAGTATAGTTTTAATCTCAGTAGACCCTGTTATTTCTATTTCATTCTTGAACAGATGATTTTTTTTAAAGTGCTTCAAATATAAATTGCACAACRCTCCAGAATAACTACTTTTTCCATTACAAAGAGTTTTCAGACGTGCATACTAAGATATGACACTAAGCTGTTCTCTGTCAATGTATGCAATAAGGTAGCTGGGTTTACAATAAGTTTTCRCAATATCTAAATTCAGTATTTAAGCATGTCTTCCTTCTCACTACACACACTGGAGTTTCAATAGCTCCCCTGCCCCAGAAAGTCACCAGCCTCAGATTAGAAAGAAAAGCTGAAACAAAAACAATCTGTTACAGCATAAGACAAAAACAAAGAAGAAAAGATTTAAAGAAGTTTCTGTCCTCAAACTCAGTTTAAGCCAAGTCATAAGTTCAGAGTCAGAATGTGTTGCAGTCCACATATAACATTGCTTGTTTGGTTATTTTTGAGATTTATGGATTTATTTATTYGTAACATGGACAATTTTCAGAGAAATTTGGTCTAAAAGTGATGAAAAGTTTGTCAGAAGTTTATAGAAATAGCAGAACACTGCATACTTGGTAAGGAACATGGCAGGTATTTGAAGACAGAAATGGAAAGCCAAGGCACCACAAACTCTGTCATGAGCTATCAAGAGCCCCAAATTTCAATTATTAGTTTTAAAAGTATTAAATACTTCCTGACTTAATCCTAAGTAACATGACGAAGGAGTGACTAGCAAGATTTGATCCAGCCTAGCTGAAGCGTGTTACAAATCCACACACAGTAACAAAACCTGGAAAACTTCCAATTTTCCTGCATATTTGTTTTGAAAAACAAAGTGCCAGCCAGCTACTTTCACAGAAAGCGTGGATGAATTGACACAGTTCCCAGTTGCTCCCTTATCTTTAGTTCCTTGCTTGCAATTTTCAACATTAAGAAAGCGACAATCTGCCAAATCAAGAGCTTCTACAATTTCAAGGCTCTCAAGGCTTGATTTGTTCAACACAATTCCACACCAACTCCGACAGCTGATACTGGTGATGTTATGACAATCCACCAAGCTCCTCAGCGTTCCTGCTTATCAGGAGCAGCTCAATTTGGTTCACACACAAACTCTGCTCTGATACCTTGCAGTTACCAGACCTTCAGAGCAGTCACACTTYTGCTACTACCACCATTCTTCTGCTGCTGTAATCTTGATTATGTAGGGGAGAGAGGAGGAACAGAAGCAAGTGAAGCATTGCAAGTTTGAGAATTTGATTATTTTTTCACCTTGTACAAGCACCAAACTATGCAGATATGAAACACTGGTGAACCAGAATGGCAGACTTGGTAAATGGCTGTACAGGGTAACTGGGAATCAGTCAATTATTTACTCTCCCCTCTGTTTTCAGGGGGCCTTATGCAACATCAAAGCCTTTTACATGCATCATAAGTGATGTYTAAATGCTAGATAAGGTCTTGCTCAGGGCTTTTTTTCTGTGGAGACTTTTGACTTAATTGAATATTTTACACTATCACTTTTAACAGTAGACATTTCTTGCATTGACTCACACCAGTCCTTACCAATACTCACATTTTCATGAAAATAAACCCAGAACCATCACAATGTAAATAAGTTCTAAGGATCAGGCAATGAATAAACAGCAATCAATGAACAATGCAGTAAGGCAATGCATCATTGCACTTTATTGGGCTGAGAAAAATAATGTTCATTCAGCTCTAGTATTCACAGAATCCCAGAACAAAACCCCATTATTTTAGATGGTCTTCTTGGCCACCTAGGCTCATGTTCAGCTACTGTCAACCAGCACCCACAGATCTTTTCCTGCCAGGCAGCTTTCCAGCCACTCTGTTCCCAGCCTGGAGCTCTGCAGGGAGTTGCTGTGACCCAAAGGCAGGACCCATCACTTTACCTTATTGAACCTCATACCACTGGCCTTGTCCCATTGATTCAGCCTGTTCAGACCCCTCTGCAGAGCCTGTCTACCCTCCAGCAGATCAAACACTCCCACCCAACTTGGAGTTATCTGAAAATTTACWGAGGGTGCTCTTGATCCCCTCTCCCAGATTATTGATAAAGATATTAAACAGAACTGTCCCCAGATCAATACCACAAGCAGGATATAAAACCCAGCAAAAGATACAAACAAAAAGTGTTTGTGTCAGTTTCCCACCCCTTGGTAGACTTTTGAGTCAAAAGGGAAGCCCACAGGTCTTCCTCATCCTGCCCTTTCATCCAAAGATTTTGTTGAGAATGTTCCAGAGAGCTACTGTCAGGTACTATAATTCAATATTACATAAAAACCAAAGCAAAAAATTTTTTTTTCCTGGCAACCATGCAACAGGAAACAGAACATTCATTTGCTAATATTTCCTTAATTTCTTAGCTTTTCAAGATTATTTCTAAGACTACAAAAACAATGTAAGTAGCTTTTTGTCCATATAGGTAWCATGCTTCCTGTCATGAATTTATTGGTWGCTTGCCAYGTGATAAATAAATAATGTAAAAAAMCCCTACAAAACAACAGCAAGTAAAAAMCAGCAGGCTCTCMACAAAAGGCTCTCAATAACCCACCTGGAATAGTCTCAAAGTCTTTTCAACACCCTGCTCCCTTCATGAAAACACCAAACCAGGTGCTAAAATTGCATMGTCTGCAGCAATTTTCACCCAAAAAAATTGTTATGAAGAGTAAGTATTTGTCCACATCTACCATTTAACATTGCAATTGCTTTTTTCCTCCAGTAAACAGTAAWATTTTTTATATACACGAAGTAGAAACTGTTGACTTTGTAGTATCTCCCAGGGCAGGAATCTCTGGAGACCCATGGCACTGAAGGTACTGGTACCAGCATTGGGAAATTAAAATATTTGCCATATTGAAAGATTCTCTGAGCACAACTGGTGCACTGCTGAAGGGAACAGGAGTKTTTCCACTGCCCATCCCCCATGACACCATGTACCATGTCATCTGTTAAAACTCAAAATAAAAATAAAAAATTATTTGCTGTTTTCCTTCTCTATTATTAAATAATGCAGACTTAATGTACCAGCTACAACAAATAATTATTTTACTTAATTTTCAAATTACATCTGCTAATATTGCTGTCTACTAACCTCTTAGAAAATTAGAAGTAAAGCTTACCAAATTTTTTCTTGTTCCATTCCTCCTCTGGCACACTGGTTTATTACAGCAGGGCTACTCATAGTAAGGGCYGAGCTTTCAGAATTCATTTTTTTTCTATAAAAGAATAACATCAAAAAACAAGAAAAATGCTATTTAAGTAAAGATTGTCGTTAGTAATCAAGTCRAAAACTGAAACTTTAAGACAAGAACTTTTAAAGACCAAATACAGTATGTTTTACTCATTTAAGTAAATGTCCTACATCAATGGGATTAATTGGATGAATACACTGAGAAGGATTTGGCAGTTTTATGGACTTGCTAGTTATGCCAAACCCAACACTGATTGTCTTCTGTTTACCCTTCTGAACACATGCCAAGAGAGTTGATGTCAGCAAGCCTGGATCCAGGGCTGTGCATCCTGGCAGTTCTGTTAATTCAGAGCAGCAGCAACAGTCTGCACTGCTGTGGAACGATCCATACACGCAACACGGGGGAGAAAATTTCAATCTCTGACATGTAAAGATTTACAGAAGCATTTTAGCATGTTTTAATAACTTAAGATCATACTTTGCTGATTTGCAGAAAATAATTCATTCATGGTTGAAGTCCCTCTCTAAAACAGCACAGATATATTCCAGTGCTGGCAATAGCAATTCCCAAGTTACATCATTTCCAAAAGGTCTATATGGTCAAATAAGTTTCCAGTAAATGACTTGCAGGGCAAGAACAAATGAAGACTCTACAAAAAGCAAGTTAATTCCACCATGAAACAGTAATTATTTTTTAGTAACAGGATCCAAAATGTTAAACTGAAACTTCTGAGCCCTACAGCTTTCCCCCCACCTCCACCCCTGCTTTCTTTTAAAAAGCGGGGAGGAGAGGGGATATTTTTAGCCATCAAAATCATCTTATTCAACTTAATTTGACACCTGGTTTCTATTGTGATCAGCACAAGACATAATTGTTTAACAGAAATCAGGCTCAACTGTATATTAATTAATACCTGCTAGAATATAACCAGAAAAAAGGCTGTGCTTGTCAAGATAATAATCCCTTACTTTTTTCMAGAAGGTATAGAGAACCATTAAAAAGCTGGTTTAACCTGTGTGAAACCTGGGTCAAARTCTGACTAGGCAGATTTCAGAGACACATGAAAAGCTGAGCACAGGGCCCATCACTGGCAGGTAGATAAGGCCAACCTACACAAAATAAATGCCCTGAAGAGAATGCCCACGTTGGTTTGAAAATTCTGCCCATGACAGTGTAGATTAACAGCCCYGGCAAGCATGTTTATCAGACAGAAGCCCCAGGACCAGCAACCAAACTTTGGTCCTTACTGACATTAATGTCTTGCTTTTGCCAGCCCCTTGCTGTGAACAGAGCCTGTGGCACTGACCTGTCAGAGCAAACAGAATGGATTTCTGGGCAAACTGCTTTCTTGCAATCTTGTTCTAGAGACCAGAAAAACTAATCCAAAAGGGAAAACAACAAAAGCCTCACCTCTGTGAGGGCAGGAACAGAGACTCAGCCATCAGACCTCTTTTTGGATCAGTGCCTGACCTCAAATTTATTCCTGATTCTCAAGTGGGTCATTTTGGAAGAAATGAAAAGTAACAAAAAACAAAGAAAACAAAGTAAAGTAAAAACAGCAAAACCAAACACAAAACAAAAACTCAAACCAAATCAACAACAAAAAAACCCCACCAAACAAATCCACACAAAGGATTAGTAATTCTAAAACTGGCTCAGCAGCAACATGTGTTGAAAACTGTATCACTACTTGGTTCTCTATAGTAGCACAGGAAGAGGAGAGCTGTTCTTCAAAATATTTTAAAGCAACATTGCAGGAGTCCATACTTAACATCTGCTGCCAAGTGCCCCTTTTTAAGGAAGCAATTTCTTAACGTAGGGAAAGCCCAAATGCTTCAATGATCACACAAGTTATGACAACATGAGTTTTACCTCCTCTTACAGTCACCCATAGCAGTAAGATCAACGGTTCAGGGCAAGGTTAGAAGCAGTCCATTAACTCTCAAAGTTGGAAGGTGAAAGATTCAGATTACAAAACCACAAGGTTGCCATTCCAGAAAAAAAAAAAGTACAACCTCCACTGTTCACTTGTGAGTTGGCACTAGAGCAGTACAACTGTTCAATGTACTGCAGACTGTTCAACTGTTCAAGCTGTTTTCAGCACTCTCCTCCTTATCCTTGGAAATATCCAAGCCAACACGACACATTTCTSTGCACTGAGACTTCCACACTCAAACTACAGAAAAAGCAGAGGACAGAAGTGATAAAAGTTACTGTGTTATTATTTTCTATGAACAATCGATGATACAGGTYGACATTGATTTAACAGAAAATAAATGAAATACGTCATTAACCCAATTTATGTTCTCAGATGGCCTGCAAAAGAAAAGCACACAAATACTGAGAGGAATACATTTTGTCAAACTTCTCAACTGCCTCACATTCCCAGCCCAATATCTGAGGACAGCAGCAGCACATGGTGCACCTTGAGTGACTTTTGTCTGTATGAGCCTGTATTGGTCATTGACATCAGCTTCTTTCAAATCATATTCCTTGGTTACTGTCTGTGGAGATGGTTTGGAGGGCACYGCCGGGGCTCGGAGGGCAGGGGTTGCCATCCAGCAGCTCTCCCCAGCCACGCTCTGGAGGTGGGACAGCAGTGACTCAGTGCAGCTCCAGGGATACTCTTTTGTCACACTGCTCCTGTCAACAGGTCTACACAGGTCCTTCTTCACTCTCTACCAGGAGCAGCAGGTAATTAAACAGCTGATCCCCACAACACTGACAAGTTTTATGACCTTGTCAAAACACCAAAAGCTTTTCGTTTCTAAATGGCAAACGGAAAATGGGTATCTGTCAACACTTTACAAAGCCATGGATACCAAATATTACTCCTTCTCTTACTTGAAAGTAATTTCAGTGAAAAATTCTCAGCCTGTARATTCTCTCCTTACTAATGTGCCACAGACTTCACTTAAGACCCTTTCTTGAGAATATTTTTTWAATTAAATAAATTATTTAAATACCTACAAGGAAGATATATATTTGTAAGCATTAAGAATGTTTTATGGACATATTTCAAGTGAACACAAACAGCTTCAGTAGGTCTGAAATAAAACTGAATTTTGTTTTGTGGAAAGAAAATTGTAAGGCTTATACTCTCAAAAAAATAAAGCWTATATTCAAAGTGAGCCACACAAAACAAAAGCTAAATCAGCAAATGAAAATTTTGTATATGTTTTTAAAAAAGATTTATACACACAATCAGAATATTAACACTAGCCTCCAGTAACAGCAAAAGAATGATGTTCAGGAAAAAAATATGCTGTTCACAGGTGCCTCTTTCTATATCACCATCCAACTCCTGTTTGGACTTGAACTTTATGGCAAGGCAAGGTTCATGATGAAACTTGAAGGAGGAAAATAAATCTATCATCTTCCTTCTAAATAACTTGAAGCCAGATGCCAAGACAAGTCAATGAATATTAAATTAAGAGGTTGCTCAGATTCTGTTCCTCAGCCTCTGCACACTGAACCTTGCCTGCTCCAAATGAGGGACACACAGTTGAATTAGGTGTTGTCCTAGAGATCGTGCTGTGCTGTAACAGCAGGAAATGGGCAAAAGGCAATTGCAGAACAAAAACATAGGAAAACAATGTCAAAGAGTTTATTTATAGCACCTATATTTAACACTACTGTCTCTATCATATTGAGCAAACAGCCTTGAAGAAACATCCTTGCTGGTTTTGAGGAGACATCTGAAATTCAGAATACTTAGTCTTCTGTGACCAAGTATAGGTTGCTTAACACTGGAGTCCCCAGAATGAAACACGTACCCCGAAATTCTCCTATRTTACCTCTTCTGTGCTCCCATTAAAAACATTAAATCTGTTTAACTGAAGCCTKATCAGGCCATCTGCCTTACAGTAGATTCTTACACCACAGAATGGTGGAGAAAAGCTTAGCAGTGATAAGCCACTAGCTCAAATACTGACAAGTGTGYTATATTTAAGTATATTTTATTCATTTGTGTTTAACTTTGGGAGCTCTGTAAGTGCTCTGYCCTTGAGTGGACAAAAACAAAACAGGGGGAAAGGCTCCAGTGCAGCACAGCGAGCCCTGAACACCTGCACCAAACAGCACTGCAGGGTAGTTTGAACACAAAAAGGTTCAAGACAAGTATTGAAGTCACAACACAACACAAGCTCAAACCTGTGACTTACATCTAGAAGAATGGGGTAAGAATTAGCCAATCTCGTAAAAATTTATTTCCTACATGAAGCCCATTTTCTCCTCCTCTTCTTTTACCCCCTTCCCCTTGTGTTACAAAGTATAGATACACTTTGAACCTCAGGCTAAAAATATTTTTTGCCTTTCCCTCCACTCCCTGTTTATATCTCTAGACAAGATATTTGCAGTAACAGTAGTTAAAAAATAACATATCATTCAACAGCTGTTCACTGCAGTTAAAGCAAAAATAATTAATATCTTCTGATGAAACATGTTCCCACAGTTCCTCACCCTCACTAAAATGCTTGGCATTGTTGAAATACTATCTTGTTATACTTAGTTGATAAGAGAACTGTAAGGAAAAACCCTTTTCTGAGCTCTAAGAATCCTCAATGCAGAAACTGTTATTCTTTTTAATGAAAACCAAGGCAGCAGCATCACTATGTAATTTGCAGCAATGGGCATCTACTACACAGAAAACAAATGCATTACCCACTGTCATTCTCTGAAGCAAATGTCTTTATGCTCAAAAATCCTGAAGAGCTGATTACCAGATAGCAGATGCAGTGCAACATCTCTAAAGAGGCCATTACCCAGTTCTTTACTAACTGCCTGAAATTTGCCATTTCTAGTGAATGAACATATTTACCCTTGCACTGCTTTCTGAAAAGCCCCATTTCCACACCCAAAGTCAGCAAACACAAGTATCTCCCATCTCGAGAGCACTCAGTTCCCAACCAGCTGCCGCCTTTGGCAAACAGTTTGTTCAAGGGCACGTTTAAACTTTGAAACAAACTTCATTATTTGACTGCATAACAAATTCTAAAAACAACCTTTTCTTCAAGTTGTTTTTCTGAGGCTTTCAGATATGGCAGTTGCAAAACATCTTTATGYCACTACAGCATACTTCAGTGATGCCAGAGTGAAAACTCAAGAAGCTCTTGAAGAATATTWMAAAGCAGCAGYCATTGCTGAGAATTCCACTCTGTAYGRCCACTTCAATCCAAGTACAGCATACCATAAACTTGGTTTCACAGACACCATGGTCATTTCAAGTTTTGACTTCAATGAACATGTGTTGTATATCAATTCTTACCCTCTTGGAGTCTTTAAAAATGCACCTGATGCACTGAAGAAAGAGATTTTGGAGGACCTCTTCAAATAACTAGTTTTGAGACTTTTTATTCCTGTTCTGAAGGCATCTCATTCAAAGAAATTTATCTTCTGCCCTCTTCAGAGGGGCAGTTAAATTTTATATAGGTACTTAACATAAGGATACATACAAAGATATTTACAGGCAGCAGTTCAGAGAACCACAGATGCTGCACATTTTGGTGAGTCTGTCAAAATTCTTCAAGATGACAGAGAAGAACTTTTAAAATAATGGAATGATTCTGCCTCACAGCAAGTATTGAGTTCTGCTCCCTCTTCCATACATACAGACATGCTATAGACAGCAAGACAGTCTATCCAGCAAATAGAAAAGACAATACTTACTTTTGAAATAGCATGAATGGTGTACTTATTCTCAGCACGAAGTACATTAAAAGGTAAAAAACAACTAYTAAACAAAAAAATAGATTAAAGTTCATTCCGGGCTGAAGCTCCATGCTGGAGAAATACAGCCCATATCAGCCAACACTGTCAATAGAACCAGKCCTTTAGTTAACTGAACCTTACCTATTTTCCCTAAAAAATACCAAAAGAAATAAAAGGCAACCAATTCTATTACAATCCACCTAATGTTACCCTCATGAAAGCTCCTGGAGAAGGTTCCCAGCATCAAAGAGAAGACACGTTTACATCTCAGACAGCTTTCAGAACACTTTTAAGTACATTTATATGGTAGGACAGCAACATCAGGGACACCATCARGCAAGTACATGTGCATGCTCTACTCCCAAAATACAAACAGATTTTTCTAAGCAGGTTATTGCTCAGGAAAAAAAGAAAGAATTGAGACTGCTGGTTTAGTCTGTCCTGCACATCAGCATATTATATAATACTGTCCATCACTGTGATATATAGAAGAGCAAGGACTCATCCACGCTGTCCAATCTGCAAGGAGCTGTCAGTGGTTTCAAGTCAAACTTGAGCACTGCAGGGCACAGTAGGGAATGTTTGTGAGCTTTGTTGTCACTTTTAGGCATGGCAGTTGATTGCCATATCAATARCATAAAATTTAATGCTTCAGTACTCTTGTATCTTCAAACATGCAGCCAAACTGCTTATCTGATTAAGACAAGATCGACCATTATGAAACACTTGCAAAGACTTCAATAAAACATTTTAAAGAGAAGGTTTAAAATGCAGAAGATAGACACACAAAATGAAATATACTGTTCAAGCAGAGTACAGAGAACACTAAGTACTATATTCTATTCAACACACACAGATATCAAGAAATTTTTTTTGTCACTGATGTTGAAATTACRTATGTCATCCTGAGACAAATCTCTCTGTGGACTAAAAGATCCAGCTGTTCCTTTTTCAAGTCTCTGGCTTCAGCACCAGATAGCAAATGGAACAACCTATCCCTTCCCTCAGCGTGCAAAGAGAGTTCTCCAGCACTGCCCATTTCTCTATCCTCTACCCTCTCCAAGTTTTTATTTGTTTTCAACAAAGCAAGCAAACAAAACTCAACAGTATAATAATGCAGCTTCCACTGGAAATTTGAGTCAGAGTGACAAGCAAAAAGTTATCTGACTTTTATCATAAACCATGATTTCAAATGCAAATACAACTACTTTAAGCTAAACATACTGCATTGTGTTTTGCAGTTGACACTATGCAGGAAAACAATGATGAGAGGTTCTTTCCAAAGAATATGAGTATTTATGTTCCCAATTTAGTGACTCATACAACCAGCAATTTGAGATTCATTTAACTCTATCCTCCTCAAACTTCTGAATTTGTAACAAGCACTAAGTTGCAATTCAAAAGCAGTAACAATGAAACACAAAGATTTTTTCTATTCCTTTTAAAATCTAGGTTTTATCTAGAGGAAACCTATTTCCAGAACTTTTTGTTGTTTCTGCAGAGAATATTAAGGAGTTACACAAWGCTAAGTCAATTTAATGAGCAATCTGCTAAACAAAAAATAWTAATTTTTTGAAACTAGCAGTTAAATTCMATYTTTTTCATGGTAAAAGCAGGYTCAGAAAAGAAAGAAAAATGAGATRCAGCAYGCATGYATAGTGTAAAATTAATGCAATCACTATCCCTTTTTTTCATATACTTCTCATCATTTCAGAATATTCCGGCTTCTCTTAAGTACAAACAAAAACCAAAAGAAATACTACCACACTTAAGACAAACACTACTCAATTTTCCCTTATCAGAATCATCACTGCCAGGAAATGGCAGCAAGTTCAAAATTTTATCTGCCTGGAAGGGTGTCATATTTTCTGCCTAAAATTAAAATGATGATCCCTTCAGCCTACTGTCTTAATAATTATGATTATTTCATTCAGGATTACSGCACAGTTTAATACACTTAATTGAAGTTTGTCAAGCTGGCCTTGCATTTATTTTCTTGGTTATCTAAAAYATTGAATGGCAGACAAAGAGTTGTATTGTCCTAAAATTGAGTCTTTACAGCTTTTCACCTGCARTTGCTAAGCACAGTCAGAATCCAAACCTACATGGGAAAGTTTGCAAGATCACCTCTGCACACAGCAATCAACTCACTTGAGCGAGTTCTTTATCCAGGATATTAATCACTTATCTAGGGACCRTCAACCAATGATAATTTTGACATCTTCTTCTTCTTCTGTAGATGAAACATTTTAAGGCTCATACTCAAAAAAGAACCTCCACAGGGGGATAGCAGGCCTGGGATACCCTCATCTCCACACGTCCATACAAAAGTGCTGGGGCTGCAGTTCCTACATGCCTTTACCTCTCCCAAGAGAAGGCCATATGCAAGGAGAAGGAGTCAGTCACCCCCAAAACACACCCTGTCCAAAGAGCTGGTTGTTGTCTTCAGGAAATAGGGGATGGTCCAGACAAAACCTTATGAGGGTTATATTTAASTAGACACAGGGTTATATTTAAAATAAAACCAGTAGGATTCCTGATACCATACACACAGTGTCATGGACATACTCTTCTCCTACTTATAATCCCAAAAGATTTATTTAGGAGAAATGGTGGCGTATTTAAAATAAACTAACAAAAGCTGCACTCCCATTTTACAACCAAAATGTCTAAGAGATAATACCAGCAGAGCAACTGTTCTTGTTCTACAGAAACCACACAGGTCCACATAATTCTTGCCAACTTTCCAAGTTTATGCAAGCTTCAGTGGTGTAAAAGCCAGTAAACTTTTTTGAATGCAAGTTGTACCACACAYTGATTACACCTGCAGAGCTACGAGGGCAACTAGAGGACTGTGAAGGTAATTAACTATACAGAAAGGAGCAAAAATAAAAACGCTATAGGGCACCTTTATAGCTACATTTTCGATTGCATATGTAATGATTTAACACAAAAAGCAAAACCCCCTCTTTTATTGCCAAGAATATAAAGCTTCTGCTTCTTGTCCAGATTAAACAATTTTTTTCTGAAGGAATTGCTGGATTTCACTGCTGGCCATACCTTCAAGAACTGCCCTCAGCAGTGATCAGGGGAAGACCTCACTGCAAACGACCTCCTCCAGCCACGGCAGCAGCCTCCCTCAGGCCACTCATCAGCACAGGATTAGGAAGAAAATTAATGTACACATGCCCTTGTGTTTAGGTATTAACAGCCTGATCCTTTCGCCAGGAACCCTTTCAGCTGATCTGGGCTGTGCCGAGCACCTGCGGGTTAATCATTGCTCACATTGAGGTACTTGACAGCACATCCCTGCACGTTCTACTCTGGCTGGCAGCACAGGGGAGAGCAGCCTGYGTTTGCACATCCTCTGTGCTACATGTGGGGTCACCACAGCCGCATGCTAAATAACCATTTATTTCAGAACAAAAMCAAAGCCGRAGGTGTGTATTAATCACACATTACTGGAGCATATTTACTGAGTCCTTCATTTTCCATTTTTTTTAGCTACTGCACTACAGTAATTCTGCACACTCCTAAAGACTTGTGCAAGACCTAAGCCACTTGTTAATTCCAGATTTCATGTGACCCGAACAACTGGAATCCACAACACACCCCCACAAGTTGAGAGGCACAATTCGGTAAAAAAATCCCAAAGAAACTTACATAGCCGCTAGGTAAGTGAAACAAAAACAGTCTCCCACAAACATTATCATTTGCCAGTTTCCCTCCATATTACAAAGGAAGAAAATGGCAACAAATTACTTCTCAAAYGCACTTCTCACATATTTAGTATAAGGTGTCTGCAATACACCACAACACATACACAGACCACTCCAAAAGGATTGTAAAGGCATTCATTACAGCATTTGTAGCAGCAGGCAGATGCTTCCACAAAAAATACTAAGAAAAAACTCTTCCATCAAAAGAGATTGTTCAAAAACTGAAACCACTGAAAGCATACAAATAAAACTCCAKCATAAACAAAATTTAAGAGGTCGGGTTATTTTTTTTTTAAACACCTAAAGCAAAAGATTTAAGATAGGAACAAGGAAACACTCAGGAGCTTTTTAACACAGTAAAAAGCTCCTGAGTCAATATGAAGGTGTTACMCATAAATCCCCAAGCAGAAGCAGGTATGACCCATTTCAATTCATGAGCAGCAAAAGAAAACAGTTTTGTTGAAGGCCATGTGGTCTAACTGGCCACTTGCTGGAAGCAACTCCACATAATACACCTCCAAATCATGTGCACAYACGACTCCCACAGCTTGGAATCACGCCAGAACAACTGTCTACACAAAAGCAGTCCTGAGAAGAAGTGAGCTATTCAAAACAGAGCGGAGGTCCGAGAGAATGTACAGGCAATGATACTGAATGTTACAGTGTCCTCACRGGTCACGAGGCCTTGTCACACTGCTAACCCATACACACCGCTCCCAGGGGAAAGTGAATGGATCCCTGTTCAAAACAATGACATTTTGTTTACTGAAACTGGCTAACAAACACTTACTGAGAACAGGTATCATGTCATCTATATGAAACATTTAAATAGAAGGACTAAATCCACTACATGACTWGCCAGAGATATCCCTGATAATCCCYTTACTTCATYTGCACCTGGGCAGTTCTGTTTCTCACATTCTACTACATACATTCTGCAAGTATTATTATTCTGGAATAAATACTTAACTCCATTTTCCAAATCCCATGGCTTCTCCTTCTAATTCTGTACAGAGGGAACATCCATATCATAACTTGTTGCACTTGGCAGACCTCTGTACATGCTACAGAACTAAGTATGTAACCAAATTAATTCTATAGCAAGTGTTTGAGGATGAGGGAATTTCCTCTGCCCTTTCACTGTGAAAATGTACTGAAGGATAACATTTAACTAGAAATTGCATTAATGAATGTAGGTATGCATGGGAAAAGTAGACAAGAACGTCTATATACGCATAAGATTTAAAAAACATATAAAAAATAAATTTTAAAAACGTACCAAAAAAAACCACTCCAAAGTTGAATTTCTTGCATGAAAGCAAATGGTTCCGCAGTAAAGCACAGCTCCTGGCCGCGGCTGAGCGCAGCACTGAGATGAGCAGGAACGCACGAACCGCACCGCGCGTTCACCTGAGCCCCAGAGCCCGGGCTGCGGCTCCGCGCCCCGCTCACCTGCGCTGCCGCCCACCACGGCCCGATCCGGGCTGCGGAGCCTCACTCCGCAAGTGTAACTCATTACGCTCCCTATTTGTTTTTTTCCACTTTTCCTTCAGCTCGAGCCTCCCCCACCTCCTCCCCCGAGGCGGGGACCGTGCGGGCGGAGGGAAGGGCCGAGAGCCGGCTCCGCGCCCCGCCAAGGCAAACAGCAGCGGGGGCACAGCCGGTCCCTGATAACCATCACGGGGCTCAGAGGMGGCGGCGGGCGCCGGGCAGCGCGGCCCTTCCCTCAAAACCGACACTCGTGTAAGATTCGCCACTAARCAAACGTTGAAAGTTCTTCAAAAGCATAAACTAATAGAGGCACCCGAGAGGGAGCGGGTCGAGCGCCCGCCGGCCCCGGTGCCGCCCCCTCAGGGCCCCTCTGGGGGCACGAGCGCAGCCCGCGCGCCCGCCCCACACGGACCGGAGCTGCGGCCTCCCCGGCACGGGGCATCGCCGGAGCGGGGACAGGAGATGAAGAACGAGCCCCGTTTTCCCCAGCAGGAGCTGGCGAGAGTCCCTTCCCGACCCGCCGTGGCACCGCCGCCACGGTTCCTTGCCGAGTCCCGCAAGGCGCGGCGGGTCCCCCCGGAGTGACCGCGGCCAGCTCCGCCAGTGCCACCTCCAGCTGCCCCAGAGGAGTCGAGCCAGCCCAGCTTTCCCGGGCAGCGCCCGCCTGCACAGCTCCGYGGGGCAGCACTCACCTGGAGCCGTCCTGCTCCTGCTCCGCTCCGGGCATGCGGCTGGMGGAGCTGCAGCCCCGGCCCCRGCCCGGCCCGGCGGCAGCGAGRAAGGGCGGCGGAGGGTGTGCAGGGGGAGCCGGCGGCGGCGGCAATCCCGGGGCTCCGGGCGGCTGTCAGGGCAGGCGGAGGGAAGGAACGTTTGTCTGTGTGTGCTCGCCTGGCCCCACCGCCCGCCCCTCTCCACCGGCCCCGCCCGGCTCTCCGCCCGGCTCTCCGCCCTTCCCGCTCCGGCTCCCCTTTCCCGGCTCCCATCTGCGCCTCGGTTGTGTGTTCTGTGCTTCCCTTCCGCTCCGGGTTCGTTCTACGCTGCTCATCCCGGCGAGGAGCGGYCGCTCGGGCTCACAGCAGCTGTCTCCGCAGCGCCGGCCGGCCCCTGCCTCTGCCTCTGCCGGGGCTCCGGGCTGCCCTGCACCGGCCTTCCCCCATCCCTCGCCTCCCGGCCGGGGCTGAGAACGGCTAACGGGGCAGACCGACCAAAGAAAGGCAAATAGCATCGCGCCACGCTGGGAATCTCAAACGACATTAACAACAAGCAACCAGGAGTAGGTCCCATTAGCTTAAGAACTTGGAGAAAATATTAATGAATGTACAGATGGTGAGAAGCATGTGTGTTTCRGACAAAAGTAGTAGTAAGGAAATACACTCAAAAGTCCTATTGACCAGGAAAAATATAGAGATGTGAAGATGGAAGCATGTAGATGATGAGGACTTTGGATGAGGGACTCTTTATGGTATCTTTGTACTGTGCCTGGTAAAGATAATCTTACTTTCTGTAACTGAAGTATAATAATAACTAAGTATTACATCACTTTAAACAAATTCAAATTAAATGTAGGTGGTAGGTCTCCTGCAGTAGTAGCACTGCCCACATAAAACAGCCAATGGAAAAACAATAATAAAGCTCACCACATTTTGTAGCCCAAACACCAGAAACACTTTACAGTAGAATAACTAATAATTAACTATGGCTTGGCCTTGCTTCCTAAACCAACATCTTGCAATGAGATTTCATCTCTCAGTTGGTTCTARCTGCTGAGATCAGAAGCGTGATATAGACAGACATGTGGACATCAGACCTTGCTTTAAGTAATAATCTCTAATTCTATGTAATTGCTTCACTTTGGAATACTAAAGGAATCTCAAAACTCCATACTGTATTAAAACATTCTGGAATTTAAATAATATTTTTAAAAACTGGTTCTTAAAGTGAATTCTTTTTAAACTAGGGACAATTCAACGGAGTAAGAGTCAAGATGCCACAGTAGTTTTACATAGTAGTTTACAGCTGGGTCTTTTTTCTGCTCTTAAAGTACCAATTCACATAAATTATACAGGTGTGTGGAGACCTGGTACATCTCTTGCCCTATGGCAAAGTCAGGGATTTGTGTTTTAATCAACACCAGGTTATGGGCAAAACCTGGGCTCCCAGCAGCATTGATATAATTAGCAGAATGGAGAAATCTGTAAGGTTGCTCAGGTCTGATAATTTCTGATGGGTTCCTGAAACATTGAGCCTTTTTCATAGCTGCAGCCAAGAAAAGTGTAAAACAGACATCACACCCCCTGCTTTGGCAGTGCCTGTAACAAAAGCAGAAATGCATGGGCTGTAAGTGCTTGTCCATTTTTCATCCAGGACTTACCATGTCTGTCACAGAAAGTGACAGTTCTAGGCCTCTGTTTTAAAGTTTAATTTGATATTCATTATCAGGAAATAGGAGAAGATGGTCTGTTTAGAGACCTTTAACTTCTGGAGTATTTTATGTGTCCACAAAATTTCCACTTATTTATGCACACAGGGAGTAAACAATTAGTTGATGTAATATTTATAATTACATGACAAAGTGGAAGCTGCTCAACCACATCAATTAAAAGCATTGTCCAGGGAGACTGAACACTTTTCAGTAATTACTCATTTGTATTTCCTGGGTTCAAAGATGATAAATAATACAATGCAATTTAAGATTGTTGTTTGTTCAGCATTTTAAAATTGTAACAAGCATGGATTTTTATTTTTTTTTTAGTGTGCAAAATATAAAATTCAATTGTTAAATGTATTACTACTTCAGTCCAAACTTTATCTCAAAAACACAGTGATATCTGACTGATATATTTTTTAAAAAAATGTTTAGGAAGCCAATTGACGGGTAAAAACATGAAAATTCAAATAATGTACTGGCATTTCTCAGGTTTGAAGGCAGTCTAAGCAAAGAGGGTGAAGTTCAGGAACACAAATGCTGWCCTGTTTTCCTGATTCAGTGTCACCATTATTCCCACTCCACCCTTAGTAGCTGAGCATTGTCCAACTGCTCAGCAAAGAGATGGTGACTTCCTTCCTAACACCTAAACACACCTTGGCATGTTTGCAAGAACTATAACAGAGAGCAGACAGTTTCCTTTCTGTTGGTGACTCACAGCTTTTACGGGTACATCCCCTCTATTAGACATTGCTAAAGACAAGTAGGTCCAATTCTATTCTCACTTTTAATTATTTTGAAATAAGTATGATGTAACTGACAGCAATGAAATCACTGCAGATTTTCATCGAAATTATAAAGGAGTCATTCTTGCAAACTAAGTTCTCATCAAGCAATGCACTTCCAGAGGAGCACCAAGGAGTGCCACGGGGCTGAAACAGGCCCCTGCAGAGTCTGCCCCAAGGTACCTCACACTTCWGAGATCCCCGTGGAGTGCTGTAAGGAAATAAACATTGCTTAACACCTGCCCCAAATTTTTCTCTTCCTTCTCCTGCGATTCTTGCTGTGCCACTCTGTTTCCCACTGTGCTCCATTAGCAGACGATTTGCTGCAATGGTGCCACAGAACTCTGGGACATGAACCATTGCCCTGTGGTTCCATCACACAAGTTAGTGCAAAACGCCAAAGCTGTACCAATCATCTAACCAAATACCAATAACAAATCTGAAAGAATTAGCACAGACTGCTGAAAGAATCAACACGATGGCTCATGACCGAGACATGAACCCCTGTGGTCTGCCTTCAGCTGACACCAGCCCACCTCTGCTCCCAAGTGGATCTATTTCCTGTATCTTATCWACTTCCCATCCAGTTCTCATGTAACATGAGGACAAGAACACTTGCTTGTGGCCTTTATTTGACCAGCTGTGCACTTGTGAAGAAAAAAATCCTGCCATGTGACACATCAAACAGCTGCCCTGATCTATGTCCCACTCCCATCATTAGTGTCTGATTTCATAACCAGACCCATTGAGATTGGTTGAATCACCTGAGAAATAAAGCATTACTAAAAAGGGTGTGACCACTGCCTTCTGGAAAGGCTGAAAGAATGTTGCCAAAAAAGATTTTTATATCGCGATTATAGTTCTACAACTTGCACTGTAAATTATTTTCACYAGACAGTAGCTGGCTGCCCTAAAAATATTCCTGGTCCTGGTTTCCTCAATGTAGAATCCTGCTGGCAATTTTTTTTTCTATAAAACACAGTTTAGTWGGGTAATTATGTAAACAAAAAATAAACAAGCCCATTCTCCAAGTGTTTAATTTTCACTTTTGCTATGCAAGGCATCCAATTTGTCAAGTTTAATCCTCTGTAATTGGGTTAGAAATACTTTTTTTTTTTTATCCATTAAAAAGTTGACTTCTCTTTTTAGGTTTGATCTGTATTTTTACTGTACTATCAAAGGTAATGAAGAATTCTTGGTTTGCATTTATTGGAAACAGTCAATTTTCCAATAAAGGGAAGCCTCCAAAAGTTAATTTAGTCTAAAACGGAAAAAACATGGTATTAGTTTCCCAAGCCCTCAGTATAATTTAGAGTTTTATGGCTATTAAAAAATGCAATATTAAAGAAATATTGTAAGAAATGTTGTATTCCTAGGAAAATGTATTCTGATTATCAAGGGCGAAGTATTTTAGGTCGAATAAAATCTCATCATAAACCTTACTGGCTATTACAGAAATTCAGAGCAAGTTGTGTGAACAATTTGATGGTGATTTAAAGGGTTAATACAGAATCTGCACAGGAAGCAGATGGGTTAGAGTATAGAATTACGTGAAACCACAGATAGAAACTYACCCTGTGGAGAAAAAATGCCAAAYTGATGGACTACCATGAAATAAACTTACCTGACTCATATAATCAACAAGACTTGCCTCTCTTCAAGCAGATCTTTTTGCACACCCATAGCTACTAAATAGTTAGAATGCCAACTAAATCAGCAGCCACACAGGACAGCATTCCATACACTCACTCACACTAGTTCAATCTTCCATCTATTGTCAAAGCCTGGGACCCTACTTGGAGAGGCTGGAAAAAAAATTGATTTTTTTAAATTAGCCTTGATGTTACAGCTTTAAGTCTTTTAATTACCTGATGAAGAAAATCCTCCAAATGTTGATGTCTTCTTGCATGCATTTTTACTATTGTAACTATTAAACYGATTATACATTTTTATATCTAACATTATATAACTAGATTACCTTCTTTTATCTGAGAAACATAAGGAATCAGAGTGGTTTCAAGGTTGACCCTAAAATTACAGTTTGCAGGGTTCACTGACTGGAACAGTGCTTTGAAATCCRCTTGGATGAAAAAAACCCACATATAAATCTTAAGTATTTATCACACCCTCTTTGACAAAACGAATCCAGTCCAGGTTGTTAGAGTTTCATGGATGTGGATAAGTTTCACTTGGCATACAGAACAACCATGTACTGCTAGACCTTCAGARAAGATATAGGAAAAATAATTCCATAAAATCACATTAACACAATTTAATTAAAAAGTAAAATAAAATCAGACTAAATCTGTCCAAAACAGAAGCTTTAGAAGTTWAAAGTTTCTTGGAGTTGCTTGACTGTAATACAGACCCACTAAAACAACTGTTCCCCTCCCAGCTGTAGGGCAGGTAYAGCAGTTAGCAGGTCTGGCTGGTTCTGTGTTGTGTGGAGCTGCACTCAAAGTGTGAGGGATAAAATCAYTGCACTTTTAAACCATTTCTTTTTAATAGCATAAGAAAAGCCCAATGAACGAAAYGGAACAAAAATATTTTATTTAGATATTTAACTTCTAAATTATAGTATGATAAAAAATTAYTTCTGCAAGTGTCAGCTGCATTCTATTTTCAACAGTTGATGTGGCCATGAACAGGTACAAATTATGGCAACAATTATACTCATCATTCAAAATGCTGAACATGCTGTCACATCTTGAGTCTTCAGCTTTCCAACGTTTTTTCCACCCTCTCAGAAAATATACTATAAAAAACAATGTCCACACACTTGAGTGTAGCAGAAATTAAAAAGATCCTTTCATCACTAACATGTTTAAAATTTACTAATGCTTGAAAACAGTAGTAGCTAACTTCTAATATGTGTGTTAACATATCTTCAAAAAAAATTTATAAGGATTTTGCTGCTATTCTCATTAGAGAAAAAAAAAAGAATTCTTGCCAATTCAGTACTACGTCCTTCCAGCATCTCAATATACACAGTATCTTTCTAATTGTGTTAAGAACTGTGGCTTTGTAAAAAAACTATACTAAGTTAGATTACTTCTCTTACTTTTTTATACTTCAAGTGTGGGCTGTCCTAATCTATATTTTCACTTAATTATATTGTCTTTCTTCTGAGTACACGTAATACGCTGCTTCCACCTTATGCTAAGAAGGAATAAAGAAATTCTTCTTCCCTCCCACCCCCAGATTTGACTGTCATCTGCATAGACTTTTCATAATTAACAAGTAAGTTTTGCAAGATTGTACAGCAAATTTTGAACCAATAAAAATAAAAACATKAATGACAAGTGATTGTTTTGGTTTGAGACAGTGATTCTTTATGCAACTGCCTTCCTCCCTCTTCAAAGCTCAGCTTTCTTAGAGCTGAAAATGCAACTTAATTTCATTTTATAACACCAATTCTGTCACTGAATTTAATGGAATGAGGAAATCTTCCCAATCTTTAGCCCAGCATTAAATAATGGCAGGTGAGCTGGGACTTCCTATGGATGAAAGCAGCATTTCCTTCACYAGCTCACTRCTAASAAACTGCCTCCTCCTCCTCCTCATGTTGTGAAGCTTTGGCATTTCCATGCACAGCAGATCTTCAGCACACAAACTGTGTCACCTTTCTGACTTGTCTTGGCAGAACTCTTTCTCCAGTAAAATAACAAGAATTGCACCAAATCAAAATCCTTCATAGCTGGATTTAGTGGAGGAGCATTTACCTCTAAATGACACTGCCTACTTTGACCTTCAAGTGATGGGAAAACATGGAGAATTTTGCCTTCCATACAGCCCAAGGCACAGCCTTAAAAAAATCATCAAAGGTGCAGACAATGCACAATGTGTGTAAAATTACCCAAACTTACTTAGATATTTCACGTTTTGAAGTTTTCCAGGTAGTGTTCTTTGAAATACAGAAAGCAGAGAGAAGAAAGAACTTTACATTAATGGACAAGACCCTCCAGATCCAACACATGCATCCAAATAATCAGAGAATTCTGTATTACAATTGTAAAGCATGTCAGAGTTCTGCCATCAACAGTTATACACAATTAATTGTTACAGCACTCTCACTGCATCTGTGACAACAATCTCTAGAGTCTTTTGTTTGGAAATTCAAATGATTAAATATAAACYGATGCAAAAAAACCCCAAACCAAAATAAAGACAACCCAAAAAAACAACCCATGAGCTTTACAGCTACTCAGCCAAAATCAACACTTATTTAATAGTTCTATCTCATGCTATTAAAATGGATAATAAAATGCAACAGTTAGCAATGTCTAATTCTCATCTATCAAAACTGAGAATATTTGAGGTATTTGAGTTCTCCCTTAATTCTCCCCAAAGTAATGTCCTGCTACTGGAACGTGAATACAGGTTACATGAGACAAAATTTGACTCCATGAGCAGAATGAGCAAAACCACATTGGTAAGATGTCCTTTCCTACTTGCTGTTTCCATGCTGATTGTAATAGCACCTGGAATGGATTACATAGATGTGTTTAACTTTGGAAAAGTTGCTCTTTGGAAACAGGAGGGACATCCTGCATGAGGATATACCCACCTGGTCACTGCAGGAAACAAGACATGTTCTGTGTCAGTACATTAACATGGCCAGTTGGGAGTTTTTTGCATTTTTCCTTAATGTAACACTATGACAGTACACGAGCTTAATCACAAAGAGATGGTAAGTTCTGTAAACTGCAAAATAACTCCTAGGCTTCTGTTCACTGGCTGGTTCAAGACAAAGTATTCCCGCCTGTTTACTGCTTGTCTGGTTTCTGTCACCCCAGGTGCTTTTGTAGCACCACGTCCATGAAGGATAGTAAGAACCCCCCATAAAGCATACTCATCTCATGGCTGAACAAACCTAGAATATCTTCAATATAAAATATGGCCTTCCTTCCCCCGTCTCTGTGGTTTTTTTATTAGCCCTTCAGGAAGAAAGTAGGAAACTGTGTTTCCATGGTATCACTCAGCATATGGAGGACCTGTATTTTTGTCTATTATAAAAATGCTACTTCAGCCTCAGTATGGTGCTGTTTGTGAGTCAGAACAGCCAGACTGCAGAGGAGAGATGAGAGATTAATGCAGAAGAGGGAGACCTGCACTGAAATTAAATACTGAGACACAGGAACATCTGGGAAAAAGAGACTGAGGAAAAGAGCTGCAACATTTCTAAAAGCAAATTATACTTCTTCTGATGGAGAATTTCTTGATCTCACCTTTGGCATTTTATCTTGCTTCTGAAAAAAATCCTGTTCTCATTCACTACAACACTCCTGCCATCAAGTACATCAGCACTTAAAACTAGAGGCTGGACTACAAAATTTACTAAGGCTTAGTGTTCTAAGCTATTTTATGTCCAGTTACAAAATTATTCTTAGCAAAAAGTAGTAAATTTTGATTATGGCATCTGTAAACAGTGCAATATSATGACATTTAAATTATAACAGGAATAATTTTGAAATGTATTCTCTTCCATTCTTCCATGCTGCATTTTTCAAATCATGAAAGACTTTTTACAAAAAGACCAACAGATTCAAGTTTACTGGCCACAAAAAATGGAGTAACAGATCTTCCTCAGGGACTATTTGTTCCTTCAAGTAGATTTAGTGCTGAGACAGTGTGGTAGTTAAAGCACAAACAGAGGCTGTTGATAAAGTGGCAATGCATAACAACGTTGTAATGTRTTATAAAGGAGCAATTGCCTGCAGTTCGTCAGTGTGGATGTGGCAATGAAGTTCTGCTTTACATATTCCAGGCACTAAGAACTTTGTCGCACTCATTACAGGAGGTTCTTCTTCCCCTAGAAAAGGAAAAAAAAAAAGAAGTGAAGTTCATTAATTGAAACACTGATTTTGTACTTGGTAAACATTTCAGAAACAAAGCAAAGAGAACTTATGAAAACTCTCTGCACCATCTTGCTATACACCCCAGGGGCTGAACTACCATGCTCAGTAAAACCTTATCTAAAGAAACAACACTATTTTTCTCCCCAGGCACAACTTCTTAGGGAAGACCTTATTAGTGAATGGACCTTGTAAAGGTTTGGTTGTTGGTACTTCCTCAAAATTAAACTGGTTTGAACTTCAGTTGAGGATGTCAAAAATTACGATCTCTTTGGAATTTTTCATTTGCAGACCAATAGTCTGCACAGGAACTGCACTGAAAGATAGAAAGGATTATAAAAATTGTGTGATYTATGGTTTTAATTCAGAAGATTATATCTAACTGTCCTTTAAGGAAGAAAGGAAAGATCTACTTTGAGATGCTAAACGAGAGTTATATCTATCTGTTCTGACCAAGTAATGAACAGAAAACAAGCAAAACTCAGAAATGCTGTGAATTCAGAGTAATAATTTGGATGTRTCCATATTTCAGAACAAGAATAAAAAGTTWAAAAATTTATTTATTCCTCTCATTRTCAGGCAGATAAATATCAGGGCTAYAAATGTTTTGTAYGTCTGGGACAGTAAAGAAATTTTAATGGGTTGCACTTCAAAAGGCAGTTSTAGATACTGTCTCCTTTGTACCCTGTACCTCATTAGGACTGTGATTTGGGGGAGAGTCAGTCAAGACTGTGCTTTTGGATGAGGACAGTAAATATGAAAATGGCAGAAATTATTGTGTTTTTTTTTAAGGCATTGGAATATCAGCAATAAAATCCAGCTCTACCAGCGAGAGCTCCAACATTTAACCCCTACAGCTGAAGTGTGTTAATGAGGAGGTATGTGACTGGAGAATTAATTACTGGAAAGACTGCCTCTTTCTTCCAGTGCCTCCCTGCAGCTGGGATACCCAGCTGACAGCTCAGTAATTGAATCAGGAGGGGAACACTGGGAGAGCATTCTTACAGGGAGGCCATACATTTTAAACTAGCATCCTCCTGTCACCAGAACCTTTAGAGAGAGAGAGATCATCTGTAATTTTTTTCCTCAAACGAGAGAAAAGGCTAAGTTAGAAGATGGCAGGAAACTTCAAAGGATACAGTTTTAATTTTGCAATCAGAGTAATTGTGGTTTAAGTAGTGAAATCAGTAAATCTGTATTTTATTCCACCTGTAGTTTTTTTCAGGTTTTAACTATTCAGTCCTATAKACTATCTAGCTGATAAATACAGATGTTGTATCCATAAATTAACATTTCCTCCAAGATAAATTCGGCATCAAGCATTAGTTATGAATTATGTTAATAATAATAAAAAATTCATTTAGCCAAGAGAAAAGTATAGTTAACTCCCTGTCAACATTCATTCCAGAAAGCAGAACAGCATACTACCATCAAAATGCAATGTTCACCTGTTGTAGCCGCCTAAGGAAAATCTCAGCAAAGAGCTATTTTATCATACACAATTGCTGGAACATTCCACACTTGTGGATGTACTTGTGATGCCAGTTCTATATCCTGGAAGTAGCAAGGTCAGATCAGTTTTTTTATATAGCCTGAGGCAAATTTACATCTTCTAGCTGGAGGTATCTAAGCTGGGTATCTATTCTGGAGAGCATCTTCAAAGCATTTACATTCCTCCACTGAAAACCATTTGTTCATTCCCCAGCCCCATATCTGGTGAAAAGCCTGATGTCATCCTGAAACTTGAGTTAACCACAGTACAGAYGATACCCCTAAAGGATCCAATATGTGCTGGAGCAAAATAGGATGTCAGGTTTAGATTTATGGCTGGCTGTGAGAATGCTTCACCATATCACCCTCTTGATTACACCACACAGCTGTCAGCTGAAATCCCAGCTGCCAAGGRGTCCCTGGAAGAAAGAAGCTATCTCTCCAAGAATAGGCCAATTAATGAGCAGTGACTTATTAATAGAATTTTAGTGAAACCTTACCTAGCTAAGATTTCCTCCACACACTGTAAGTTAAGAAAAAATTCATTTTTCCAAAGTTACTGTAATTGTTTTACCATATTTATACAAGTCTTACCTTTCTCTGCAGCTTTCTATATGGATCCTCATGTATTACCTTACCTATTTGGAGACTGCAGAAATATGCTCACACAGTAACTGAATTTAAGCTTTGAAACACYTCTGCATCTTACCTAAACCTGATGATGAAGAAACACTTCCTGTAATGGAAGACGTTTCCATTTGGTCTGTCAACAGTCCTTCCATTAAAGGTAAAGATAATTCAGACGAAGGAACAGATGAATCATAGATTCCAGAATCTCGAGGCATGTCTTTCAGATTTGAAGCTTTAACAACATGTAACAATGGCTGAAGGACAGAGCTGCCACCACCTTGAATGTCCTGAGTTTCTATATCTTCTCCAAGGTTTAAGTGCTGAATTATACAGTGAGAGTCTGAATTCCCCACTGAAATATTTACATCTGTTTTCAGGTAAAAATCACCATCYGTCACCTGTTTATTCACTAAGTCATTCAAAACCAAGCCTGAATCAAATTTTTCCATGACAGGCTCCGAGTAATGTAAAGAAGGTGGAGGGAAGGGAATAAATTGTTTCTCAAACCARTCTGGTTCCTGATCAATGAACTGATGCATATTGCAAATAGCAACATAAAGGGACCTTCCAGATTTGCTCCTGAAATAATTTCTTTTACTAATGTTAACAGGAAACACCTCTGAATCCTGTACACTGAGATCTCTGGAGTGYAGGTGTGAATACAGCTGGGGGAGATTGTCCATGAGTTTGTATTTTGTGCTGAGATCCAGAATAGCAGGGATGTCTCCYTCACAGGAATAATCAAAGTAGACTGCAATGAACTTGCAGAGGTCAGCTGAATTCTGCTTTGCCTGMCGAAGCTTCTCTGCAACAGTCATCACAGCAAAGAGAAACAGTTCTCCTTTTCCTGCATCTTTGGTTACTCCTCTGTGCTTCCAGTTCTTTTTTTCAACAAAGTATTTCATTCCTTTGGAACAAACAATGATGATAAACTGGGACTCATTTATTTTYTTAATAAGCCACTCCTTCTGATCTTCTTTACAGTTTTTTAGATCTTCCCACAAATCTAAAGCCACCTGGAAAAGAAAAAAAAAAATTCTGGTTGATAGTAACTTGCATGAATGTAAACCCAAGTAGYTCCTCAAGAAACAAAAGCTCTATGGATTTGACCCATGGCAATATTTCTTGGGGAATAAAAAGAACACAGAAATGTGGATGGATCAAATAAACTACAATTTACTTATGTAATCAAATTTGATATTATCAATCCATAATAAACAATTGTGCCTGCCTCAAACAATTTACCATTGTACGTCTGGGTCTATAATGTGCTGAATATAATGAAAACAACAGAATAATAGAATTGTTTAGATTGAGAAAGACCTTTAAGATCAAGTCCAACCATTTACCCAGCACTGCCAAGTCTGCCACTCAACCCTGCCCCTAAGTGCCATATTCACTTATCATCCTTTGCATATTAATGAATTGTGATGCCAAGAATTTTCATATCTAGATAGAAACCTAATTAGAGCCTATAATGCCAAGGCGTTCCAGTTAGAATGCAAAACAGAAGCAGCCTTATCTGATAAGTAAGTTATTTTATTTTGTACTTTGTCAAGCTTTCTGACCGTTCTACATGATCTGAAATGCTTGTGTACACCAAGATAAGGGATTAAATGCCTTATCTCAGAGGAGGAATGAGAAAAAAATAGATGCAAAAAACTTGCATAATAGACACATCACAAACACTTATAAAATCTTCTTTGAAACTTTTTTCCAGAGAACAAAGATTTTTGCTCAGCTGTATCACCCATAGCAGAGTGGAAAACTTTGACCTATCTATCAGAAGATAGAGTAGGTGGATGTCCAGAACTCAAAGACTCCTGAAAATTGCTACATCTTCATAGCAGATCATTTATTCCATAGTACACAGAGCAGTAATAGCTCACTCCAACACCATTCCAAAGAGAAGCAGTGTAGCAGGGCTRAAGTACATCTCTAAAAGGGGTTTCAAATAAGTTCCTCTTAAAACACTTTATCCTGAACTATTTCGAAAAAGTTGTGACCATCCCCAGCAAACAGGCGAGGCCTCGGTTGTGTTTTTGTGTTTTGTCACCAGATGGCAGAGTCGCTGTAATGAAAACCAGCTCCCGCTCACATCCCGCAGGTGGGAGGAAAAATGCAGCACAAAGAGACCAACGATTGTGCTGCCTTTTTCCAGCTGAATAGTGGAGGGCTGGCCACACACTGATTCTATTTTAAAAAGCAGTATGAGATTCCAAACCTACTCATTCAGAGTAGCAATTTGAATGTCTCTCTCATAGCTTTCAAATAAAAACAAGGAAAAAAAGATTTGCTGATTTTACAGTATTAATGGAACAGAAGGGAAGTAAAAAATAAAAATYGATTAGTAAGTACATACTGTTAACAAGTAATCCTAATCATGCAGTTTTTGCTCTGTGAGTAGAAGTCTTCATACATTCGACTTCTTTTAAGTCACAGTACAAAACATATTTTAGGAATACTGAAGTATATCAGACAACAATATCTCTTTGTTGCTGCTGACCATAGAGATGCAAGACCTACTGAACAGAAAAAGCACTTAATATAAAACAACTAAATATAACTAAATGAAAGTACTGGAATCATGATTTTCCACTATTCTGTTGRGTTGTTTTGTTTTGTTTTTTCACACTGGATAAGAACTGCTCATTTCCCCAAGTAAAGAAAATTTATACAGCCAATATTTAGAAAAATAACAGAAGTTGTCTCTGTGGAGAGACTGAAATACCTAATGCTCACACACAGTTTTGTTGGTGCTGTTTCAATAAAGGAAAGTTGTTTACATATGAAATGTTGGGTTTACCTCACAGCCACAGAAGTCCTGAAGAAAATAAGCAAAGCATTGGATGACATTAATGTGTTTCTGGCAATCTTTACTGGAATAGCAGATGAACACTTTTGGCCGGGGACGGAGTCTTTCCACATGCAGACCTGCAGCATACGCTGAAGATTCCGAGCTCTCCTCGTCTAGATGGGAATATATATTTTCTAAATTGGAAGAGAAAAGAGAGTTCACACCATAAAGCTTGATTTTGTTTTGGCTTTTTAGAACTTTTGTAGRCTCTTTACTAATGCATACAGCAATGATTTTTTTTCTGAATATTTTCCTCTCCAGCCTGAAAAAGTTGCACACACTCTTATTTATCAGCCTATGAGCTGCTGCATGTGGAACACACTTTCAAAATTAAATGTGCATTTATTTCTGTCCAACTCAGAAAACACAAGGAAGGTTTATTTTATAAATAAAATGAGGCTGTTTCACCTTTATCCRGTTCCAACAGTCTTCAAATCCCTGTCCAAATATTGTAAGCCCAAAAGATGTATCATCTTCAAGAGTTTCCTGTCTAACAAAGTCTCGTTTAAAAAAACCCCAAACCACAACATAAGCCAGGTAAGAATATTAAACTCCAGGTCCACAGACCCTTTCAGGATATCATACAGGATCCCTCTAGTGTAAATATACACACCCGTGTTTGGACATTAATTTGACATTAATTTGCAATAAGATATTATTAATTTAGTGTTTCTTTCCTTGCATAGATGCTTTTATGCTGGAACATGAAAGTCTGGCCTTATGCCAGACTAATTCAATCTAGTTCTACAGCTGATTAAGCTAATTTGGAATAAAGCATGAGTATTTCAAAATATTAATATCCATCTAGGGATTTAATTCAGAACAATTCATCAGGAATAACTATTCTGGAACAACCCTCTGTACACAAATCCTCAGTGATTTGTCTGTTTTTTTTGTTGGAACTGTGCTAGCTGTGAGCAAAGGGATAACTACAGAAGACCAGAAGGTAAAAGGATTTAACCCAGCTGGCGCATGGCACTTGCAGTATATCTCAGTGCCAAAATTCAGGTGGATAACACAGATATGTGAGGTTTGGAGAAGTAATATCTTTTTCCATTATTCATGAAACCACATGATYCTCTGAATTCTGTTTAAAAGCCAATGGATTTTTAACATCTCAATGTATCAAGTGTCGCTTGCCAGCTCCTGGATAGGGAGAAGTCAGCAAGGAGGGATGGAATCTAAGTTAGAAAAACATCTGCAAGSAGGTTTTAGAAAGAGTAAATTTAGGAAGATGGCTTAGAATGAAAGGTAAAGGCAACTTCCAGGAAAGTGAGCAAATCTGGAATAGTWGCTGTAGATAGTATTCCAGACAGCACTGTGAATTGTATTGGCATCACATGGCTTTACTCTCCTTCTGATTTAAAATAAATATGAATTAGATATTTCTGAGTGAAATAAGGGAATATTTAAAACATATCCATTTACAAATCTGTTTGTAATCTACATGGTTACGTAGTGCTTTCTCAAATAAAAAGAGACATGAAATAAAAAATACTTTCCAGTATTGGTTTTGCTCTCTTCTTTCTACAGTGTAGTCTTGATCTGTGATACAATACTGTCTTGACAACAAATTACTATCAAGCACTGATTAAGAATTTGCTACCAGTTTCACCAAACAAAAAAGATGAAGGGAGGCAGGAGAACTAAAAAAGAAAGCTGTTCAGATAAAGGTACTTCTGGAATTAACCTACCAATTAAGACAGTTTTGGTTGCAAAAGGATGTCCTTAAATAGAACTCTGTAGTGGATAAACCCCCTTACCTTGCTGTTTCTTGCGGCACATCACTGTGAAAAGTGTGGCAAAAGCAGAGATGACAACCAAGGGGACTGTGATGGCAATAGCTCGGATCGGGCCGGCCCACGGAGAGTGCACTTGGCAAAAGAAAGCAGAATTAGCCACATGCAAATAAGCTGCATTACAATTATCTAAACAAATCTTCACCCTGGGAATGCAAAACTGCTGCAGTACACTGTTACCAGGTAATTCTCAAAGACAGAGTGGGCTCAACCATCATGTTCTGCTCCATTTCAAATARGCTTTTCATGGTGGTGCCCCAATGCCACAGCATCAGAGTGACTTGCACAAGYAACAGCTCACAACAGCCCAGGAGAACAGCCCTGGGTCAGGTGTGCTTTTGATGRGATATGCAATGGTCACTTGGATCTGACACATTTTGGTTCCAGAGTGCTGAAGTTGCCACTTGGGAAGAACTGTCCTAATGAAGAGACCACCCTTGCCAACGTGCATTAGGACTCAGTGCATTCTGCCCATTGCCTCCATCTGGAGCTGTTTTGAGCCTGCAGTTGCACTCTGAAATCCCTGTTTAGCTTCTCAAAAATGGGTCTGGTACATGGGCACGTGAAGCATTCACCTGACAGGTTCTCCAGATTGCTTGGTTTGATACCTGGGCTGAAGGACACGGGTGATGCGCTCAGGCTGCTCCCACAGTTTCATTACACACTTTCCACACTACTGCACTATCAATTGTGTGCAATTAAAGTTCTAATTCCTCATACCCACATATATTACAAAAGTCACTTTCCCACAAAGATTTCCAATGATGTATTAATCTAAACTCCAGTAAATACAAATACAGAGATGCACATGTCAAAGTGTGTACATCAACTCTTTTACCATTAGGTAAAAAAAAATCACAGCACAATTACCTCAATCATCTAGATAACGGCAAGCAAAGGTCAATTAGAGACTTATTTCYGACATAATTAAAACTGGATCTAAATTAATAAGGCAAATATAGTATATTGTTTAAGAAACAGAACTCATACCTGGTTTTAGTGCATAGTGCATTGTYTTCCTTGTTGTATTAGTGTCATCAACCAGCTTGGAAAAGCAAAAGATTAATTTTATTTTCTGCAATATGTAATAATTATAACAACTTTTATTAACAAATGTGAAGGAAGTTACTCCTCAAAAAAGGTAAAACTAAAGAGCAGCACAAACTAGTATAACAAAAATTGACCAAGCAACAGAATTCCAATCTAAAAGAAAAAAATCAAAGCTCAGGAATTATTCAGGCCCACAAGTTCAATTTAAGGCACAGATCAAAGTGCTGTGCACTCTGGGAAGCAAAGCTATGGAAAGGTCAAGAACATTCTGAAAAATTTACTTGCCCAAGTTACTTCAGCRGGGATGCCTGAAGTTCAATTCCACCAGAGTGTGATTTGAAATGCTTTAATTTTACTCCATTTTCCCATTAACATCCTCACTYAGGTGTTTTACCAAAGACTATTTAGAAATATTACCTCAATTATATAATCCCCTGGAGATACGTTCTGAAGAACACAACTTGTAGTGTCTGTGTTCTGTTCCTAGAAGAAAGAAAGAAAACTTTGCAATTCATTCACATACTTTTAAAACCTAATAAAGAATTCACATAGATTTAGCAGTGCACTCTGGTATTAACACACCTTAAACCAGCAAAACTAAGTTTCCCCATTCAATTACAGAGTCCTCTGCCTGCAGAACTATTTGTTTATCCAGGTCCAATGCAGCCCTCAAGCCTGGTTTTGACTGATGAGTGCTATCACAGTACAACAGTTGTTTACATAAATAGTTTCAAAAACTTTTAYGATTTTAAAACTGATACKGTTTTATATTTTTACTATTTTATARTAAGTTTTTAACATTTCTACAAGACCTTAGAACACYTCATGTTAATAGGTTTTGTGCTTTTAAGAGCTGCAAAACTCAGCCACGTACCTGTTTGCAAGTCTTTTGCTTAAACAGCCCTTCATGCTTAAGTTTGTAGTGAAGAAAGTAGTACCTAAACCCAAAGTTGTGAGGTGCATGATCAAAGGACACCTGCATGTTAAAACCTTGCTGGGTAACATTCACAGTCCTTGGCTTCCAGTCTGTCAGAGGAAATATTCAGGAATCACAAAATGAMTCTCCAAGTACAGTAACTTTTTGTAAGATTAATATAAAAAAATATAACATTTTACTTACAAGGTTTGCAGACAAGGTTTTCTGGCTGTAGCAATAATTCACATGCTACAAATGAACAGAAAAATTATCAATTATACTGTGTCAAACTGCTATACTATTTAAACAGAAAAAGAATGAGAGCAAAAATAGGGAGTTCATTATTTTGAATACACCTACTTCTTTCCCAGACTCTAAAATCCCTTTTCTAAATACAATTTGCAAACTTAACTTCTTTGTTATGATTTCAAGTCCCTTCTCATTTTTAYATGAGAAACAGAGATTCATTAATTTGAAAATCACATTTCTTAGTGAGACAAAAGGGATAACACCAGGCATAGCAGATCAGGAGAGGAAGTCAAAACTCAAAATACATTTACTCAGATTAAGTAAATATGCTGAGCACTACTACAAATATTACTGCAGTCTTCAGTAACAGACAGACTTGAAAATACTTTAAGAAGTTTTATAGGTAAGAAAACCTCTCAGCAGGACAAATATCAATAGTTCACCCCAAAGGGTACTTGCAGTTCCTCCCCATATACCCCAATACCATGTGAGCACTGAGCTTATTTAAGTTTCTTCTCTCTACTTCCAAGAAGAAGTGCTAAGTAATTTTGAGAAACTCAACTTGATCAGCTGCTATCAAACTTTAAATGTCTTTCCCTACATCTAAGGGATAGTTGTTTTAAAATTCTTATCTCAAAAAGAAAAACAAMCTGTCCTTCTCCACAATGTCCAGAGAGGACTACACCATCTTCATGAGTTAAATGATCCYGAGAACCACAGGAACAACCCTGCTRTGGGCAAGCCTGAGGTAAYCTCAGGCCTACCTGAGACTTTTCTTCTGGTTGCTGCATAAYACATATGATCACACCCCACAGATTYATCTCTGGYATGCAAATTCTTTCTGCTTAACACTCAGATCTTMCTTCCAAGACAATGTCAGGAACTACTTAACCCAGAGTCAWCTAACACCATCATCCACTRYATTTCTGTGTTGGGAAAACCAGAAAGTCAGGCGGATGGGAAGCCAGCTGAAGAGATTATATGCAATATTATATTATATACAACACTGTATTAGATGCAGTACTTACATCTAGTTCGGAAGAAAAATGGGTGATAATTACTTTCATTTTTAACGGAAGGAAAAGGTACAATCTTTACAAAGTAATCTGTTTCAAACTTCAAATTTACAAAGGGCTGGGACTCCATTCCCTACAAAAAAGACAATATTGCAAAGTATTTTAAAATCAATTACARCTGAAAGTATTTTTCAAAGCAAGCCCATGATTTTGTAATCAAAGGCTGAAATAAATACATCAAGAATCCTTTTTCTACCCCTCTATTCCAAA
This sequence comes from Malurus melanocephalus, assembly GCF_030028575.1. Classification (NCBI taxonomy): domain Eukaryota; kingdom Metazoa; phylum Chordata; class Aves; order Passeriformes; family Maluridae; genus Malurus; species Malurus melanocephalus. The sequence goes on from NW_026623428.1 coordinate 991,332, forward strand.
CTGACATGARGAATCTCAATACATAGCTGGATGTAGACTATTACACAAGTCCATCTGTACTCCAGAGTCACCAAAATGACAGTTCCCAACTTCAGGAAAGGTTSTATCAAAAGGGACAAGGTCGGTTTCTAAAGCAACATCTATCATTAATTTCAATAACTATACTTTTGGGAACCAACCATTTGACAAGGGTATGGAGCTATGGGACAAGGGGGAATCGAACTGAAAGAGGACAGGGTTAGATTGGATACTGRGAAGAAATTCTTCAGTGTCAAAGAAGTGGGGCCCTGCCATCGGTTACCCAGAGAAACTGAGGATGCCCCATCCCCCCAAGTGCTCAAGGCTGGACAGGGCTTGGAGCAGCCTGGGGCAGTGGGAGCTGTCCCTGCCCATGGCAGAGGGGCTGGAACTGGATGATCTTCGATGCCCCTTCCAACCCAAACCATTCTGTGATGATAAACACTTTCAAGACTACTCACATAGTCAAACAACACGGAAATTTTTCATGAAACAAAGCACTTACTATTCGTTTAAAACTGGGACTGAGCTGCTTTGGATCTTTTAAAACCATCTGCTGGCATTGTCTTCCCTCTGATTTTAACTCCTCTAGTATTACTCGAAATCCCTTCARGTACTCAATCCCTATAAACAGGCAGGGCATTTAAACAGAAGATTAATATTTCAAAACCATAATGTGGTATTTTATGCAATTTGAATATATTTCATTTGTCTTTAAAAATAAAAACTTACCAGTCATATGAAATATGTTTGTATTTAATTCCTGTTGTATGTCAGCTCTTCCTGCATATTCTATATTGCCTATCTAGAATTCAGTCTTTGACAAAGGCTGCAATCACTACATAGTTGTGTAAGGGTTAGAACAGAGGGGAGAGGGGCCCATGTCTCATCTGGGGTTTGCAAATTAKCACTGCAATATAATTATCAGTACCTTCTTCACCCTCAGAAATATTTTAGAGTAATTTCACATTTCCATTATTAGCAATTAAATACAGTATTTTGCTGGCAATTACAGAAATATTCCTTTATAAGATTTTACTATCATCCCTGAGACTACAAGATTAAAGTGATAATAATTGCTACAACTTCTTTAGTTCTAGTACAGTAAGGGATAACAGAAAACTTGACTTAAATGGAATGGAATTTATTCCAGTACATATATACTTCCAGTTATTTATAACTGCTGCCAGAACTACACCCATTTTGTTCAAGTTACTCTAACCCAACTTCTCTCAGCACAGTGTCTTTACAATGTTCCCAGTACAGAATTACTTCATGAAATGACTAAACTGAGTCCCAGTGATGTGAATATCCCAGGAAAATGCYRGTGTAACCCTGTGACAGTTTGTGGCTCTGRTATCAAAGGCATTGCACAGCCCCTCCAGACCAACTCTCACTACTCCATCTCTTCAACAGCAATGCACATATTTATCAAAGACACAGGCACAGCTTCTGTAAGCTCAATGCTGCATAAATCAAAAAGGACTAATTTCAGTTTATGCTGCGCTTGTCTAACCAAAAAATAAAATCCCAAATGTATAATTTCCACATTTTCCACCATTTTCTCTGGTTCACTAGTTTTCACGGATTTGTGTTTTGATTAATGTTTTATAATTTTGTAGRAGATAAAATGCTGCCAAATGTGTTCTTAGTATTCCATGGAACAAAAGCACTATTTGTCCTTACATGAAAACCCTGAAGGAGAAAGTGTCCAGTTCCCATGTTACCCGAGATGTCTGAGCAGCAGCTCTGTCCTCACACTTTCCAAAGGATTAACCTCTGATGATTACAAGGAAGAACACCAGGCTTTGTTTCCCATGGATGTTTGATTCATGCARTCTGCAGCTGAAGATTACCAAATGCTTTCAACTGCACAGTTCTGCAGAATTCAGTGGAATTTTCAYACCTTTCTTTCAAAGTCCAGAAATAAGTTTCTCATTGGAAATATATTTCTGCACATCCTCAATTTTTGGGCACTACTGCTCTAGTTGGCAACAAGGTACTTCCATTGACACTGAACTAATGGAGGAATACTCTTAAYGACCAGGCCTGGCAAGGAAACACATTGAAGTTTGTATAGCTGTGATTAGATAATGTTTTCCACCTGTGAGATATTCTGCCTCCCCAAGAACCTTTAAGTGTACCAGGAATTAACTTAATCAATGCCACTGAAATRCACTAAGGCCTTAGGGCAGAAAATGAAACCAGGGACAATTGTAGAGTTTTGAAGAGAAGGAATTCAATAAACTGGGATAGTAAAAAGCAGTGTTTGGCTGCAGAGAGCATCCTAGTTTTAAGGATATTTTTGAAGCCAGTAAAATTAGGAGCTTTGCAAACACGTAAAGAATTCCTTTCTTCTTAGGCAGTTAGCATCAATGATTCCAAGCATAATTTAATTATTTTTAATACTGAAAGAGCAGGAAGTCATTACCAAATCCATGACCAATAAGTCTATTTCTCTCTAGAACTTACCAATGGCATTTGCTGTCCAAAGGATCATCACAGCCACCTGCTCCTGGCATGCAAACTGACTGATAGTGATGTTCTGCACATCTCCAATCACRTGTCTTCCCACTGAATTCAGGTAAGGAGTGCAGTCTAAAAATACGGACAAATAAACACTTCATGAAAAACAGTCTAGCTGACATAAATTCCCTAACATTTCTTCAAGACTGAGCAAAGTAAAATTGCACTATTTTCTGTAAGTACTATATAGTAAATATACATGAAGTTTTTGCTTCAAGACACAAAACCCACAAAACTTTACAAATCACTGAGCAGTACCACTTGCACTGGCTGCCAACCCCTAGTTCACAAGATTCCCAAGGAAATTACCAGTTTATACCACCAGAGCAACCAGTGCTACATGGCACATGTTGGGACTCCCAGAAGAGAACAACTTCTCCTTGTAATTGTTCAGAAGAATATGAAGACTGACATTAATTTTCTTCATTTACAAAGCTCAAAGCAAGAGAATGTTGCAAAATGATCAGGAACACATGAGAACAATAAACCATGTGAAGCTCGAGAATGGTGCTCAGAAGAGCTTTTTAACCACAATACTGCTTGTTCCTGAACACAAAGAACCAGCTGCCTAAATCCATCTCTCCTCTACTGTCCATTCTGTAGCCATATCCCTGCAGACCATTTTACTGCCACTGGATTCACTCAGGACTGGTTTTGTCTTGTTATCCTCATAAAATGCAGTGTATTCCCTAAAGTTACAGCTCCACAGATTTGATTACAGAAAAAATCAAAACATCAGCAAAAGATTCCTGACTTTGTCGTTTGTTGTTCAACTTTACCATGTTGTTTTGCTTTCAAAACCCCAAATTGTATTACTTTTAGAGCTTTTCAAAATTTAAGCTCATATTTTGTGTCAGGAAGAGAAGTAGCAGGCAGGGAATTCACTAGTTCTGGAGCACAGTATACATGAAGATGGGTGTGCAAAAACAAACATTCTGTTTCTGAAGCAGTGGAACCAACAAAATCCAGGAGAAATTGATCAGTAGATTGTACAAAAAACTGAGATCATTTATAAGGTATATATTCATCCGTACTTGTCAAGCTTGTAGAAAAGAAACATGAAAAATCAAGTGCGATACACCAGTACAGGAAATTTCAATTTACTTCAGAGGTGTAATCTTAAAGGCAAGGAGAGAAAAATTATTAACTGTAAAGGAGATTTAGAAAATGGCTTTTTACTATGAATAACCATGGCAAAGGATCTTTTATATGACTGTCACAGACACAAGAATAGAACAGTCTGTACAACAGTGYCTTTTACTAAAGCTGGGTTGTTGGTAGTGACACCGCTGTTTGTAGAATTCGGTTGCTATGAGTGAACTCAGTGACAGCATGAACTTCCTCTGAGGAGGAGAGAGGATCTCTTTCAATGGAAAGTCTGAAGTAACTGGTTTTTGCTGGGTCTGGATCTAATTAATAGTAARCCCAAAATTTTGGATCCTGGTTACTAGAATTTTATGGTCAAATGACAATTTGCCAAAATGGAACACAGCACAAATGCCTGAAGTTTGACTGCAAGTCACTGATTCACAGTCTTAAAGAACAACAGTTTTAGGAAGAAAACAGCATGGAAAAATCACACATTTTAGGAAACCACTTCTTTTACTTGAATRCAAGTGACATACTATAAAATACAAACATTTCTTTTTCACCTGAATAAATAATGTAACCAACTAATTTATCAACACAAAACACAGTTTGCTAGAGYTGATGTGTGGCAAAATAAAAGCCTTTAAATTACAGCCAGCAAGCCAAATTTTCTTTTGTGCTGGCTTATTAAAGTTAAATATGTATTTCCATACTAYGTAAGCTCTTTAGTCTTCATATCAGCAAACTTTGTTCCTAGACCTGCAGAACTCMAATAACTCCTTTGTCCAGGAAGCACACAGTGCCAGTAGAATTGTGAATTAATACTTCTCATTGGTTAAACACAGTTTATGGTGCCAGAATTAATGGAAAAAAACATGACACATACTGGGAATTAAACAGAGTCATTGTGTTAACTAAATGTGGGGATCTCTGCTCTGACTGGTATTACTTCCTGGTTTTCTTTATGTAGATTGAAAAAAAAACCATACCTCTTTTGTAGAGACCACCTACAACTTGTGCAATCCGACATACTTAAATTTTGCTAATTTAAATATTAAAATCAAATTAGATTACAAAAATTCACAGTGAAGGACTGCAGATTCAGAAATTAACATGAAAACAGAAGAACAAAAGGATGATCAGAATGAAACAAATCACTATTGTTAGGATCCCTGGCAATGTTCTCAATGATGAAATTTTACCTGCATTCAGCATCTGAGGTAATTTCTTTGGGTAGGCAGAAAAAACCACCTATGACTTGCACTGGCATTAAAACAAACATTACTGCTGTAAAATAGGACCTTTCCTTGACTCTACATTGAGTTTATATTGATAATGGCCACTGACTGCCCAAATAAGGATAAATTCCTAATGTAGTCAACAGTCCYACTTTGACAACTACACAAGACAGATGCCAAACCATCTAAAATAACCCCCAACAAGCAGATACAGCCATTTAGCAGATGTTTGAGGAGGTCTGAAGTATTACTGCTGCAACCTGTTTACCACWGTAATTATGCCAGAGATTACTCTGTTCTTGGTTTAGCTGCAGAACACCACATCCACTACAGCCCCAAAACCATCTGTCTGCACTGCAAACAYAGACAGTTTTCCATTGGCCTGGGCCTTTAAGACTGTAGCTAATGAAAAGTTCCCACTGATTCAACTAAATTAAGAATATTCTTCAATTTTCATAATCAATATTAATCCTTGCAAAGACCGTTTTTTTAATATATAAACTGTATACAAAGTACATGTTTTCTACTTTGAGATACACTTCATGCCATTTTCACCCAAAATTACACATCACAGAAAAGCTGTATAAAGCTCCTTTCCTATGAGTTCATGTGAACTGAACCTTTCAGTGACTCCATTATGTCACAGAATAAAATAATTCCCTATAAAGTTTCAGTCCAATACTGGGCAAATGATATAGGCCAATCTGAAAGAGAAACTGCTAGAAATTGTTAGTTTTATTATCAGTGAAATACAGAARGAGATGATCTACCAGAAGACACAAATCTAGATTTTAAAATTATGTCAATATTGAAGAGCTCATGMCATTTTTAGAGCCATTTTAACAGATATGTTGCTATATATTGACAGCTGTGATGGAGTCTTTGATTTCTGTGAATGTAGTGCAGATTTTCAACTTACTGTCATATTTAAAGGTGATGTTGAGTAGCCCATTGTTCTTCATGACTGATGACAGCCCCTGCAGAGAAAAACCAAAGGGAAAGGGAAGTCAGAATATAATACTTGCATGAAGATATGAAATTGTGATTGAAGTAGTATGTCCTTCCCAGTAGATGGGAATCATAGAAGCTTATTTTTGGAAGAAAATKATGTGATATTCTCAGCTTCCACCATCTAGGTTAATTGTGCCTGTACAAAACCCGCACCTTTAATCAAGATTTAATGACAAATCAAATTGGGTTCTCCAGGGATAACAGTGCAAGAGAAGAGAATGTCAGCCAAAATTACCCTCCACTCCACAGCCATGAAAAAGAGAATCCGAAGTTCCGAAAGTGACATTGCAGAAATCCATTGTGCTACCTCAGACACCCTTTTCTATTAGCAAATACTATTAAAGATACTGCAAACTGAGGACCAACCAGAGAATTGCTCTGTGTCAGGGAGCAATCCAGGCTGATTCCCTTCTACACTTACAGAAAAGAACTCTGGACCCCAGACATGCAATACCTTACCCTTCAGAAACACTGACATTGTTTTGAAACAAAATGTAGCATCACCCTCATCCCCACAAGACACAGAGTTGAAAACTGGAACACTGATTCTTATTATAAAATGTCATTCCCTGAAAAGCAAACAACATCACACAGAATTTTATCTGGGTTCACTGCTACAGGGCAAACAGCAAAAATCAACTGTGTAAGAGGCCTGCAGCAGTAATGAGATGTTATGGGGATCCTCACAGAGCACTCACTATGCATCCCTCCACTGTCAGACACAGACAGGTACGCACAGAGGAAAACAAGGTAGGAGTTGTTAACTTTAAAAAAAACAAGTAAAGCACTACCTAAAAATCTGAAAGCAACTCAGACCTTGATAGTATTGTTACCAGTTAAATTTGTAATCTCACTTTCTTCTTAGGTACCTTTTCATTTGTTTAGGTTTGGTTTAGTTTGGCATTGAACCAAATGTTATACAAAAAAGCTTCCTGAAACAGGAAGGAGTCYTTCTTCTTCAGGTGTAACTTTTCTATAAATACCTGTTCTATTCTGACTCACTTTCTGTTTCTCTGAACTATTAAATGTCGTTTAACTTATAGCAAAACAAAGACATGATTTATTWGATTAAAAAACCACCAAAAAAGCAACTACTAACTTTTCATATTTAGAAAGGGAGATTAACCATCAAATTGATACTTGTCTTCCTTTTGTCCTAGAGCTGAAGTTTTGAGAGACATAAATTTTACCAAACTCCACAGAAAATTAGTGTATTTTAATTCATTAGATAGCATTTTTATATGCTATATTAAAAAAAAAGGCAACACTTCACCACACCTTTAACTGCATTTCTACCAGGGCTATGGTGACATTAAACAAAACGTGTAACAGTAGAAGTACAAATCAATATGCCACAATGATTGATAATTTAGAGGCAAAAAAAAGATATAACATAGACCAAACTCAGCTGAACTTATGCAGCATATAAGACTTACTGGTTGCAAAAATTTACTCCCAAATATAGAAAAGGTACAAAAAGGCTGCAGTAATTAGTGAGAGAACTAGGGTCAACTTAAACTATTGAACAAGATAATTGTTATATTATTAATAAGTTAGAATATGTAAGCTACTCAGATAATTTCAGGCTAAACTTTAGTATTAATCTAGGAAGCATTCCCTTGGTTTTGAATTAAAGTAATTGTGCTATTTAGATAGCTTAGAGCCAGGAGAACTTGTTTAGAGCATCTTACTTTAAACCTATAAATACTAATGTTATGGCCTCAGGGCTCTGCATTCTTGGCTAATTGTCCCTGCCCATGGCAGGGGGGTTGGGAGTAGGTGATCTTGAAGGTTCCTTCCAACACAAACCATTCCGTGATTCTATCATTAATTAACCACGAACATTTGTTGAATTTACATTTGTTTAATTTAATTTATTCTGAACTTTACTAGAAAGCAAGTCTTTGTGTCCTGGAGCTTTGTCTACAAAATCCCTGTGGTCTACATATGTCTATACACAGGACTGAGAAGAAACACATAGGAAAGAAAACAGCCAAAACATCTTTTCTGAAGAACTCTAGACAGAAGATCTTCAAACAGATAATCAAAGTTGAAATGCACACACATTAAATCACAACCTTATCTGTCAAAAAGCCATGGGAGCAGAGGAGGCATTATCCACATTAAATCTCACATCATGTGAGCTCAAAGCAGAGCTCCACAGAAAACTTGACAAGCTAAAATCCAAATCCTGTATCTCTATTGGGAAGGAAGTCAGGAAGAYTTTCCATCACACATCACCTACCTTAAATCACAGAGGTCAATGTTGGATCTGTTCCTCRATCCATATAAACAGCCTGAATAATTAAGGTTAAGATCCCAAGATATCTTAAGTCACCACAGATCTAAGACCAACAGACATCATCTCCTGAAGAATGAATAGCTCACTTGGATGTTCAAGGCATGTACAGGCATTTCATTTTATTTAAACTTYCATCTTTCAACATGAAAGAGCACAATTATTAATAAAAGACAAAGACTATTATGTGAAGTTAACCTCTGGTTTTGTTTATGTTCTTCTAATACCCAACCTTCATTTATAGTAATAGCTCAGTAATGAAATGCACTTATGACAAATCTTTTACACATTACTAGGCCAGAGAGGAACAAGGTCGGGATTAATATCCAGACATAAAGGTTAATTTAAATTTGTAACCACAGGAACTAATTGTGCCTCCAAGAAAAGTTAAATTTAACTAATGTCTGCTGTCAGAGGCATAAATTAAATACAACAGAATTAAATGAAAAATGTATTTGATTTTTGTTGAACTTTTCTCTCTTCTTTTTTAACATAGAACATACAATGTTTCATATTTTAAAGTACCATCTATCTTTTACATCTGGCAATTCCTGCCAGAGATAGCACTGGTGATAGAAATGGATGGGTGATTTCAGAATAGTTCTATGACTAATCTTTATTACAAATAATATTGAAGCATACTCCAACGTTTTTCTGTTGAGCAAACACTCTTTCATTCAAGAAAGCCAATTTATGTGGGTGAATAGGCACTGTCAGGCAGCCACTTRAACATCAATACTAGGAAACACAGAGAGATGCTAGCACTAATTACAGAGATCTGGTAAAGGAGGTAGGAAATCACTACCCCTCAAGCACAGCCTTGTGCAGCAGACCAAAACAGTAATCATGATTCATCTTTCATATGTTGYTAATCAACACACACATGGTCCTAATTTCACACTCCCATGAGGCAAACTGAAGGGACAATTGTTTTTGAACTCTAACATCAAGATGAATAATCAATGTTTATCATACTCATTGCTCAGTAAACCAAGTGCTTTATATTTGACATCTGCTCTTTTTGTTTGAAAGCTTTACTGATGTTTTCAACCAAGTAAAAACATTTTCTATTTCTAGAGTCATTGGTAAAATAATGAATTATCTGTATTATTTATATGTCTGCATYTTGAATTGCTTTCAAGAGAATATACCAAAAGACATAATCCATGTTTGCTATGTAACTTGTGTGTACTCCATTGACTGCAGAATGAATTCTAAACCCTGGGTGAATGGGTTTGTACTGTTATYACTTATAAACTTGGTGTAACTGACAACTGCAACCATAAATTTTGTTCTGATTTGCCTTTTTGTATACATATATTCCTGCATTGCACAAATTACAGGAATAGCATTTTAAAAAAACATCTCAGTGACACTGAGGAAGTAAGTTTTAATATAAGTGAATTAAAGGGGCAACAGACTTCTTGATGCCTACTTCATATTTCAAAGAGGAACCAAGACTCTTCTAAACAGGTTGGTTTTAACTTCTTTTATTCTTATTTCACATGAACATTCTTAATGCTTTGACTTGCTCAGCCTCCCGAGGAGTAGATGCCTGGTGACCAGAGGCAGGCACAATACACATCCCTTTGTTTTAAAACTGGCAGGCATCAAGCATATTTAGCTACATTTAGCATATTCCTTCTCCATCTCCCAGGATACAACTTTTTACCCCAATTTGAGCCCTATGACTGGGAAACACATTATGAAGCATCCATACTAGATTTTTTAGGAGAATGTGCTAACTGATTTACCAACAGTCAAAACCTTCTAAGAAGAAATTCCAAACCAGGACTGTATAGAYGTTCCAGAGCGAGATATTAAATTATATAATATCATATTGCAAAGTTAAGTTATAATCCAGGCATAACAAAAAAAGCCATTTTAAGTAAGAATCTGTGAGATAAAACTCACTTTGAAGAGTAACATGTAATACTTATTTCCTTAAACCAAACACAAGGAACTCATACTCCCCTTGAGTTGTTCTGACCTTTTGTGATCATAAAACATCTCAATGACATTATCCACGGTTTTATGGTTGACTTCCCACATTTCRTAACTACATTTTGTCTGAACAATCTTTCTGCCATTTCAACTAAATATGGTTTTCTCAAGGTCCTCCTATCAAGAACGGATATTGAATTGAGCARCTGCTGGCTTAAATCCTGCCAGGGAAGGAGGTGGTCCTGAAAGGTATGCAYGGATACTCATTTCATGGGGTCTTTGGGGATTTTGGAGGTGAAACACGCTGGCTGAAGAGCCACAGTGAATCCCATCTGAACAAAWGAAAACAGAAAACCAACCAAACCAACACAGTAAAAATGCCTTTTCATTATGCCCTGTTCCTGCCTGGTTTAGCTTCTATTTTAAAAAGGCAGCATGGAAAGTTATCTTACACGAGTCTGACAGAAGTGAGAAACCATTGTAAGGAGAAACACGACAAGAAGTATTTACAGCACAACTCTTCAGACAGCATGGCCCCATGCAGCTGTTCACTGAAATGATGTGAACTGGTTACTTCAAGGAACAGGCAGTTCTTAGGGGCACAACTTAACAACAAAGGAAGCCAGTTTAATCTATACTGTTCACCACCTACCGTGACAAACTTAAATCTCTGAGCCAAACTCAGGAATTTAATGCAGCAAAGCATGGCACAGAATGGGCAATACCAGCTCTGATTTCTCTCATACAATTTGAAAGTTTGCCTAAGAAGTTTTCTATTGTTTGCACTGACAGTTTATTTTTTTTCCAACATTCTTGAGCAAATAATGTTTGGTAAATTAAAAGCCTTCTAAAAACAAACAAAAGGGCCCCAGAAGTCAACAGAATAAAAATTTTCAAACAAAGCCTATTTCCCACAAACAATACTGAAATGTGCTGGTCTAAGGATATTTGGATGAAAGCCAAAAGCCTGTAGTTAAGGCAGTGTTCTCTTAACTGTGGGACATGACCCCTGGCAGGAGAATTCTGAGAAAAGACGAGGTGTTTGGGAAGGGAAGAGGGAGAAAAAGCAATGCCAAGACAGGTGCAGGAGCAGTGACTGTGACTGGGAAGGAAGGAGGCTACAAATGGGAAAGCTGCTTTTAGAGAGACCCAAAACAAATTAGCGTAAGAAACACTGACTTGTGCTGTTAACAAACAGAATAACACAGATCTGAAATAATGGAGAAGAAGAAATTAATGAAACCTGTAATGGATGTTTACTGTTAACTTATGCACAGCATACTGTAACATCAGCAAGCTGACTATTCCACYCAAAAAATATCTTTCTTCTTCTGGTAGGAAGTTATCCACACCTCAGTTAGCCCACAAGGTTCCTCACATTAGGAGGAATAACTGGATGAGCACTGAATTTCAGCTTAGTCCCAAACACTTCTAAACTAACCTGTCTATGAAACAATTAAATAATCTATTTTCACTCATTTTATCAACTGTGCACTTACTGTGCACAYAGAGCCATAAGCTGAGAGGCACAGTCTTTGTCTCACAAAGATGTTCAAACACAGCTAGAAGACAAACAAGAAAAGGTTTCAAGAAGCAACTGAAATATGATAGAGCAATWATTATATTATTTATATTAATATGTATATAATATATATGTACATGTTCATTCATTCATTTTGCTTACCACATTAAGAAATTATGTAGCTTTCAGAGAACAGAACATCAAGGGAAAAGGAAAACAAAGAAAAATATTTCAATTACAAACTGTATATTTCAGGATTTTATGCCCATGAAAGTTTGCTGCTTCTCCTAAATAAGTACTTCCAAGCAAGACAGATCCAAGAAGCAAGTCTTTGCCTTTAAACCTGAGCAAATGCAATGGCACCTGGAAAACAACTAAAAGAGCTCATTTCCAAAGTCATAAATGATTCCCTAATAATGTTCTGCTGCCAGATTCCTACCTTTCAATGTGGAAACTCCTAGCACGAGCTTTTTGTCTGATTTCAGGTTTCATCCAAAGGAACAGAAAATCTGTAAAAGTAACTAGCGCTGACTTCATAGGCTCAGTTTTAAGCTTCAGCCAGAACACAACTCACAAYTATGACTAATTCAGGGTGGGTTTTTATTCTTCATTTCTCAATACAATCCCAAAGTGCACACGCAAAAAAAAAATTCCTCTAACAATTCTGAGGGAACAGTCATTAATTGTGGATTAACTGTTTTATTCATAACTGTCCATAATTTATAAAAGTTCTAATCTGAAATTTACTGCAATGTTGGACATTAAATTGCAAACAACCTCAGAGCAAGCAGACTACAAATACTCTGTAGTACAGGGTGATTTTATTCAGTCAGTAACTTCTGAAAATGATAAGAACAGCTGCTTGAAAAGAAATCTTTAAAGCAGAACATCACATAAAGGCTGGAATGTGAAAAATCTGACATAGCACATCTATTTTGTTGTGATGTATTCAGACAATGTTTCCCCCCAGTTATGATCCGTCTCCTGTATTATTTGAAATTCAGTGAAATTCTTTAAGAGTTTGCAATCAGAAAATATGAAATGCATATTCTTAGCAAGTTCACTTGAATTCTTATTTACCTGAATGAAACATACAGGCACAGCTACAGAAAGTACTACATATTCACAAGAGATCATGACTGTAAAGAATATTAATGTACATTGGTTTTGTAGGACCAACATATAAATAGACCAAAGCCTTGGCTCAGGAGGATATGGTGGTAAGGTAATTTAGCAATAACAGCACTGATTAAAGTGCCACAGAACTCATAAAACTTTTAAAGTAGATAGGATTTGGGACTCTTCCATCTTAATCCCTCCCTTTGAAATAACACAATTATTTTGGACATAAAAACCTATTCTTAGGGATTTAGAAACACACAATTCTTTAGAAATACACATTCATCCAGGAGATTTTCAAGCTGAATTGGTAAGCAGTATGGTTCTTGTCCAGGAATAACCAATGATTAACTTGCCAAACCCCCCTGTTCTAACTTTAAAGAATCGTTCCCCATTCTCCCAATAGTATTTTTAATACTTCACACAAAACTGGTTTAAACAGTAGATGAAGCAAAAAACCCAATTTTCTTTAAAATAACACAAGCACCTCCTCACAAAGTTCCCACCCTTGTGACTACAGAACTTAAAAACCCTTGGGCAATGAGATGCCAGGACTTGAAATGCGATAGGCATCTCCTCAGTAGCAATGAAAAGGTGCCTTTGGCACAAAGTTTGCTATCAGGAGGGGCACAAGAAGAGTAAAACACCAAGAAGAGCCACATTTATTCCATACACAGCCATGGTACACTATCTGCTCATCAGAAGCAAGGGGCAGATTGCTGCAGTTTCAGAACACACCAGCATGATGTTCCAGACTTTTGTACTGGGGAGAAAAAAACAAGCCAGAAAAATGGAGGGGCCATCATGTCAAAGATAATGACTAAAAATACCTCATTGTTAGAAGTAAACATTCTTATACATCAACTCCGCTAATAAAATCGACTACCTTTCCATACAAATCTGGATTTCTAGGAAGAAATCAAGCACTCCTCCCTCTCTTCCTTTCCCCAGTTAATGGACAAGCTGCAGAAGCTGCTTCCTGCAGGCAGACACACAAATCTCAGCTATGCTGCCCTTCCTTCGGCTGTTACAGGGACAGGCTTTGGTTCCTCTGCTGCTACACACTGTTACTCCCACCTCCCCAAAATCTCTGCCAAGAGCAATTCTTACTGCTGAACTATGYACTTTTAGGAAATAATTCCTTCTCAAAGCCTCAGTCTAGTCCAGTCCACAGAGAAGATGAAAATTACTCCACAGCTTAAGCAGTAATACATTCAACAGAGAGGATTAGAAGGTCCAGTGCTTGCTGTGTACTGATGATCCACATGGCTGAGCTTCAGAGACATAAGCAGACACATTTGGTGGCTGCAGATTTAAAGCTTTGGCTGCCAGGGAATTTATACACTCCTGGTTACTCTCTATGGAGTACAGCCATCATATTTGCAGCCAAAAAAACTCCATTTGGAAGTGTCAGAAACATACACAAAGCTGCACAAACACTTCTTGCTCACCTGAAGGATACTTGGAAGAAATAGTAGTAAAATATTCCAACTATACCAGCCCGTCTCTGCAGGCAAATTGGAGCTTCCCCACTTAGACACAAGTAGGAAAAACCAAATAATCAACACCARGAATTTGAACACAACAAAATAAAACCATCCAAAACACAGTTTTCTGAGGAAACACTCATGAGATTGTTTCTGAGAACTGCCAACCTTGAATAAAGTTCACCTCGTGATTCAACCACTTCTTTACACAGAATAGTTTCTGCCATCAGGATTGTTAAGGCTTTTCACAATGAAAAAAAAAAAAGAGGGAAAGACAGAATACATTCCAATTTTCTTGTGTGCTCATCTGTCTTCAGTACTTGGATTCAAACAGCATTAAGTATTGCTTAATTTTACTGCWGGAAAAAAAAAATCAGAGAAATAAGTGTGTTTAAAGTATATCTGTACTGGCAAACTCTTTAAGCATTCTGTGCTATCAAGTCCCATGCAGTGTTTAACCTGTAAAAAAGGCAACCTAGATCCAATATTTAGAAGAGATCTAAGGTTTGAAATGGTAYTGAAACTGCAGTCTGACTGCATCCAGTTTCCACTAATGAAAATCACACCCTATGGATATCACACTTCATACTACACTCGATCAAGTTAAACATTTTAAAGGATGCATTTTTCCTAAGTATTTCATGTTAAGTGCTTTTGAAAGTTGGCCAAAGCAAAGGTTACACATCCTATCTGTATGATATGTGGCCAGCTCCTAACTGCCCTTTTCATACTAATTAATACAACACTTGACATGAAATGTGATATCTGCTAAAACACTGACACAACCCGTACCACAACCTGCTTGGGCTTTAAATTACTTCATTGGTGCCATTTGCTTAACAACTACTTAAGCGCTTGCAAGATTTTAATTCTAAATCTTTTTCTAGAACCTTGGAACACCTCTTGTTCTTGTATTATTGGTTAAAAATGAATTATCCCGCTAAAAATACAAAACAAACCCATGGCAAAGAATATCTGTATCTTGAGAACATTTGTTTTTCAGTCGCATCCGATTTTTTAAAGTTAATAAATTTCAATACCCACTAATAAATARTAATAGGAAATCATACTGTGGGAAAAGTTACGGGAACCCTAAAATCAAGTGCCTGAGGTACAARTGCAGGCTTGGCATATGGGTCTGTTCTGTCATGGCCTACTCTGACAAGATGCAGGAATGGTACAAAGTCCATTTAGCCTCAGGAAAAATACCATTGCTGTGCTGCTCTAAAGAAATACCTCTGGTTTCCATACAAGCAGCACCAATAAGATGCAGACTCATTCCACACTGTCCTTACAAGTCAGAGGAACCTCAGACGAGGGTACCCCAAACTGTAATTTCACCCATCTCATTGGAATTATAAAAATACAGAAATCTTTAAAAAATCCTGTTAGAATCCTACATGAAATGCATGAGCTGCTCAAGTGAACACAGCACACAGCATAGCAAGAGGTTTCAGTTCATGCCCTTCAATGATACCCACAGGAAATAATAAGTTTCACAATTAAACTTTAGTTTAACCTTTTCTTGTCTTTAAAAGGAAGGAATGCTTTGTTTTCACACACAGATTTAATTAATYATTTATTATCCTGCACCTCAGATAATAAAACTTTTCCAAACTGCCCAAATTAAGTAATAAATCTTGACACTATTCAGGCTTGTTTCCTATTTTGTGTTCCTGAAAAGCTGAAAAAACATCCCCGCATACCTAAATAACTTACTTGATGTAGAGTATTTCAGGAAGTTAATACATGATAAAGATAAAAATTTAAATTTTTTTTCTGCTGGTTTACACGTTCCCTGGACAAACATACCCATTTTAAATGTAGACTTATTTGAAATGCTTTAAATACTTAAAATGTAGAGCTGTTTAAATACTACTTAACACATGAAAAACATACCAAAATTGCAACCTGACTGCTTGAAGTTTCCATTAATAAAGTTACAATCCATGGATCTCACACCTTATAATACAYTGGAAGAGGAGACAACACAAAGAAATGCATTAAGCTGGAAGAACCCAACCAAAATGTAGGAATTCACACCCTGAAAACCCCAACCATTACAAACACAAAGCTCTGAGACTTTGAAGCAGTTTGGGCACTGCACAGCAACTCATGAAATTGCTGCTTATTTGGCACRTATAGGTACCTGAATGTACCTGAAAATATATTTCTACTATTCCTTCTGCCTTGAAAAGGAGAAGGCATCAAGACTGAAATAAAGAAAATATGTGACATTAATAAGCAGTATCTTTGCTTAAAGTACTATAAAGTAAAAAAACATATTTGAAAAAGCTTATACTCTTCTGAAATACTTCTATTACATGGATATTCACAGTGATTTTTCTGAAATCAGACACTTGCACCCTAGACTGTAGACTGAAGTGATTTGAAATGGAAATATTTCCTGTCCACTCACTGCCAGTTTCTGTTCCCAGAGTGATATAACAGATGACATCCAGTACAATAAATTCTTTTATTAACCATAAATTTGAGCCTGCTTTAGGGATTTGAAATGCTCAGTTTCATGCTGAAAAAATGTAATGTTATCCACAGACCATCAGCATGTGTAACAAAAACAGAGCCACAGGTTACGTGACTTTGATCAAATTATGACAAAATTTCATCTGAATTTAAAAACACTTGATAAATCATTTATACTAACTTTTAACCTCTTATTTTTTAAAGATCCACGCACAGAACTSATCTTTTTCTGCAGGAAGGAATCACTTCTAAGAAACAGTCTCTTTACAGAATGGCAATGAACAAGTTACCTTCTAGCATTCATCTTATTTAAGAAGACAGAATGCAATATAAGTTTTAAGAAAGCATTCAAATACACAGATTAAAAAGTTAAGTTGAATCAAACTTTCACTTGATATCCTCCTATCAACATTAAACTTAACAGATATGTAGSTAATCCTAAAACACTGAACAGGAAGATATAAAATATAATCACATTATTGTGGTAAATTGAGAACTGCATCCAAAGATCATCAAGTTTCACTTTCAGTAGAAATGAGAGCTTATAACAAGAATATCACTTGGATGTAATTGTAAAATATAAACATGGAAACAAGTGGGTTTTTTGTTGCAGTAAAAGCTAACCGCAGAGGGAGGAGAGGGAGGAATCACACCTATAGCTCCAAGCCAGTTTGCCACATATGAGC
Source organism: Malurus melanocephalus (assembly GCF_030028575.1). Lineage (NCBI taxonomy): Eukaryota > Metazoa > Chordata > Aves > Passeriformes > Maluridae > Malurus > Malurus melanocephalus. The sequence continues at coordinate 1,008,755 of NW_026623428.1, forward strand.
ATGTTAAACTACCAGAGTTTGCATATTGGAACTTCAGTGGTTGATGGAATATAATAAACAATAACATAAAACATGTAAACCAAATGCAATATTGGTTACACCAAGCAATCATCATCCACATCCATCAGCATTGTTAGACGATATTGGGTGTTATTCTATCACTTATCTGGGGCTTTGATTCCTACATTTACTGCCAGAAGGTAATAAAAAGAAACTTCTGTCGTTGCAGCTCATTCTTTARTGAGTTGAATGTTCCATTTTCAAACCTCTGCATGACATTTCACGGCCAGTGGTCCTTAATGAAAAAGAACCCCAAAAGTGAATGGCATGATTAGTGAATTACTCTTACAAATGCAACTATATGGAGAAACCTAAGCCATCTCAACTTGCATTATTCCTAACTAATGAATAAAAGATAAAGGTTTTGTTTCCTTTGATGTTCTGAAGAAGCATGGAAAAATAACTTTTCACCTGTTAAGAGTCTGGCTGAGTTATGTGTTTGTTTTTTCTTTTTGTTTCTTATTTTAACTCTTTTCATATTTAACCTATTACTACCGTCAGAAAGTAAACTAAGCTAATTATTAAATGCCACCAATATAATTTGCTCAAAAAAAGAAAACCAAACAACAAAGCAAAGATGTAACTAGGCAATAGATCATTTTACTGGTTCTTTGAAAAGTATCTTAGCTAAACTTTTTGTAGTAAACAACAGAAATAGCAAAATCTTAGATACTCTTTCATAATTAAAGCATCAGGCTGTACATCTGGCCCTTTCTCCTTTGGGGATAGTTAACACTTGCTTTGTGAAASGGTACCAGGAGGGCTTAGATAAAATTTTGACAGAGTAAACAAAATGCAAGCTCCTTATAATGGRGAATAATCCTTAACTGTACTCCCTAACCACACGAATTTGCTCATAGACACTGTATTAATAAGAGATACTGTCTTCAGAGCAAGATAAGAAATAGAGAGAGTTATTAAGACCCACTGGGTCATTCTGTAATTTTAGTGGTAATTTGACCAAATTCCACTCACAAACTATAGGCTGGATGGTGAAGTGCCCCCCTTGGGTTACAAATGAATACACTACTCTTCATTTCCTGGCAGGAAGGGTTGTATAGCGTTAMCATGAGCTCTGTATTCCACCATGGAGTTGGCTGCATTTCAACAGATGCTGAAGTGATTTCTGAAACTTTATCATCTTCTTGCTTGTGAAAAACCCTTCTTGCTTGTGAAAAAAAAAGTCCATATGAAAAATCTTGAATAATTTATATGCTCAGTATACTAAGCTCAAACTCTTTTGATGAGATATCTTTAAACAAGTACCTAAATTAACACAGCTTAAGGGTGGGAATTTTAAAAGCATCTGAATAGTTACGTGGAACACTGGGCCTAATCACAAAATTAGCTTTGGGATTTCCTGACTCCCCTGTCCAGTTTCTCCACCTCCCTGCTGTAGCTCACCAATTCTGAACATGTATTTAACATAACTGCATGGGGACCTCATCTCATCCATGTCATTGAAATTACTCCAGTTGTGAAAAGGGGAAAAAACAAAGTAACAAAAAAAAAAAGTAGGATACTTCCAATTCAAACTGCTTTAATAATGCAATTTATATTGCAGCTCACAAGGTGCATTAAAGCAGGTGGGGAGGGAAAGGCAAACAGCAACAGCAAAGTGGCAGGAAACGGAAGAGAGAATTTTACTAACCTGTTTCATTGCTGAGTCCCTATAAAACATAACTACACCCCTGGGCCACAAAAGAGAACAAACCCCACTGAAAGTTAACAGGAGATAGGGCACTCCATTATTTTTCAGAATCCCACCCTAAGGACCTGCTCACACCTATAGGGTGAAGCTTAAATCACCCACTTATACTCTGTATCTCCCAGATTTCATAGGCAAGCCCAGCACAAGCTTGAAAACTTTGCCAAGAAGGTTCATGATTTAGCAACATCCCCTTCCTACATCATATTTAAAGTTCATCCAGACAGAGCACTCTTTATGCTCAGCATTAATTGCACAATTTACCAGTTTCAACTTCCATCCTCATTTTGTTGCTACTGCCTACAACTGGGGACAAGCCCCGACAGGAAGAYAGCACTGATTCCCAGAGAAACTGCAGGAATAGGAAGCAGTGCAGGCTTTACAAGGGCTGTCAGACAAGACACAGATGGGCACCTTAACAGCTCAGAGAGAGGAAAAGAATGGAATTCTTCATTTGCTGGGCAGCTGTACCCAAAGTTACTCTGGTGCATTTGTGGGGGGAAGAAAAAAAATCCCAGAATCATGAAGAAAAATTAATCATGTAAAAAATCGCAGAATCATTAAGGTTGGAGTCTAGCCCTGACAGCCTGTTGGTAAAAGAAGCAGTGACATCCTCACAGACACACAGGAGTTGCATGAAGTCAGACCCAGTGATGGGTCTGGGCAATCAAAAAGCATTGAGCCACTCCAAGTGTGAAGGAAAACCCCATCAAAACAGAAGTCAAAGTGTTGCTACTGATTTTAACAGGAAGGGGTTTAGCTCTTTAAACAAAACAGCCCAATAAAACCAGAAACAAATCCTTTAGTTTTCCATGTTTAAAAGAAAAACAGATTGGGATGCTGTTTCTACAAGCAGATGACAGAGGCCTGCTTAGAGTTTGCTTACACCACTGTATAATATAAAAAGATAATGTGACTATTGTAAGTTTCTAAAGCCGTTTTAATGTTTTCTAAAGCCTGTTTTAATGCTTTCTGATTCCAGGCCARTCACACCTGGAATTGCATATGTTTAATTGAGCAGCTGATAACTTATAATTTTAACAATTTAGAAGATTAATTGTTTGGACCTAAACGTTCTCATATTATGCCTTTCTATGAGCTAAACTAACTTCACACCTCATTTTAACCTGTATTATTTGGGAAAAAAAATTATTCTCTTTTAGCCTCTAAAATCAAGATTTTTAAAAGGTGACTTTCACAATYCARATTACTCTTCAGTATTTTATATACCAACAGGTGAAACKAAACTTCACTATGGATAAGSAAACACTAAACAAATTTCCTTTCATGAATAACACAATCCAACCCAGTAGTTTGCTTCCTGTTGGAGCTCCATAACTTCTAAAGGAAAATATTAGAAAATATATGGTGATATTTTTATGCAATAATTACAAAATACAGGAAAATAAGTTTATTTTATAAAGGTGGGGTGAACTTTAAGCAACAATATGAGTTTGGGATTCCCACAGAGAACTAAAATCCTCCATTTGAAAATACAAAGCAAAGTTAATTAGAAAACACAGTTTGAGCRAAAGAGGGCTCTTGCAAAGAGTTCTTAGAAAGGTTCACCTTGAATGTGTTTGATGCTGAGGCGACGCCATAAGTTTCCTTCACACAAAAGCAGTGATCTACAGAGCACAACCAGATGTTAAGTTTTCTTTTCTTAGTTTCTGTAAACCTCTGTGACCTTCCTCAAATTAAAGAAGGGAATAGCATTTTTAAAGCCACAGGAGCTATCATTAGTGAAGCATTCTAAGGATTTTCATTAATTCATAGCCAGCCAACCAGGAATTTTCCCACAGCCGTATACAAAAAAAAGTCAGGGAAGTCATTGATTGCTTGGTTGGATTTGAATGTAGTSAGAACTAAGATCAGAAATACCTAGTCCCTCCCACTGATGGAAGAGTGAAGAACATAGGCAAGGTCAGAAATTAAAATCCAAGTCTGCCCACCAACCATGAGGAAAACCCAGCAGGGCCACATAACAGGGGGTATAGAAGTGGTTATTACACACACTTTTGTGAGATAAAGGATCATATGGCTAGATCATTACAGATCAATCATTTGGAAACCATAAAGCCCAGAATGTGCAGCTCCAAGCAGATGTGCAGGCCCATCACCCTTTTCAGACAGCAGCCTCAAGATGTGATGGATGTTGTCCAGTTGTTGGTGTAATACCCACTGTTTACAGCAACTCATGTCCCAATACATAAATGTAGCTGGAGCCCTTTGAACTCCACACGCTCTTCAATAGTCCCCTATTGTTTGTGTGAACCCAGGGCTCAGCTCAGAAGGAGCTCTACCTTCAGTGTGAGATCATCTGAATCCAAAGGTGGAGCAAACAGCAGAACAGCACTGCCCTCCAAGCCCCTGCACAGCCTGGCATTCCTGCAGCAGCCTCTGCAATGCGCACATCCAGGGAAAGGAGAAGGCCTGGCAGAGGCTCACAGATCACTGGCGTGCTCGCTCCATGCTGCCAGCAAAAGGTGCATCAGTCAGCACCTCATAGACACCTCTGTGTGCTGACAGATCACCAGAAAGGACAAATTTGATTCAGGTTAGTCACAGACACACAACTCTGGTTCTCCTCGATCAACCAGAACACACATCTCAGAGCTCACGCTTTCAAGCCTGCAGGAAGAGGTGTGACACCTGGAATCTCCTAGGACAAAGCTACCTCTCACACTTATTTGGGCACATTGGAGTACGAGAAATATGCCCCAAAACCAGATTTACTGTCTGGCTGAATAACAGCTCAAAGCAGAAAAACAAAAACAGGATATCTGGAACAATTCTTCAAAGTCAACAGTGATATAACATCGTAACAGCCTTCAAGTGAGAGAAAATCAGAGAATACAGAATCTCCTGGAACATGTGATGCCTGATAAAACTCTAATCCAACCTTTAAGCATTTTGGGAGAACAAATCCCTGCCTGCACACTTGATTTTCCTCACACTCTTGGAATCTACCACACAGAGGTGAGAGGTGACAGGAGAACAATGATACCACTTGTACTTTTAAAATCCAGAAATGATGTCTTAGACATGATTTCAAGTTTGCACTTAAATTTTGACCCTTAAATAAAGACTCACATTACCATAAACTAAAATTAAGTACTTCGTATGTATTGATCTAACATTGTGTTAAGTTACTGTAACTTACACTTTCAAACAATCCTCTTTTATAATTACTACAGAGATAAGGATATAAAAAATAAGCATTCATGTATCTCATACTACATTTATGCAGTTTTTCCCAGATGCAAAATCAATGTAACAACTGCTATAGGAACATCAGCACTAACCTAAACTTAGAAAAAATGTATTTCAAATACACCTCATCATACTAGTAGCAGTATATATAAAACTGAAGCAATATACTTGAAAAAACTTTTGAAAACTAAAAATGGCATTCAAGMTTAACAATTCAGCAGTAATACTTCAAACTCCTCTTGTTTGCTTCTAAAAACACATGCTAAATTTATGGGTAAAATTCAGCCTTTGAGCATAATTAAGCAGGCAAGTTCACATCAAAGCTTTGTTTCATCATCTTTAGACCAATCTGTTGGAAAAGACAGCTGGTCCTTATTAAACACCCTTTAAATGTTGCAGTTTTAATTAAGCAACATCCATGTTATATTAACATTACCAAATAATTAACTAAAGAAAAGCTAGTATCATCTAATCATGACAGCTTAACATCCTTTCACCAGTGGACTATAAAGTATTAATCTATTAAAGCAGAACTTGTATTTGTTCTTAAATAAATGTCTCAAGATTTTAAATTAACAAGTGTGATACAGCAGTTTGTACACYTGTACTTACTCAAAAACAGATTTTGAGTAAGGCAGGGAGTGGAGTTCAACATCTAAATTAAGGGACACATTCTAGARAGGAAATCAATCAAATCTGTAACAAGTCCCAAGCGATTTCAATTGCAAAAACCCTGTTAAGTCAACAGCTGATGAATTACCATCATATTCWAATTTCCCAGTTTCATAGATACACATAAGGAAATACACAATTTTGTTGTTAACACTGAGAGTTAGTTTCAATTACATAAACATATGTTTCTGTATTTTTTTTTCAGTAGGTCATGTACTTGAATGCTCATCCTGAAAACYCAGCATTAAACAGTACAGCCTCACAGTTCCTGAGGAAACAGTCAATCTGCTAATTTAAACACTAACATATTTAGGCTACTTTYTGCATTTTTTAATTCMTTTAAATAGGCAGATTGTCATCAACACTTTTTGACACTAGAGCAGAAATGGACTCTCATTCTGTCCCACATTACTCAATAAATGATATTCAGAAAAACCACAAAACAAACCCTGAAGCCAAATTCTGAGCTGAACAACAGTGATACAGATACCCACCTGCATGACTGACCATGCTTGCAAAGCCTTGCACCCAACATGTTGCATTGTAGCTAATCACAGAACACACAAAGCYTTCAAGTGACACATCTCATCAATTCTTAAACGCTATCACACTGTTCTGTATGCCAGGGAGAGAAATCTATTGATTTTGTGAATTTTAAAAAAATGGCACATAGGGAACTGGTGGCATCTGGTCAGCAGASCTTTAAAGCAGCTCTGGAACTGTCTATAGATTAAAGAACTCCCTGATGGCAAACATTAACACCTTCTTCCACCATGCTCCATCTTAGGTCTGTCTTCTGCTTCATACCTTTTAAAATTTTTAAATACTCTGCAAGAGAAAAATCTAGGTCTTTTTAACTGTTGGAAAATAACATGAAACAGAAGGGAGAAATGTAAACTTTGGTAATTTCTTACCACCTTACAGGGTGTTTTTCCTCCAAAATGAAGTTCCCAAAACATGTAATTAACTGGGAAAAGTACTTCAGTAAGACCTAGCTCTGTGCTTAGGAGATTCCTAACTGTAGAGAAGCAYGAGTCTGCTTTGGATGCTTGAGGAGATAAATGCAGGCACACAGCAGCATGAGCCTAAAGAACAATGAGACAGGCAGAGCTCCCAATAGTGGAACAGTAGGAAATCTTCAGTCCCTACTCCGAAGTGAAAAGGAAATAGAAAGTTCCTTACATAAAGAGCATAGAAGGGGACACAGGGAGTTTCAGGGAGAATGCACGGGAACAGAGCCCCCAGTCTGTCTGAGCAGCTTTGCTTAGCAGAGCAAAGGAAGGTACAACTCTCTGCTAACAAGGAGGGGAGGTTTGGTAAAATGCTGTATTATTCATTCTTCCTCATCATAGAGTCTCATTAAATTTAAGCTTTATATTGAACATACACAATTCAGTGCCAGAAACTTCAGAGGAATTAAACATATGAAAAAAATTACTCATGTGTGTAGTCCCATTAGAATCTACAAAACAACTTGAGACTGAAGCTGCTCATGTGTTTAACAGTGAATAAATGAATCTGAAATATATTCAAATCATCCTCRGATCACAAGTCTCTCTTCTCTGCRTACCTCATGGCCTGCTTATAGCATGAGAAAAATCCAGAGACTGCTTTTCCAGAATAGCTCCCCATGTGGACATAGTTACTCTAGATTAAAAGAGGCCCTTCCCTCAGCTATTTTTTTCTGGATAAAGGTATGCATATGAGGTACTAAGATCATCCATATGGAAAACTACTTTGCAATACTATTCCACTTTGCAATACTATTCCACTTTGCAATACTATTCCACTTTAAGCAAATGTCTACTCTAATCTGAAATTAAGTGTTGGAATATATCAAAATTTCTATTAAACATCAATGAAAGAAATCCTACACTTAGCAATGTCAATCCAAATTCTACAATCCTGAGCCCACTGTAATCTGATAATTCTTAGCCACARTAATGTTAAGTTACTCATCCTGGTATTAATTGCTTTGCTACAAACACATGCTGAGTTCACAAGACAAATGCCAGTGTATTAGCAGAGAAGATGAATAATACAGGTATGTATTTTGTGATGGARGTCGTAAAAACWAACAAACAAAAAATCACATCTAGAATGTGATTTAGTTTTTAGTTTTCAGAATATTAGGTATTAATAATTTCAGGAGCTATGTAAAGCCAACCAATACCTTCTTTTAACCATRGTCTAGTAATATGCTCTCATTAAGTCAGTTTTTTACTGCTACAAAATATTGAGGATACTTAAAACTGTATTTTGTACAGTAAAAGAAACTTGTGCACTACTTATGTATGTATGTACATTACTTATGTGTGCATGGAGAAAAATGGAACGTAAGATKCTCAAAAACAACGCTCAAATGATAAAAAAAGATTCATTGGAGGGAAATGAACTATACATTTACAGTTCTAGCAGAGGAAAATACCCAATGCACACATATCTAAATGCACATACAAAAACCCAGGTAGCTACATTTTATTTCTCCTTGAACAACTATTAAAATTTAAATGATTTATTTTCAGATTATTTACRCCCTTGAGAAAATTACCTCTATTCAAACCCCTTCATTTAATGYAAGCTAGATATTTTTACTTTCTCTATATAAAATGTTAACATTTATTCATGCCCTTAACATACATTAATTAGACACTACTTATAAATAACCTGCAATAAGAATAACTGTTTGAATAGGATACAATTACTTAGGGCTTGTGTCTTTTCAATCAGTCAGTGTCCCTGCAGTGTTTAGAGTGGCAGAGGGGAAGTGGCCTGTGGTTAAACAGAGGAAATACCAAGGAATTTTAATAGAGCAAATAGTCTCTTTACTTCCTACAGGGTACTACTTCAAAGGCAGCCCTGCTCCAGAGCAGACAATGTGTTAGAGGGGCCATCAGTCATTTAATAGTATGTCAAGTCTACTCAAAACTTACATGCAGCCCAAGATAAATACCACATAACTGAGACAATGGGTACCATCCTGCAGTCATTACTCTAATAAACGCTGCCCTGCCTGCATTACGGAGGCAATCATGCRTAAGGGTGGCATTAYAAAATCAGACTACARAATTATAACCACACAATCAGACAAKGTAYCYAATAAATTAGCTAGGGAAGTCTGAACTTGAAGCTGAAAATACAATAAAACCAGAAACCCGTACAAATATATTATAAGCTAAAATGGTACATTAGTTGTGAGCAATAAAGACAAAGGGGAGGTTACACTAATTAGAAAAAGTGTTAAGCTTTGCTGATCTAAAAGCCAGTCAAAATCATTCTATTAAAAGAATTATATTGTGGTACATTCTTGTTTAACACACACAATGGCATTAATTATATAAGCAAGAAAATTAATTCAGAACAAACTTCATCTGCATATTTCTATAAACGTCAATATACACTAATTCAAKTATATTACAAGTCAGGTACTATGATTTTAATAGCGATAATTTACTTAATAGAAGATGCAAAACTTTACAGAAATATACACAGTGSTGTTATGAGCCTGTGGAGTATTCTGCCCATGTCTGGTGAAGTACACAATAGCCACAYTGAGCCAAAACATTTTATTTTTTATACTGTTAAAAGACATAATAGAGGAGTCTAAACCTATAACTGTTCCATCCAACACCAAGATTTAGTGTTCTAAAGACCAAGATTTAGGTCTTAAGCTTTATCAGAGTTTGAAGTTTGTTTTTCCACACTCTTCTTTTAGACATTTCCCGATACYTTCGCCTTTCTAAACTATGCCCTAAAAACTTCTGAACTGTGTGTTGCAGCAACGTTCTCAAAGGACCTGATCTGAAACCAAGAAAATCCTTAGTGACAGTCTAACAAAAAGGAAAAGCAATGAAAGTCAGTTGTGTTCCCTCCASTGTTCCCGGATCACCACGCTTCAACTAAACCTGTAATCAGACATCAGGAGCAAGGAAAGGAACAAACCAAAACACACAACTCAAAAGTTATTAAAATACATTAAAAAAAAAAAANAGGAGCAAGGAAAGGAACAAACCAAAACACACAAAACAAAAATTATTAAAATACATTAAATAAAAAAAAAAAAAAAAAAAAAAAAAAGAAAGAAAATAAAAGGAAAAAGAAAAACTATCGAGTAAAGTCTGACAGCAAAACACACCAGAAACAGGAACAAAAGGCAAAGACCAGTAACAAAACGTTTATCACCTTCCTCCCCCCGTTCCCCTCCCGTAAATTTCCTACATCCTCTGTATAATGATCAGGCCCGGAGCTAAGACCCCAAGCCGGCCTCGAATCATTAAAATAACAAAGCCCCAGCGATCGCTTTTATCCAGGTCGGCTCGGGGAAGTGGAGAGCGCTGGTGGTAAAGGACCTGTTGAGTGACTTCTTCACACTCGCCGGCTCCGAGCTGCCTCCCCCCTTSGCGAGAAACCAATAAATATCCCTGCCCGGGAAATGCTACCCTCTCTCCCGGCCGCAATTAACTTCCAGATGCAGAGCCCCGGGGCAGCGTTATTTGTTGCAGAAGTGTCCCCAGGGCAGCCGCTCCCTCCCGGAGCAGCGCCCGAGCCCGGCGCGGCTCTCCCGGCGGCGGAACAGCGCCCGCGCCCCGCGGCTGCGGAACTCCGCGCATCTCATCTCCCCGCGCCTTGCCAGAGCGCCTTGCCAGAGCCCCTTCCACGCAGCCCCTTCCACGCTTCGCTCTACTCACCCTCCCTGCGCACGCCTCGGCCGCCGAGCCCCTCCTGCCGCCGGCCGCTCCGGCGGTCGCAGCGAGCCGGGGGCCACCGAGACAKACGGCGATGGCGAGGAGGAAGGAGCCGAGCTGCAGCCCCGGTGCCATGGTCCCCAGCGAGGGGCGGCGGACGGGGGCGGCAGCGCTGCCGCCAGCTGCGTGTCGGTGTGTCTGTGTGTCTGTCTGTCCGGCTGTCTGACTGTGTGRCTGTGTGTGCATGCGCGCCCGGCCCGGGGGCGGGGGGTTCACCCGAGCCCCGGCCCCGCCGCCCCCGCCCCGCTCCAGTCCTGCCAAACGGCAACAATGGGAGGGAGCAGGACCCCCTCCGGCTGCTTTGCCCGCGTGTGCATTCTTCCCTTCCCTTCCCTTCCCTTCCCTTCCCTTCCCTTCCCTTCCCTTCCCTTCCCTTCCCTTCCCTTCCCTTCCCTTCCCGGGGAGCCCTCGGTACGCGGGGCCTCCCCCCTTCCCGGGACAGCTGGAGGCTGCTTCTGCCTTCCTGCAAGTAACCGGGTCCAGCCAGACCTGGCCGAATTCCCATCTTCATTTCGTGATGCGGTACCCTATTCCTGATCCACTCACTACATTGCAATGAAGTGAGGTATCACTTTAGTGACCCCACAGGGATACGGTCCAGGTACTTCACAGGCTCAGGGCCCCAAGCCAAAGATGACTCATAGATCTTAGATCTTTGACATGATTTCATGCATTACACAATCACAGGGTCAATTAGATTGGAAAACACCTCTGAGATCATTAAGTCCAACCTTAAGTGCCATGTCCAGTCTTTCCTTAGACTCTTTCAAGGGACAGTGACTCCGCCACCTCCCTGGACAGTCCATTCCAATGTCTAATCACCCTTATTGTGAAGAAATTCCTCACAATGTCCAACCTCAACCTCCCCTGGCACAGTTTGAGACTGTCTTCTTGTCCTGTTACTGCCTGGGAAGAGACTCCATAGGCTACAGCCTCCTTTCAGGTAATTGTAAAGGGTGATAAGGTCAACTCTAAGCCTCCTCTTCTACAGACTAAACAACACCAGCTCCCCCAGCAACTCTTTAATTACTCTTTAATTGAGGAAGACAAGCTGGAAGATTGTACTATCGTAAAATTTCAATTGCAGAAAATGCAAAGGAAGTTGTATCTGGCAATAAATATTTCAGCTTTTTCAACTGGAGWTAGTTCTGATATTACATGCTTTGATGAAAACACTTTTCTTTAAAATAAAATAAATCATATTCTTTATAAATATCAAATGCAAGCTAGTCTGATGTATCAGTAAATGTCTTCAGTTACAATCCCTTTGCCTGAAATTCTCAAAGTCATGTAAGAGACAGAGCAACCCAAGGCTCCTCCAAAGCACAGAACCATAGGATGATTTTGCTTGGAAGGGACCCCAAGGTCCCTCTGCTCAAGGTAGCCTTAACTTCAGTTTTAAATGAGGTGAGTCTAGGGCCTTTCAATACATCACTTTTACATATCACTTCAATTATTTTTGAAAACTTTGATTTTAGTACTTTCTGTGTGCTATGATTAATCTTGGACTAAATCACAATCCTAATGGAACAGACAAACTCATCAGTATTTTATAAAAGACATCACAGTTTGGATTAAAATAATATGTAAAACCACCACTATGACAAACAGTTGAAAAGTAACATGACCAGCTGGTAATTTTTAACTACAACTGGTTTACCCCTATCATAGGGTTTTCCATCCTTTGTGACTAGTGTGTGAAAGTAATGCAATACGACTTTCCTAAACTGCTTGTTTAAGTTGATGACAACCCTGGCACTCACAGTTACCTTTGAAAAAACAGGTTTGCGACTTCAGGATGGCTATCACTGTTCATAGCAACAAGAACAGAACTTACATTTTTTGCCATTAAACTTTTTTCTTTTTTTTTTTTTTTTTTTTTTTTTTTTTTTTTTTTTAGCAAAAATTGGAGATTAGGCCATAGTTCTTTACGGCTCCAGGGGCAAAAGGTTCTTACTTTTGATCTCCATTGCCCCTGCCAGCTGGAATTCTGAAAAAGGTAATACTAAGTATCTAGGTGGAATTTCACTGATTTTATGATGAGATGTTTTTGATGGTTAAGTACACTGAGGTYAGAATGGAAGTTTAACATGTTTTGTCACTGTATACCACACACTTCTGTCTGGGTATTCTTGCTTTACTTTCTCCTTGCGTTACTCAGAAGTGATCCTAYAGGCTTGAAAACTACATGAGCATTTTTATTTTTAATCAAGTCAGGCTGCATAAAACCTGTAAATAACYGGTCCTTTTATGTTTGAATGAATTAAAAAGAACATAAAATAACACAGTCTCATGGGTAAAGAAAGGAAGACATATGTACAGTTCATTTACAGGTGAGTAGTACCTCTGCTGCCCATAACCACCTATGACAAGCAAGGATACCCTGTTGAACATAATGCCATTGATCAGCAATTAAATATTCCAAACCATGAGGAAAACTGTTTGGGTTTTTCTGTTAATTAAGATTTAGATTRCTGGAGAAGTTGTAATTTTTAAGTGAGGACAAAATCAGCATTATCTGTGCTGTTGATGTATTAGCCTATGATGATTTTAACAAAAACAGACACACAACAAATAGTGAGAATGCCTCAGTTGCAGAATAACCAAGGCATTTATAACTGAAGAACTCACAGCTGCCACTGGTTACACTGGCGGTACTCAGAAAGCAGCAAAATGATTGGTCAGATTTACTGAGATTTACTGATTTATCTCAAACTTTGCAGCACAAAGCAAAAAAGCCATCTGACAAAACCAGCACTGATGCCTCCTTCCCAACAGTTCAGCTTAAGCTAATAACAAAATGACACATCTGAAAAATAATTCCCCGTGCTGCCACCATGTCTAGCTTATTGTGTGAATGAACTGGCTGAATACAGAAGTATTGCATTGCTTTGTAACCATTTAGAATAATTTCCACTGAAATGGAAAACAGTACTGGAGAAGCAGGAATCAAATGACTGCAGTTAATGTTTTTAACTAGAGCCTCCAAACTGCTGCAAGCTCATGGAAAGGCAAAATTGGCTGTGGGGACTCTGCTTGTCTGTAGGTTCTTTTGTCCTTTTTACAACGGTCTCTTGTTTCTGGGTAATATAGAATGCATACTACCCAAAAGTCATGGGTATCAATATCCTGCATTCTACAGCTGGTTTTGGTTGCCAGTCTCCCTTCTTGCTTAAAGCTAAAAATCCTTTCTTTCCCTTCCCCTTTCTGAGCAGCTGTTCCCAGATGGAGGAGACAGTGAGAGCCCAACAATTCCTACAAAAACATGAAAACTCATTTAACAAAAATTTCTGATAATATGATTAAAATTCCCTACCAAATATTTCTATTGCTCAGCAAAAAGTCATTCTTGGACCTGAAAGTTGTACACTCTATCCTTCATAGTTCTAGTACTGAATTCTCTCCTAAGAGAGACTGACCTTGACTGCAAAAGAAATCATGCAAACAGCTCACTTTAGGGCAGAAAGCATGCATCAGGCTGGTAGAGTGTTCAGCTAAGTCAATCATGACTATTGCAGTATCACAATATTGCAATAACTCAGTAACTCCTGTTACAGACACTGCCCACTGTTAGGAAATGAGGGTGAGATGCAGTGAACAAGCAGAAAATGTGCTAAAAGAGATCCTATAACAGAAATCCTTCAATGTGAGGGTCTTTTGGAACTTCATCTGACAGATACCTGAAGACAGAAAACCATATCTTTTGAGAGTACCCCTTTGTATGAAATTGTCCCACTTCCATGGGAATGGCTTATCTGTTGGATCAGCACCAAGGAAGAACCACTTTCCAGTATCAAACCTTAAGAACAAAACTAACAAGTGTGAAATGGATGTGGACACTCCCAGCAAGGGCATGAAAATTCCCACCTGTATCAGGGATCACAAAAATCCTGTTTTCATGGTATCTTCTATATTATGACATGCCATAGTTTCAAATGCTCCAGCCAGGCTCAAGTGAAAGGTTGTCAACTGATAAGAAACTAACTTCAAGCCAGTTAGAATAAAATTGAATTGATATTTCAATCAAATCTATCAATTGTTATGAATATTCATCTTGTTCAAGGCAACTGTTAAATCATTAGGCCTTGAYAAATGTGACAGAAATTCATGAAATACAGAATTCTCAAAAAAAAAAATCTGTATTGCCAGTGCCATTTTATAAATGAAGGAACTTAAACACCAAGTCATAAAGTTGCCTGCTTTTATGTCTTGCACACTTGCTCAGGGCTAAACCAATAATTAGATTTGGACTCAGGAAAGACTCTGCCCCTTAGAAAGACAGGAAAAGACCCCTGTGTGTAGCACTCTTTGGTTTTAATTTGCTGCTTTCTGTAGGGACACACTCTACTTCCTAAGGTCATGCAGACACCACCAGTGGGTGCAAGCCTCCAGAGTAATTCCCCCAAACTGGCTGCTTCTCTCTCAGGAGTGGCAAAGAGCACACAGCAGGCTGTCCTGGCAGCCAGCTGCCTCCTGCTGTGGCCACACATTCACTGGCACTTCTGGAGTAGCTGCTGTTGTGTCCAGATGGGAAAGTGGAATTAGATGCATGAATTCTACTTTGACACTGGCAGCCATCATTTCTATATGCAGATGCTTTGAAACTGRGCATCCAGTCCTTACTGCTGACTAAGCCATACCTTCCAGAATCCCGTGGAGTGTACCAGCAGGAATATTTCTCTCCTACTCACTTTTTTTGTCACAGTGTCACGTTTGAGATTTTTCTCAAAAATCCCGAGTCTGTCTCCAGATATTTGGGAATGTTTTGAGGCCTGTAGAGTTCAGAGAGAAGGGAGTGAATGGTCTTGTGACCTTTCTGGATGACTAAATCTCTTCTACAGGAAATTGCACTTAATGACCAAAGAAGTTTAAGTCCTATATTCCTAGAGGCTCAAGTCAGCATCAGATGTAGGAGTATGTAATGGTGAAAAGGAAATGTCTGAACTAAACCAAACAGCTATTACATGAAAATTACTTCTGATCACCATCAAATTAACAATTTGTCAGTGATCYATGGATGCAAATCTTCATATAATATTACCACTTCCCAGACCTCACAATTCCTTATATTGTATAGAGRCCTCCTTCTCTACTGGCAGAAAATGTTTGCAGTCAAATGTTAACTCTGTTTAGCTTTGTATCTGTTTATTCATATGAATATAATAAAGGAAGTTCTCTAAGATTATTCAACTTAGTGATGTGCCACCAAGCATATTCCTCCCTCCTCCAAAAGCACACTGAAGTGACCCACCCTGTGGCCATATGTTGTTTCTGAGGGAGCAGGGCAGGACTGCATCTTTCAGCAGCAGTCTTCTGTTACACTGGATTTCGTGCAATATGAAACTGCACTTTCAGAGAAAAGTAGATTTATGATGCAAAGAAAATTWAAAATTGCATGGATGAGTCATTTTTCCATAAAAATTCTGTTGAACTAAAAATATCCAAACCAAAAACTGTTTCCCCAAAGTTATCTATGGGTATCTATGACTTATTCTTTAACAAGTGAATAACTTGTAATATTCTATTTTAAAATAATRTATTTCTGCAACATAGAAATTTTAYCTCAGCCAGCTGTTAAAAACACAAACCAACATCCTCACAATACAGTTTGAATAAATGCCAGAAATGTTTGCAGCTTTTATTCTACTGTCAACCCTTTCTTATTGCGGCACAATACTTTCCATGCAGACAGCCTGTCATTTTCCTTCTGCAGGGAAATACGGGGGAGGGAGGTGGGGTGGGAGAACAACCCTAACCTGATTTAACAGTCTATTGTGCAATTCAACAGCATCCTGTGGCAATGTCTGCAAAATTAATCCTAGCACACTGAGGGACCCCTCACTGAGCATAACCTGCCTTAAACCCTTTCCCATTTAACTGAGAGAGAGCTATTTGCTCAAGCACTTTGGGATGACATCATTTGYTATTTGAGGCCAAAAGCTAAGGGTAATTAAGGCTAAAGAAAATGTTCTGAAATTTTTTGCAATTAAATGCATAGAGACACTTGTAACATATACCACTGCAGAACAATAGAAACATGGCTGGAAGAATTTTAAAAAGTCTGACTGTTGTGCAACCATTGTGGAAGAAGATTGGAAAGCCCTTTGTCAATAACACCTCATTCTACTCCCACAAAGGGAAACACACAAACAAAACAAAATACAAGGGCTAGAGGCATATGGAAAATGCATTTTTTGTTTATATGATAGATATTCCCCAAAATATTCTAGTGTAACTTTAAAAAACTTTGTAACAGATTTACTAAATAATGCACAGCAATCCTACATTACTAGGCTAAAAAAAAACAAAAAAAAAACAGAGGAAMGGCCCTGTTAGGAATGACAGTTGTTGCTGGCAGCTCTACCTCTCAAACAAACAAACTCTGTGTTCTTTTTATACAGTCTGGCATATTATTTTAAAACACAAATTTGAAGCAGTTGGATATCAGGATTGAGTTAGATGCTTATTTTTGGAAAGAGGAAGATAACTATGCAGATAATAACAGACTGATCAAATTCTGGGAACAAGATTTGTCAAGACTCCATGGAAAGTTAAAGCCTGTTAATACGGTAAGTTACAATAGATCATTATCATTCCTTTCTAGTTAGATTATAATAGTAGCATCCACTGAAAATACCACTCCTCCTAAACTGTAATTTGCAATAATACTGACTGCCCAGGATCACATGGTTACAGAGTAAAGAAGGAAAAGATTAAATCAGTTTTCTCATTTAAACAAAAACATCCTCAAGAAAAGATTTTCAACATAACCAACTTAAATTTTACCAAAGTCTCTAGCTATAGCTAACAGCATTCTAAGGACATTGCTGATGCCTCCTGGGAATGCTTCCCTCTGACTTCCTTTCTGCACCAAAATGAATTAGAGCAAACTGCAGTAATATTGTCAGATAGCCACAACCAGAACAACTCTGCAAGTCTGAAGTGACAGAATCCTACAAATATTTCAATCATGACAGGAATTAAAGTGKATACTATCATATTTTTTAATGTTTTGCCTTAAACGCTTTGAAACGCAGTAAGAATGGTTAAGAATTGCACAGTATTTAAACAGCACAAGTTTCTTATCCTTCTAATGTGATGAAACAATGAAAAATTAAAATCCTGATGGCAATAAATTTTTCTGCCTGGCAAACATTTTCGTTGACAACACTGTATTTATTATCCCAGAAGAATTATATTAGTAGGTATTTATCAGAAGTCATTCTAAGTTTTACACCATAATAAGTGGTGTTATTTTAGAACTGCAGAATACTTTGCCAAAAGCTTTCACAGAAATATCTAGCTCACAAAAGACCTCTAAGACCGAGTCCAACCCTTGACCAATCTCCACACTGTCAAGCAGACCATTGCACTAAAGGCCACCCCCAGTGGTTCCTGGATCATGTCCTGGGATGGCAATTCCACCATCTCCCTGGGCAGCCTGTTCCAATGTTTAATAACCCTTTTAGTGAAGAAATTCTTCCTGACAATTCCTTTCTGGAATGTGAAAATATTCTCCTACCATAAACTGACAGTGCTAGGCAGTCTTATAGACACATACTCATGACAGCAGCCTAAATTCATTTAGAGACAAAATTTTAAAAGGTTGGCTGTCCAGAGTATCAAAACAACTAAGCACCCACATCTCTAGTTTCTGTTCAATATTGAGCACTCAGAGCTTTTGAAAATCAGGCCTGACATCAAGCACTTTTGTATGCCTGCAGAATATAATTTCGGTCACAAGCGCTGTGTAAATTGGAAGGATCAGTCAACCCCTGCGATCATCCTGTGCCCAGGGCCCCTCTCCAGACTGAGGAATGAAATCCTCAGGAACAGGTGGGGCTGTCATTAMAAAATTCAGCCACCAGAGGACAGAAGCAGCCCAGCACTTTTCTAGGCAGTTTAAATACTGACTAAAACTTGCAAAATTTATGACTTTAAAGCCTGTCTTAATACAGAAATTTTAATTTCCATAATTTTATGACTTTAAAGCCTGTCTTAATACAGAAATTTTAATTTCCATAATTTCCTCTTATTTTACTTAATATGGCATCATTCATAGAAACTGAATATTTTGGAATATTACTATAGCCCATACAATAAAATTCTGAAGATTAAAGGTGTGAAATCCATCATTAAAACATATATATTCATTTTCATTTAATATCTAAAACATAATGTGGTTATACAGACAAGAGACTGCCCCAGAATCTAGAAACTGTGGACAGGCACCTAAAATCTTAGAAGCAGTAAAATGTCATGGACTGGTAGAATAAAAACTCAGTGCTAAGGGAGAAAGAAAGAATCAGASAAAAAGAAGGTATAATAATTGAATTGCTGCAAGGTTATAGATTTTCTTTTGAAAGGTCACAATGAGATAATGGGTTTGAAACTTATGCAATTTAAAAATTGCAAATTCCCTAAACTTTATAGTGATTAATAACAAGGCTAATGACATAGATAATTGTTAATGAAGGGAACTATCTTACACCACCTGCCTGCTTTTGTCCTTTTAGCACAAAATTGCACAAGATTCAGGAAAAGAGTGATAGAGTATACTCATTGTGTTCTCAAGAATATCAATTCAATACAAATTATTATGCAGCCCAGCATCCCAATTAAGGTCACGGGCACTGGACCTATTTCAGGAAAACACTACTAGAATATTTAAGCCCCATTACAGTCAGAGATCGAGGCCCAGTATCAACCTGCCCGAGCCTAAATTGCAGCTATTGATGGCTTTTGACGTGACAGCTTGGTCATTTTAAGAGGGTTTTTTGCTAGAACAGTTTTTCATCATCTTAGTCGATGTCTCAGCTTATCACAAGGGTCAAATGATCACTGGAGCCAAAGCAAGGCAATGTGGCTGGAAGGATGTAGCTTCATGAGCTTAAGCCAGAACTAGAAAAAAGATTAAGACTTTTCTGCATTCTAAAGGGTAGAGATACAAACAGAAACACTGCATGGTAAGGCATGCAAACCTGGAGCAAGGCTGGATTCTTGCACAGGTAACCGAACATGTCACACACGTTGCCGAGGGAGCCCTGCACATTGCCAGCAACTACAACACAAAGACCCTGGGAGGTCCAGACTAATGCTTCTCAAGGTGGAAAAAAAAATCCAGCTGTATTTGAGAAAATGATAGGCACAATTTAAAGCTATGCTGGTCAAAGTAGGTATCAATGTAAAGTGAGAGATTCTTTTCTGACTTGCTGATGAAGGGAAGAGYAAGCCAAGCCAAATGAAGCAAATAACCCAACTCTGCTTTCAAATTCTTTTCCCCTTAGCGCTGTGTGGGACACTCTTAGTACATCACAYCAATGATCCTGCTGGTAACGTTTGCTAATGGAGAGCAGGATACTGGGACTGGTGCTATTATTATTCTGCTACTATTCTACTGCTTCTCTTAAATTGCTTTGTCAGACTTCCGTCACTTGAGACAAGTTCCATTATAGCAGACATTAGGTGTATTTAGGTATTTGCCAGATAATAGAGTAAGGTTCTTAGGCAATCAGTCTGTACAGATTAGTCTAATCTGCTGCTGCTGGAACCCTTGTTTCCAGCAGTAAAGTAGACAATAGTTTCAGATTACCTGCAATAAGGTTAAGCTATGGTGTGAAGGTGTGAAGAAAAGCAAATAGAAGAATGCATTCCCAATATTGTCCTTGCCTTTACCAGGCAGGTATCTGAATTGAGATTTCAATTTCTCTAAAAACTATTCCTAATGGATCTGGCTCAGTTTAGTTGCTTTACTTGTGAATATTCTAGTAATTATTTTGGAATGCAGGATAGAACAGAAGTTCAGTTAGGAATGCTACTTCCCAAATCCAACAAAGCACAAAAAATTAACATTTCAATACTGGATAGAAGTTTGCTCTTTTCATATTAAAATCAGATTTCCAGGAGCAAAGTCAAACAATTCGAGATTTTTAGGATKCTGTATAAAAGTGAAGGCAGTGAGCAATTAAATTAGAAACACAGAAGGGCCAGAATCTGTAGCCCAGTTTTAAAGTAATGCAGTTTTTCAGTATTTTCCAGAAGACATAGAAATGTTTTTTATTTCAACTCTCATACCTCAAACTATCATTCAAAATACTAAGTAAGAACTGTCAGATGATCTTTCCCTTTAGCTTTTCCTATTATGAGACTACATAAAATTATTTTTTTTGTCACCCCATTTTCTCAATTTACCTTTCATCCTATTGCACAACAGACATGGATATAAGCATCAAGAAAAGAAGAACAATATTGTGTCTGTTCATGAAATAATGTAGAATTTATGTCTAGCAAGAAACACAGTCTGAAGTCTCACTGAAAGGCACCAGCACTTCAGACAAGTGCTTAGAGCTCGCTAACAAAGAACAGCATAAACCTGTACTTACAATGTTTTCCTGCATTATGGCCATGAAGAGTTGGGTGGATTTTCTTCATATTAGGCTCTCCTTGACTTCAGGCTGAGTATCAARTACCAGGATAATTAACTTTCATGTAGTGTTTGATGAAAATTAATTCAACACACCAAAATTAATGGCAATGATCTGGATATCTGGTTTGGTCCCTACTGATTTGATCCCATGAAATACTATGTTCTGTCATTAAAAGATAATAGGACAACCTCCATAACTGGAACACTTATGCTGACAAGAGAGGAGATAACCAAGTTAGACAATTAAATAGGCAAATAACCTAAATTAATTAAAATTATATAAAAATATTATAATTGTCAGCTTCTKTTAACTGAGCAATTATTCAAACTGAAGTCAGTTTAATATTAGTCCTTCCATTTGAGACACCTTTTTTAAAAAATTGTGTTCTTTATGAAAACTATCATATTATTTATAAATGAGATATTTAAACTCCAGTGTGACAAACTGTTTCCAGTAGCAAAATCCATTTTGCATATTGTGTATTTCAGACTTGAAACAGACTTCTAAAACCATCAAGCTTTGTCAAGTCATCTGCAGTAATTCATAGTAGCTGAAAATCTTGTGCAATGTAGGGTTTCCGTTTTTTTAAACTGCAAAAATATCTGAGCTTCTCTGAAAATACTTACTCAAATATATAGGAAAAGTTCACTTTTTCCACAAAAAGTAGATTATAATAATACTTCAAGTATTTACAGTTTATTTGAATGAAAATAATAATAAATTTTCAAATCTGGGCATAAAATCATAATTACTATATCATTACTTAATACAGGTTATGAATAATTCTTCATTCTTTCTTGCATTACTGTAACAGCAACCCATTCCTTCCTTCTACTCTAGCAGACTGGAGGTGAAAGTATTTTTCACCATTAGAAACTGAGATTCTCTGTGTGATCTTTTCAGCTTTGCACGACGGTTCTGGAACCAGATCTAAAATGGAAAGAGAAGGGATACTTTTCAGAAATACAGTAGTGGAAACAGAATAATATTTGAAATTTGAAAGTATTCATACAGCATTACAGTATTTTGTGTGATGACAGCAGCTTGCAAGTTCAATGTAAATTCAAAATCTGCAGATGATAGCATGTAGTTATCTGCTGTAATTCTAACATCACAAAAAAAAATAATATCCCCAGCTTAACTGGAAAGTGAGAATCAGCGTCACTGCAATTAATATAAAAACTGGTATTAAATTCAGTGACAGAATCAKACCCTGGAAGATCCTGAACTTCTGGAATTCACACACATCTTATGGTGCTATTTCTTCAGCTGCCTAGCTACTTGCAACATCAAGAGTCTCATTAAGCTGAATATAATACTTGCATCAGGGCGTGATAAACAACAAAGCAAAGCCCAMATTCTAATGTTTACATTATGCTTCTTATCACATTGGACTATGTGGAAATCAAKAATTAATATACCTGAGCAGATTTTGCTTTTGGCCAGATAAAGACATAGGTTCAACACTGGTTCAACCCACCTATGCTCTGTTGGCAGTCTCGCAAGATACATAGGCAGTCACACAAATTATGTCAATATCTGTTTCAAATTTGTTTTTAAAATACAGTGACAAGAAAAATATAAATATTATTTTAAGTAAATAATCAAGTTCTGCACATAATAACAGAGCAATAAGAGATGAACAGAGCAGGTATTATAGAAATATTATAGTGACAATACCTCATCAATGCTATGGAAGGCTTTAGATTTCAGAATGAATTCAGTGGTTTCCATTGCAAAAATCACTGAATGAATATTACATATATATAAATCGATTTAAATTGAGAGTATTAACATTGTTACTACTGCTGTCAAACTACTTACTTATGTAACGAGAGAGTACATATAGCTGGAATTACAGAAAAGTTCAAGTAAGTTTTTAATTACCTGGATCCTGTCTTCATCTAAATCTAATTTGCGGGCTAACTCTTCTCTAATATCAATGCCGGGGTASGAGTTCATTTTAAAAACATTTTCCAAGACTTCAATCTGAGGAGATTAAAACACACTTGTTGAATAGCTGTCATTATGTTCATAGCAGTAACACACAAAATAAATAACAGTTTAGTTGGTTCAATAGCAGACTTCTGATCAGTGTTTGCACAATTCTGATTCCATGCATAAACACAGGTTTGCTGAAATTAGCAACATACCTGTTAATTTACACTAGTTCCTGATTACATTTCTCTCTGCAGAGATATATCACACTGAATATTAATCAATTTTTACAGGTTTCTTCCAACACTTTACTAAACTGCATTGTTACTCATTTGTTAAATACTGAGGAAAGCCCTACCTGGTTTCTAGTGAATGCAGTTCTTGGTCTTCTACCCCTGTACCAGCTCAATTCTCGTTTGAAAGACAGCCGTTCAGTGACTGAAAAATATTTTTCACATTTCAAAACTTTTTCGTCTTGCACTGGATCACTTTTAGCATGAAATAATGGATTTTCATAGCAAACAACAGGGATTTGCAGATGGGGATTACTGTCATCACCTAAAACTAGAAAACGCAAGCAAAGGAGAGCTTTAATTTACTGGTTTGCAGTAGAAATACGTCAGTATTTTTAAAATCTTGAGAGGTTACAAAACGGACTGACTTACCCAAGCTGGGGCATGCATCCATCCAGGGTCTGTGAGGTTTCCCAGCTGGAATGYCATCTTTTTTTTGCTCCAGTCCCAATATACTCTCAATTGAAAAGGAGCACTGTGTGGTTTTATTCTCTGCAAAGCCGGACACTTTGTGCAGATCCTGGGAGGCTGCTGTGTTAGCAGCACACAGCGAGGGACTRGCCATGCCTTCGCCCTCAGTCAGCATAGCAGGGATACTGTACTTGCATTTCTCCACAAGCCCTCCTTATAGCTATGTTGACAAGGGGGTTGGATTTGCAACGTCATTAATTAAAATCTTTTATTAGAAAGTTTTAGCATGTCAATGAAAACTCTCCCACCAAGAGGCACGAGGAGTTAATTGTTTATTTGTTTGCAAGTAATTAGCAACTAATGGTGACACTAGGGGGGCCACCAAGGGGGACAAGAAGTGTTATCTCTCCTAACCAGAGCATCGACTTAACTTTCTCAAAAGAAGCTGCACACAAATATAGTACTTCTCTTTTATTTGAAATCATTAATGTATAAAATCAGTTTTTTAAAAAAACTTTATACTCTAATGGACTCCACTTACCTAAACATAGAAGCATGATAGGAAACCAGTCAAGTAATAAGTAATCTCATTTAAGTGAATTTCCTTCCAAGGAAATTTAAAAAATAATCTCTTAATGCTATTAGGGTAATCCCGATGAAAATGCCTCTGTTTTTTCATATGCATATGTAATGGTGAACGTGGTCAATAAAACAACAATAGCTTTTGGCATAAGGCACTGTGCAGTGGGTTGGCAGTGTTGTCAAAGCTCAGTGTAATTGCCTTCCAAGTGCCTGGATTAGTTAATAGGAACAGTTGCACCAACTATTTTAAATAATTCATGCATTCATTTTTTCTTATTAAAATAACTTTGTTGCAGCCTTTTTGAAACATACCAGATGTGAAATTTCTTGATAATTCTTCACAACATAAAAACACAAGTCAAATAATATAAGCAGTACATTCAAATTTACAGGTTTAAAAGCATCCTTTTTCTCATAGATGTCCCTCCCTTCTTGTAGGTTTATAGCTAATAGAAGTATATTTAAATCCTACAGAGTCAACATTTAAAATCACAAAAAAAAAGATGAGAAATGGGGGGAGAAGAGATAAAGGCTTTGTAATGGGGCTCAAAGTGTGACAGAATTCTGATTTCATCCACTATAAAGCAAAATAATTAYAACATTTTTATATTCAAGCTCATCCCTCAGTCACACAGTAGTTCACATCACATGCTCAAAAACAGCTTTTGGTACAGACAAGAAAATGAGGAATCTCTGTAGACACTATAACATCAAGATTWGTCCAAAAACAACATGCAAAAATGAGAACAGTATTTTCATTTCAGGACAAAAAGTTACCCCTCTTACTGCTCTCGTTTGTGTTGTGCAATAAGATTGTTGTCAAACCCTACTATTAAAAAGAGCGACAATTCCAGAAGTGATTTTACAAAGSACACTTCTCAGCACATATCAATGGATTATGAAGCAGCATCAATCCACCTGCAATGATCACTTGCAAGCTGAGCTCCAGCCATCATTTATAGACCTTAAGTCTTCAYTTGAAACCTGTATTTCATTATTTTGGCCCATTAGTAATGACCAATATTACCTTGCAACCCATGTGAAATTACCTATAGACTTGTAGCTAAATACCTTTGTAGGGGCAATTAAAGCAACACAACAAACATTAAGTTGAGAACCCTAAGTAATCAACAATAGGAAAAACTCTCTGCTCCTTGGAACGCAAATCCAATCCTCTTACAGCATCACATACTTGATGAGGCAGCAAACTAATCTCCCTTTCAGACTTTGCACCACTGTATTTTGCCCAGGGACAGTGTGATGTCTTTAGCAGATGAAGCTCTCATTCATTAGAGATGTGAAGCCTCCAAGAGCTGCTTACACCAGCTGAAGAGACCACACCAAGTGCTCTTGGGGCTTTGGTCTGAAGTTCCAGCCTTTATTCTTGCTGCCTGTGGTTCTTCTCACCCATTGCTACTCCACTGCTGGGTCACCTTTCACTAGAGYCTGGGTAATATTTTCAGCTTTTTAAAAGGCATAAATGCCATAATTATCYTTTTTGATTACTTATCACACTCCAGAAATTTGCCTTTCATGTCACCCGTCACCCTTCCCACAGCTGCTTTACCCTTCAGCAGTATTTCACCATCTCAGAAGTGGTGCTTCAYAAAGCCTTCTTACAAATGTCTTGAACATCAATAACAAGTATTATATTCAAAGTCAACTTCAAAATTCCCAAGTTTTTTTTTAAGCAAGAATACTCAAAATAATAACACCAATTTTTACAAAACACAAGCAGTTAACTGTTTCTTGTTTCAAGTAAAAGCTATTTTGACACAAGGAGACTGAGTGAATGCAGGTAAATTCAAGATAAAACTTAAGGTTGCCACTAACAAAAGCATGAGAAACAGCCTGTTAAACAGTAGGAAACATTGCAAATAAAGCCTACCTTATCCAGACAGCTACTTTTACCCTCCAGCAGAGGCAAAATGTTCTCTCCATAAGGGCACACATCTGGAACACTCTAAAGATCTGTTTGCTGCTCTTCTCCCTGTTGACAGTGCCAAGTGTTAGTTCCCCACATTTTTAAGGCTTCTTAGTAGATATTTTGCAGAAAGGACAATAAAAACCAACACTAAATAAAACCCAACAACTCCCCCCAAAAAACCCAAACCAAACAACCCCCCAAATAAAAATGTCCAAACAACAACAAAAAAGCCCTCACACAAACAAAAGGCCTACAACGCTGAAGACAGAGCAGCACTACAAGCACCCTTAGAGGATTCCGAGGGATTCTTCAATTCATTACTATCACATTTGTTGCAGTCAAATTTATAGCTCAAGAAAAACTTTTGGMTGCCACTTACAAGGCATTGTGTAAATACACAAAGCTAACTAAATCCAATCTACTTAAAGTTACTACCTTTCTGAATTCCACTGGGAAAAYRCATCTTACTTGACAAAATAGAGCCRTTTCTTACAGGAGACTGCTGTAAAACTTAGTCACAAGTTAACTGAGCTCAAAACTAGAAAGCAYAAATATTTATAGGTCATAAACCAATGTTAATGTCCTGTCACAAGGCTACAGGYACAAGACTTAGCCTTTAAAATACCTTTTAAGACAACCCTGAATTACTACCCTCACTGACAGGGAAAGGGAGAGGTGATGTGACTTGCTTCAGTCAGGTGAGTCACCCACTGAGCTGGTAAATGATTTGTCTGAACAGAATATTAGTTTGGAAATTTCTTCACCACTCCCTACAGGAAAAAAAAAAAAAAACAAAAAAAAAAAACCCACAACAACAACAAACCCAAAACAACAAAAAAACCCCACCACCTACCAGAAAGTCCAAACCAACAAACAGCCCCTCAAAAATCTTTAATTGTTTGTCATTTAACACACCAACCCTATCCTTCATCTGCTTCTAAAAGTAAATCATGACCTGATACAAAATAAAGCAAGGTCTCCGTAATAAGACTGCACAATCATTAATCATTTGTTCTGCTGAATGACTTCATGTGCTTTCTCATCTTATGTTATACTAAGTTCACCTGGTCCCAAAAAGACAAAATGTACAAAGGAAGAGCCTAAGAGCCTCTTTTTTTTTTTTTTTCCCCAGCTTAAAAGTATCATGAATCCTACTGGGTCTTGCTTTCTAAACTACCTGAAAGGAGGTTGTAGCCAGGTGGGGGGCAGTTTCTTCTCCCAGGTAACAAGTGACAGAACAAGAAGAAAAGGCCTCAGGTTGTGCCAGGAAAGATTTAGACTGGATATTGGGAAAAGTTTCTTCATGGATATGGCRGTCAGGCACTGACAAGCACTGTCCCTGGAAGTGTTCAAAAGGTGTAGGCATGGGGGACTTGGGCACATGATTTAGTGGTGAACACGGGGGTGCTGGGTTAAGGGTTGGACTCGATAATCTTAGAAGYCTTTTCTATCCTTAGTGATTCCACAATTGTAAGTAATTTCAGAGTCGACCCAGTTTGCAAGTTCAACCAATGATCTGGTTCAACTCCAGCGAGACCTCACAGTAGTTTTAAGCATTTAAATTGGCCACCAACATATAGGACCACACTTACTCAGTTTAAGAGAGCAGGGAGTCCATTTTCTMATATCTAATCTCAATTTYCCTTGYCTTGATTTAARGTCTCTTGTCCTCTCACTGYAGGCAYGGTAGRACTGACTGGCTTCCACCTGGGACCCCTCCACATGGCAGGGATAAGAGGAGCCTTCCCAAAAGGGGTGCTCCAAATAACATGGAAAGAGTTTCAAAGATGCTCCATCACGGCAGGGACCCAACRGGGCCCCCACCCTGTGGGGCTGCCCCCAACTCAACTGTTTATGAGGGGAATACAGCAACTCCTGGAGCACAGACAGGTTTGGGAGCACACTTAGCTTGATGCCCCTAACCCGCACTGCCGGACAGTCACCTCAGCGGGGACACGGACACAGCCCGAGCTGCCTCTGCTCCGATCCCCACACGGAGCCGCTCCCGGGACGCCGCCGGAGCCTCCGCCCTGAGGGGCCGCGCGCGAGCGACCCCGCCCTCAGCCCCCACGCCTGCGCGCGAACCGGCGGGCCCGCCAGCCAATGGGCAGCGGCGCAGGGGGCGGATGGGCCAATGGGAACGCCGGGCAGGCGGGGGGGCGGGACGTCCGGCGCGCAGCGGGCGGGGGTCGGCGCGGGTCGGGTCCGGCCGGGCCGGTGMGGGGGGAGCGGAGGCGCGGGGGCTCGGCGCGGCCGCCGCCATGCCTGGCATCGACAAACTGCCCATCGAGGAGACGCTGGAGGACAGCCCGCAGGTGAGACAGAGGCGGCGGAGGCCGCTTCGGGCCCAGCCCGCCTTCGCCGGGCCCAGCGCTGCTTCCCTGTCGTTCCCGGCCCCGGGAGAACCGCGGCGGTGGCCGGGAGGGAGGGGGACGCCCCGGCAGCGCGGCGGGGATGCTGCCTGCATGGTTCTGCGGGGCTCCGACACTCTCGGCTCGAGCTTTGCGCCCCGGGTGTACCCTACGAATGCCCACCCGGGGCTCCGCGGTGCCGTCACCCCGCTGGTCCCGCCACCGCCGCGGATCGGGAGCGGGAGCGGGGCCGCAGCTCGGGGCTCGGGTGCTGTGGGGGCTGCGGCAGCGCCGTCAGGGCAGTGCCGGCAKCGGCTCCCTGCTCCCCACCCCCGCCTTCGCACCCAGGCTTGATTTTGGACACCTCGTGACCACAAAACCCCCTTCTCAAAACTATTTTTTCTCTTTTTTATTAAAACTGCGTTAAGGTTTAATGGACCGTATGAAGAGCTGGTACTGGATGAGGTGATCGCGGTAGTGGTTAATGCGGAGTGTAGGTGGGAAGCGCATGGTGCCCGGAGGCCTCCCATTGCTCCGATTCTGCTCTTCCATTGCTGWTTCCTGATCTGTGTCAGCGATGCCCTGTAGTGCACTGGTGTTTTCYTTCTGAAGCAGCAAATGCTTTATTCAGTTGTACTGATTTCTCTTGCTGGCAGTAGCAACAGCAAGTCCTTGTACTGTGAATCTTCCATGTGAGGTTWTTTGTGATASAGACAAGCAAAGCCTAATTCAGCTSAAAGACTTTGAGGTGCTTTAACAGTTGGATTTGGCAATATTGTCTTCTGGTTTAGGTAGAAAATWTACATCTGCCAGTCAATATTTCAGGTGAATTCTGTGAGTCAGGTGCTCAGGTAAGCACTCAGTGGTTTTCTGTCAGATTAGTTCGTTTGTTACATTTGTTAATTTCTGTTACTTTGAACTGAGTGCAGTGGAAATGGCAACAAATGTTGCTTGAAGAAAGCAGAACCCTCTCTTTCGAGGAGTTGMCAGGACCTCAATACATTCATRCWGGAATATTGCAATGCTCATCAGCCTGGGTCATTGCTTAGTGTTGAACTATGGCCTGGAGTTCGTGTTTCAGACACAAACTATAGATAAATTACCTTCATATCAAACCTATTCTGTGTCTGAGGAAAGGAAAGGTTTTTCTTTAATGTCCAAACCCATTCATTTCCTGTTGTGACAGRATAAAAATCTAACCACTGTGCTGTCAGGCCTAAACCAAATGCCAAGTTTACAGAGTCTTTTGCTTTGCAAAACAGAGCAATTTAMGTATTGACTTAGGACATCTATTACCCACACACACTTAGTGTGTATTTAGAGAGAGTTTCTGCTCACACTGATTTGCATTCCCAAAGCCTTGCACAACAAAAAAGCCAAGAGACTCTGGTAGCACAGGCTCTGGCTCATGTCACTTGCAGTGCCCTCCATGTGATGGCACAGAAGGCTGAACACTTACTTCCAACCTGGCGGTTTCGCTGTGCAGCATCTCACTGGTCCTTTTCCGTTTGCCTGCTCATATACATGGGTTGAAAGAATCCTAAAGAACGTCCAAAATTATGCCGAGTTTTACTAGAAACACAAGTAAACAATTCCTGTAAGTTTTTGCCAAGGAGAAGTCTGCCATAACTTGTTTACATKTTCAGGTTAATTTCTTTCCATCAGTATCATATTTTGAAGGCTGAACATCAGTAAAACATTTGTAAAATAAAACATAGAAGTACTTTCTTTTTTTCAATGTTCAGTTTTAAAGAGTAAGTATAATCCAGAAACCTTWCATGATACTTCTTTAAAATTTCAAGCTCAGGTTTATTTGTGTTCAGGTTTAAAGGTCATGAGTATATAATTCAGTGGTTATAGTACCATGTAATTTTTTGCATTCTTTCGTGTATGTCTCCTTTAGTGGGAGAGTCAAGGCTGTTAGGATGACACATGTTGCCACACCTGGCAAAGATTTGAGTTTTCCACTTGTTTCCACTTGTTTTATAAGCTAGAAGCAGCATTAACGCTATTTATTGTGTTGATTATTTTTTTAATATTTAAATATATTTTGGGCATTATATAGCATGACAATAGTTGTGATACAGCCAAGCATATAATGCAAGCTGAATAAAAGAATTTTACATCAAAAGAATGATCAAATAATGTACTTTATACAGGTTTAATATGTGTTCTGTGATTATCATTAATAGCAAAGAATCAGAGAGGTAGCTGAAAAAGACCTTCATGCTTCAAGGGGAGATGAACTAAAGAATTCAGTGATTTCAAGACAGCCTAAGGAAGACTAAGAGATAGAATTTCCAATTTCAAGTGTTTAACAACCATAGTTTGGGGGAAAAAAACAATTATGTGCTTACAATTCTTTCCATTTTCTGTCTGGACATTTATTTTAGTGTAAACCTAAAAACAGTACAGTCCTGTTCCTAAAACATTGTTAATGCATTTCTTTTGTGGCTCTTGCAAGCTCTACTCCTGGTTCTACAGCCAAGCATCTCAACCAGCATTTTAGGAAAAGCCAGTGTAGCCTGTGCAGAGTTACTGGTACCTCCTYTGTTTTTCTCCCTTTGGGATTTTTGTCTTGGTGGAAGGAAGCCATTCAATATCCTCATGGTGAGGAATAACCTTGCTTTCAAGTGCTAAAAGGATGCAAGAACATGTAGTCAGCATCTCATTTAAGCTTACAGGCAAATTATACCTGAGCAACCTGATTGCCTTCTCATCAAGTCAGTCATTTGGGTAGAAGGAAGAGCAGGGGATCTCAGTCACCCTGACTTATGCAAGGACTCTGACACAGTCTGGCAACATTCTTCTGGCCAAAAGGGAGAGGTATGGACTGTGACCTGAGTGGAAAAACAGGCTGGATAGCTGGGCCTACGTACAGAGATCAGTATTTAAGTGCAATGCATGGACAGTGATAAAAAGGGTGATTTTTGAGGTGGATGCTGTAAAGCATCCATGATGAAGGCAGTACAATAGGACACAAGAGTCATCAGGTTAGTGCGTGACACTAGCTAAGGAACAGACTGCAGGCTGGAGTAAGGACAAAAGGACAAATCTTTCCACTCTCTTTCAGTGGTGAGAGAAATGGATGTTGAGGACAATCAGATCTAGGTTGTATTGTTTGTTTKGKTTTGGTGTTCAGTTCTTCAWCCTTTTGATGACAGAATTGGTGGTTATSCCACAGGTGAATTATAGATCCAAGCACCACCACCAGCTGTCTGTGTTGACAATGGACAGTATGGGAAAGCCACAGCCTTTATTTGGATCTCACTGCAGAGGAAATGTGTGTACCTGGCAAGCTGTTTAATACCAGTCGTGTTTACCCTTCTCCTTAGGGATGTACCATAGTGGGTCCCGTAGTTGCCCACAATTTCAACTTTTAACAGTGTCACTCTCACTTGGTCCTTCCCATTTTGAAAATGTATTAACCTGGAGTGAATAGTGTAAGAACACACAGTAGAAGGAAGGCTGAGCTTGGATATCTGTAAGATTCTTTGGCATGCAACAGGTATTCCTTTAAAAAGTGTAGAAAGGTTTATGAAATTTTCAGTAATGAAATCTGAAATAATGCTAGTTAAGTCTGAAATTCCATTACATTTAAATTCTTCTTTTGTAAYTTGCCATGTTGGTATTTTGGCTGTTTGATTGTTACAGACCCGCTCTTTGCTGGGAGTGTTTGAAGAAGATGCTGCTGCAATATCCAATTACATCAATCAGTTGTTTCAAGCCATGCACAGAATATATGATGCACAGGTAGTGTTAATGAAATTCTAGAATGCATTCTGAAGCTTTTGAACCACATTTCATGTATCTTGCTTTTTTTGGCATTATTATGAGTAATATGCTTTTTTTAACTTCCATATTCTTTAAATGTAGAAGTGAAATGAAKTAAGTATTGTTTTTCTGTATGTTAGGGAGTGGTAAAGACTAAATTCTTGTGATTCTTTTTGCAACAGAATTTTTTATGACAAGTGAAATGGTATTCTGTTCTCCTAGTAGCTCTATTGTGTTTCCCAAATGTGTCTAAAATGTTACACACTTTAAAATGATCTTGGTGGGTAGAATAGTATGGATCAAGTGGGAGGTTATTTTTTACCCACAATATATTMATGTTTCACTAATCTAGAAGTAACTTTTATGCCAGAAACAGAACCCATTTAGTATGTTTTTGTAAAAAATGGAGTTTATGGCCATTTTTTATAATTGTATATTCTTTAACTGTTTGAATTTTTTACTGATTTTGCTTTTTTCCCTTTTTTTTTTAAATCAGAATGAGTTAAGTGCAGCAACTCATCTGACTTCAAAGCTTCTGAAGGAATATGAGAAACAGGTACTACATAAAAATCCTTCTTGTCTCTGTGTGGTCGGGACTGTGTATTTTTGTAGTCTTTTTTCTCCCCGAGCACAGTGTAGAATGTATTTAAGTTTGGTCCAGATAAAATGAACTGCTGTAGCTGGTGGTTCAAATCTTTGCCAAAATAATCRATTGTCTTTATATTAGTTCTTCCAGCTAAACCAGAATGAAGTTCCTCTTACCATGAAAAATATTAATATGTTCTGAAATATTTTACTTTGTTTTGGGAACTGCTTAGGGAGGTTCTGTTTAATTTTAACTTTATAAACATGTTTACCCTTAAGTGCTTTAATTTCAATAGTCACAAAAATAAGAGATTGCATTGCAATCTCCAATTAACAGCCATAGTTTACTCTGTGAGAATAATTCCATCTCTGAAAGCTTAGACTGTGGAATCCATAATTTTCATCCATGGCAGYCTGTACTGTGATGGGTTCTCTATTTTTAGTTTTGCTGCTGGGCCCCACTTTCTGAGGTTAAAAATGTTAARAACAGAAATTTGCTTCTTTTAGGAGCCAGCTGCTCCCTAACCTATTCCACCTAATGAGGTGAACTCCTTCGGTGTATCTTAACTGTAAAATATTTTAAAATAATGGAATACCTGATATACTCATAGAGATGATCCAGTTTTGTGAATGGCAGAAAACACTGCAAATAACATAACTCTTTTTATCTTTTCAGCGTTTTCCACTCGGGGGAGATGATGAAGTCATGACTTCCACTCTGCAGCAATTTGCAAAAGTGATTGATGAGGTAAGTGCTTGTATTTGCTTTGCTAATGTTGTCATGTATGGACTTGAACTTTGCCTAATTATTCCAGCCTTTTTTAAGCCACGAGGTACAGAAATGGCATTCATCTGTCGACAAGRTAACGCTTAATTGTACATTGCAACATCTGTTTAAAGTTAATGTAACCTGGAGATAAAGAATGAATTCAAAATGAGGATACAGTGCTGAGAAAGAATGTAGTTTAACTTAGCATAGATACAGTAAAACACTACAGGGTGGCAGTTAGCAACTGGTTACATCAGAGTGCCTGTATTGCCTGATTTCAGGTACCTGRCTGATAAAGAAAACTCTGAGCACATTAAAAGCTGAGTCAGGATGTGATCGCTCTCCTCACTTAAACAGCATTTTAGGAGGAGSATCACATTTTGTTCTACTCCTTTGAACTGGGAAAGATGGGCTGTGAGGTAGCTGGARGGAAACTGGAGAAATAAACTGACTGGTCAGGATGTATCGAGGCCATTTTTGGACATGATCCAGTTACTTGGAAAAGTTCAGTCAAGAACTAAACTCTAAAAGTCTTCTATAAAGACCTAWTGATGAGGTCTGAAACCTAGAAAAAAGTAGCTTCAAAAAAAGGAGTGTGCAAAAATATGTTGGAGTTGTACATGTCATCTTTGAGTGACATTAATGTCAACCTATTGTTGTGATTTGATTTGGTCTCAGCACTGTTTTCCTAAGATCTCCTTTCTCTTGTCTTTTTCAGCTCAGCTCTTGCCATGCAGTACTTTCAACTCAGCTTGCAGATGCAATGATGTTTCCTATTACCCAATTTAAAGAAAGGGACCTAAAAGGTAGAGGATTTGACCAAATACTGTTTTTTATCAACAGCAGTGGTAATAAAAACATGTGATTATGAAAGATTTTACTCAAGATGCTGGAGTGAATAGACTGCTGTGGCAAATAGGCTTCAAGTAGAAATTATAAGATCAAAACCCCAAGTAACTTTAATATCCCTATTGTGAGCGTTTTAGAGTGGGTATACCTAAGATAAGAATATCTTCAGTCTAAATTGAAATAAAAATTATGAGTCTTTCATAAATATTCTAACTCTTTATGAATCTTGGAAAATAGTTCTTTGGCAATAGTTTGCTGCAAAATTATGGATTAAATACTTCTTTTTYCTTTCCTTTGAGCAAGGGATCATAAATATCCCAAGGCTGATATTACTCCTCAGAACCTGGGAAAATCTCCTGTTAGTCCCCACTGAAGAGGCAGTAATTGCAAATCCCCTCCCTGAGGCAATAATTGCAAATTATGCTTTCCTATTGGAAGTTTTCAGCCACCAGYTGGTTTAGTTTGTAATGACCTCACACTTCTTTATGGACTTCACAGGCACTTCCTGGACAGCTTTTGTTCTTTCGTATTTGCTTTACCATAAAGTTGACCATGGCTGTCTGCTGGTTTATGTTGTAATATGGCACAAACCACAACCAAGATCAGAACAGGTGTAAGGGATTGTGCTGGTTACAATTTCCTGACACAGTGAGACAATAACCAGCTGGAGCACAGCTGATTTTAGGTAGGAGGAGTCAGAGTGTGAGTTGGGTTTTGATACTTCCCATCTCCTGTGCTTTCACTTCTCCAGCTCAAACCAGAACTCAGACTGGAATTACAAGTGAAACATTTGTGATGATGTTGACTTTCAAAGAACATGGAAGAGAAGATCCTCCTTACATATTAGAGTTCATTTTTTTTTTTTTTGTAAGCCAGACAGGCACAGAAATGATATTCAGGCCCCAGGTGGGAGCAGACTTGCCTGACCATGTGAATCCTATGTGGTAGCTCAGTGTGGTCCTAGTGTTACTTTCAACTGCTCAGTAGTGAAACATTACATGAGAAACTGTCATACATGACTGTTAGATTAATAACAACTTACTTAAATTGTGATATGTTTTTGTTCTTTTTTTTAGAGATATTAACGCTAAAAGAAGTTTTCCAAATTGCAAGCAATGGTAAGTGTAAAGTACTTAATCTTATCAATGTTAGAAGACAGCAGTATTATTGTAGATTATTACTTGTACTTATTGAATGAAGTTAAGCCTGTGGGCTTAAAGTAACTAATTAAGGTGTAATTTTTCTTGCTGGTACTTAGGCACTCAACTTTCCYTGGTGCACTTGTAAATCCCCGCTTTGTGTGCTGAAGCATTAAAGCAAATTGACAGGGTTTTTTACCATATTTAAAATGTATGTATGATTATTAAATAATGTAGGATTGTGCTACCAAAATTAGAAAAATAGTAAGGTGCTAACTCACTTCTTAAAGTCAGGACCAGATCAATAAACAAATTTTACCTCCCTAAAATGAATTTCATAGTTCTCTTCCCTATTGTTAGAAGTTATTTTTTACCCATGTCTAATATATCCACGTAGAGAACTTAAGTAAGATTCTACTTCTCTCACTGAATTGCTTCATTGCCTTGGAAGAAAAAAGGATTAGACACAAGTTTTTGTAATGTAGTTTCTCTACTTAATGCAAAGTTCTTCTTTGAAGAATAGTGGATGTTGAGGAAACTGGTGACATTGGAGTCTGGTTACAATTTTTCTTTAGCCCAAGTATTGGTAGCAGTGAATTGATTATAAACAGATAAGAACAATTCCTCAAGGTGTTAATATGACAGAACTTTGCATTCAGCTTTCTGTGTAACACAGTGATATAAAAGGTTTTCTGCTSTGTTTCATAAGTCATGAATTTATAAAAATGATCATAAATTCTCTCTTGATTGTTTAGACCATGATGCTGCCATAACCAGATACAGTCGGTTGTCAAAAAGAAGGGAAAATGAAAAGGTTTGTAAATAATACAAAGATTTTTAGAGAAGAGAAATAATTTTTGTCTTATATATATTTATGATGGATCACAGTGTATGGCAGACTCCACCTGCCATTAATAGTTTATGTTTTAGCAATCTAAAGGTTTCTCCAGTACATGCCTATCTTGTAACACTCATAATGCTTTAGGAATAACATTGTGGTATCATACTAATTTGCTTCTGGGAAGAAATAACCACCCTTTCCAGGGAGAAAAGAATGCTGTATTTGTTTTTCACATATCTCATGTATAAATTACAGCAGCAGAACTGCAAAGTAAAATATGCAGCTGCTGGTGATAGAGGGTGGAACGTGACTGTGGGTTTTTCCTTGCTGGCTATAAAGCTGTCCAGAAGGCATGTGATCCATGCCAAGTCTCAAACATTCCTTTTTCTCCCCTCCCCTTTGTGTCTCTTCAGATCAAGGCTGAAGTTACAGAAGATGTATATACTTCAAGGAAAAAACAGCATCAGACTATGATGCATTATTTCTGTGCGTTAAATTCTCTCCAGTACAAAAAGAAAATTTCTCTGCTAGARCCCTTGCTAGGATACATGCAAGCTCAGGTAATTTCAGATTCTGAAAGTAGACGTAGAAGTGGTTCATGAAGGTTGATATACTGAAATCCATTGCAAGACCTCTTCTGCAATCCAAGGAAGGAAATGGGGAAAAAGACCCACCCACCACTTGTCTGAGCTGCACAGCTGCTGCCATGACTGTGCCATTGGCTAACACTGGTCATTGCCCACTCACTGCAGCAATCTCTTCATGATATTAAATCCCTCATCCCATCAGAGTCTTTAGGGAAGTCTAGGTGACAAATATAAAGATTAACTCTTCCCCAAAACCCAGATGGCTGAATTTGATACACTGCCTAAATTTTCATTGCTGGGCACTTGATTCCACTGATGGGAAGAACTGATTAGAGCTTTCATGCAGGCAAGTCCACGTGGAAGTGTATCTTCTCATCAAGTTATGTGGAGACAGTTAGTCATTCTTATGTCAGCTATTCTGAAATGAGGTAATCCTCAAAAGTGACATCACTGCTGTTTTCAATCAAGGCTGTGGAAGAGCCAGAATGCTAAAAAACATTCTGGTTTGGTTTTGCTGAATATAAGTAAGTTCTTGATTGGTTTATTAGAGGATAGGTGCAACAGAAAATACAATCATGATGAAGTTATTTGGAGAGACTTAATTTCTATTTTCTGAAGTATGTCTAAGCATGGGGGGTTTGGGGTTTCTTTTTGTAAGTCAAACTTTCCAGCATCTGTTACTGCCACAGTGACCTGAGTAGAAATTAACTTTTGCATACTGTCTGAAAGCTTTCCAAAGGCAAGAACTCTTGCTTTCTTTTGAAACTTTGCAACTTCTATTTAAGAACCAAGCTCTGCATGTTTTGTGCAGCAGACTAGTGCAACCTGTTGCTTAGGTGGAGCTTTTTGCTGAATCTAAGAAACGGAAGGGCAGGGCCATGTCCTGTGGCTTCCTGTTCTGAGATTTCTCATGGCTAAACTCAATTTAGCTGTGTCAGATCTCCTGGCCCATTATGAATTACCCTGTATTTACAATACATGTTGTCCATTCCCTGTGGATGGCCCTGGACAAATCCTCACAGGTTTGTTCTCTCTTATGTGCCCCARATAACCCCAAATAACASCAGGTAGCAGAGTGGAGGCCTTGAAAAAGGACAGAGAGACCTTGGGKTTTTTTCCAGGGCAGCTCCTGTGTTTTTCTGTATTTCCTCCAGGCAGCTCTGTGCATGTCCTGGTGACACAAATCCCACTGCAGTGCCAKCAGCAGCCTTCACTTGCAGCCATGAACACACTTTCTGCTCGTTTTATTAAGGGGCTTTGGTAGGAATGAGGGATGAAACAGATTTCTCTGAGAAACTTTAATCTCCAATGGCTTCATCTGTTAATTGTTAGTGTAATTTTATCAATGACTAAATTCTCCCTTTTCCTCCTTTTTATTTTAAAGATAAGCTTTTTTAAAATGGGTTCAGAAAACCTTACTGAACAACTGGAAGAATTTTTGACCAATATTGGCACAAGTGTACAGAAGTAAGTTGGCTTTGTTGAATTTTGAACTTTTATCAAGACAATTATTTTTTCTGTTTTACTTAYTAATAAATTATCTTTATTAATAACACATTTTTAATCTTAGTGTTCGCAGGGAAATGGATTGTGAAGTAGAAAACATGCAACAAACTATAGAGGATTTGGAAGTAGCCAGTGATCCACTGTATTTGCCTGATCCTGATCCTTCAAAATTTCCTGCTCACAGGAATCTGACACGGAAAGCTGGCTATCTCAATGCAAGAAAGTAAGACTAACATTCCAGAGTATTCAATTTTGTGAAAGCTAAAGAAGCTTTTTTTTTTTTTTTAGATGTTAGTTAGGCTGATTTGACATAATTAGTTGAATAAGTCACATAGGAGCTATTCTGTTTCTTTCTTTTGACTTGTTCACCCAATTAGTATTAAATTAATTGTTACAGTGGTATAATGTCATTCAGATGCAAAGCATAATTATCCTGATTTTAATCTAATTTTCCTGAATTTTGACAGTTAGAAAAGTTTGAGAGTGTAATTTCCCTGCATCATAATAGGGAAGTAACCAGGTTCCATCTATTGGGATTCTTCTATAAGTATATGTTAAGGCTTTGGGATCCAAGTTATTAATAAAAATTATTATTTTGTTATATATAAGGCAAAACATTCTGTTAACCAAAACACCCTTTGAGTGATCTTCTGGATTCCGTGCAGAGTGGCTCCTTGTCCACAAGAGGGAGCCTCAATGTGCCTCTAATGAAGTCCAGCAGCTGTTCTTCAGAGTTATTTTAAGAATCTTCAGTGTATTTTTATTCTTCAGAGTTATTTTAAGAATTTGTAACATTCATGTTTTTTTACTGTAATTTACATAATAGGCTCCAGGGAATAAAAAAAAATAAGGTTTACTTTTACAACCACAGTTGAAGGAAAATACTCATTGAATGAAGCATGAATTTCTGTGGTAGAGCACAATTGTAGCAATTAATATTATAGAGTATCTGAGCAAAAATTGAGGCTGACTGAGGACCTCTTTTTATCTTTTAGTAAGACAGGGCTGGTATCTTCCAGTTGGGAGAGACAGTTTTACTTCACTCAAGGTGGAAATCTGATGAGCCAGGCRAGAGGTGATGTAGCTGGGGGTCTTGTCATGGATATAGACAATTGTTCTGTGATGGCTGTGGACTGTGAGGACAGGCGGTACTGTTTCCAGATAACATCTTTTGATGGCAAAAAGTAAGTGCTATTACATTGCTGTTTCCTGTAAGAAATACTGGACTCACTAATAAAGAAAAGAAAGATGGTCTGCCTTTGGCCAGATGTTAGCTTGATATATTTTGTGGATGTTTAGAAGCAGAATCTGGSATGTCCTTTTAACATTGTAATATCTGGATTTTTGTTTATAAGMTCTATAATGTAGCTGAGAAGTATTTCAGAATAAGATTGTGATAACCAGTTTACAATCATGTATTATTGAATTTTGTGAGTACTTAAGTATTACATGGGCACAATTAAAATTTTGTTGCTTTTCAGTTTCTGATTGAAAGGAAAGCATAGGTTCCTTCCCTTCCTAATTAAAAGGACTCAGCACAAACAGAATCTTCAGCCTTTCATAGCTTCTTGTTCAGTGTGTAAATATGAAAATGTGATTTCCTGGATGATTGTATATGTGAGGCATTTTGAGTATACAAAATTGTCATTTCCATTCTTCTCTTTCAGGTCTTCAATCTTACAGGCAGAAAGTAGGAAAGATTATGAAGAGGTAAGCTTACAGGAGGTTTGCATGGAGCCCCCTGATTTTCTGCTTCACAGAAAGAACACATTCCTAGCCAGAGCTGGATACTGCATATATTCCAGTCAGTTTCCTCCTTTAGAGAAAAGTTGAAAAGTCAGGAACAGGAACAGATGRTTTTCCAGAGCAAAGAGAGAAAGCAGATTCTAGATTGCAAGGGGCAAATTCCACAAAAGGCAAATTGAATTTTTRTAATATATTGAGGAAACAATGTCATCTGCAGCACAGAATAATGAAGTAGAGAATCCGGATGAGGTTTTTTTTTAGTTCCTCAAGAGTTGTGAGTTAAGCCTTCTTTAGTTTAGTTTTAGTATGACTAAAATAATTTTTATGGGTAAAATCTAAAACTGAGGGGCAGTATGCAGGTGGCAGTGAATTTATTGACAAGCTGGGTGTGCAGAATATGTGGCTTCCTGAATTTACAAAGAAAGAAAAAATGCTGAAACTAGCAACTCAGCTATTCAATYGAGTTTGTTTAGAAAACATGACAAATTAATTTATTTTCTTTTTTCTTCCTCTTTTTCAGTGGATATGCACCATAAACAACATATCTAAGCAGATATATCTAAGTGAAAACCCTGAGGTAACGATAGTAAAATTTATACTTATCAGTAATATGTTTACGTTTATATTTATACAGTAAATCTGTATTTTTACTTGTTGGATGATTTTTCCTTGCTAAATTTGGGGAATTGGCTCAGTCAAAATGGTTTTATAACAGAGCATGTGTCTGTATATGAAGTGTATCTTCACAGGTTTTAGTTCATAGTTAAGGGCTGCATTTCTCAAATGAAGTTTTTCTTTTTTTTCCTGGCTACATTTGCTTGTTTTGCCAGATCTATCATTGGAACTTTTCTCTGTTGCTGTCTCTTATTAACAYTGGCAGTCTTGTAAAGCTGTGTCTTCACTTGAATTGAGAAAGTTACATCAAGTTATGTGTTAGAAGAAAAATCAGAGGAAAATGGTACAGATGGGTTAGTGAAAATTTAAGAMTGCAAGATTCTCATGAAGGGTTGAGTTTATAACTTCTCCCAACTGCATGTAAATAAAACTAAAACCTGAACATTTATTTTGAGAGCATTTTTTTCAGTTATTTTTTCCCATCTCTGCTGCAGGAAATTGCTGCCCGTGTGAACCAGTCAGCTCTGGAGGCTGTGACTCCTTCTCCTTCCTTTCAGCAGAGGCATGAGAGCATRAGACCAGCTGTGTAAGTGAAGCAACTAGAGAGCACTTGAAGTGTACACATAAAAAGAGAACCCTGGATAAAGTTCCAGGGGGAATAAATAATGTCTGTTTTGTTATGTGACTTCATAATGGGATTTTTCTTCGTGTGTCCAACTCCTGGAAGCAGATCTCAGATTGCTTGATATACATTGATAATACATTGACATTAATGAATGATAATACATTGACATTAAAACAACCTGATGCAATTATTAATTAAAGTAGTTACTTAAATTTGACTAGATACATAAACTCTACTTGTTTTCTATACCCTGATCTGCATGTTTTTAGGTTTTGCTTTTTTTGAGATCTAAGTTGTGCAATCTTGTATCCTCTATGGTTTAATTTATTATGAACCCACCTGAACTCACATACCCTAATTCTGCCTTTTTGGTTTTGTTGCAGACAATCTCGTCCTCCTGCAACTCGTACCAGCAGCACAGGRTCACTGGGATCTGACTCAGCAGCTCTCTCAGCACTTTCCTTGGATTCACTTGTTGCCCCTGACACTCCCATCCAATTTGACATAATATCTCCAGTTAGTGAAGATCTGCCTGGCCAGGCAAAATCTTCAGGGCAATCGGGCAGGTAGGAAATGTAGAGAAAAGGAAAAAATCCCTAAGGTTAATGTTACTGATTCAAAAACAAGCAAACCAGAAAACCACATTTAAGCTGCAGCTCCAACATACACATTGCCTTTTCCCTGACTGATGTCACAAATTTTGCAGTGGCCAGTGAAACAAAACAATTTGTTTACCTGTTAAATGGAATTGAAAAAAAAAGGCTTCATTACATCACTAGAGTCAAGGTGCAGTTTTCTATTTTGCAGCAGCTTTTCTTGCTTTAACAGCCAATGCTTTTATTTATTGATTTATTTTAAACTTTTGGTTTCACAAAGTATTTTCCTTTCCTATTGCTTGCTCACCCAGCAGCTTGGGTTATTTCCTCTTGGAAACTCAAGAGAAATTTGGTAGCCCTGCCTCCAGGTGATGATGGCATACGATGACACTCCTCTTAAGCTGAAAGGTGAGTGAAAATGATCTAGGCTTCTAGAGTAATTTCACATAAAGACAAGTTAAAATCATCTAAGAGTTCATCCCAAAACATAAAAACATTTCTCCTACTTATTATATTTGAGTGGGAGATGTACTAAAAACTAAAGACCTRTAAATCATCATTGCATTTCTGGAACTTTATACGATTCAGATATTAAGAAAATGTATTTGCAGATCCAGCTGCTCTTAAGAACAACAAAAACAGCCAAAGAAGTTAAAACTAACTTATGTGACTCTTATCCCAAAAATGTGTTATTTTCCCTTCCCTTCTAAGAAAATACTTGAATTTTGAATTGCATCTCACAGATGTAAGAGTTAAACTTATATTCGAGGTTTTTTATTGACAGTTTTCTTTTTTTTATTTGGTATAGCAGGACAAGCAGATGGCCAGCTAGATCCTTCAGAATATACTGAGCTAAAATAGACCTGAACTTAAACTTTCCAAGAAGTGGAAAGTTTAAGACTTAGCTCAATTCCTGTTGTAGCCTGACCTAGCTCAACTGATCAGAGCAGGGTGCCAGTAACACCAAGGCTGTGGATTCAATCCCTGTATGGGCCATTCACTCCAGAGTTGGACTCAATGATCCCTGGSGGTCCCTTCCAACTCAGAATATTCTGTGATGTCATCAGTAATAATTCTAGTCCAGAAAATAATRCTTTTCATGGCAGAGTTAATAGAGTTGTGCTCAGTAGTTTCAATTAACCATCACCTTCAATAAAAAACTGCAGTGTTTGTCCAGAGAGGTAACATGCTT
This sequence comes from Malurus melanocephalus, assembly GCF_030028575.1. Lineage (NCBI taxonomy): Eukaryota > Metazoa > Chordata > Aves > Passeriformes > Maluridae > Malurus > Malurus melanocephalus. Next base: position 1,051,906 of record NW_026623428.1, read on the forward strand.
TCCTTGGTTTCTGACRCTGATGACATATATTTAAATATTATTTTTGCCTTTTGAGAGATCCTGTGGGATTTTGCATTTMCTGTTCCAGTTTAATATTAAATGACAAGAAAAGTCTGAACAATAGAAGATACTAGTAGAAAAAAATTGCCTTTACTGTACTTAAACAGGTCAGCATTTAATGGGATGGTTCTTGATTGAATCCATGTTCTCTAAATGCTGTAGCAATGCCATCTTGACTTCAGAGTTCAATCTGGAAAAATTTTATTACCTTAAACCAGACATCTCTTTTGATAACTGATAAAACAAACCTGGCACTCAATCTGATGTGTAACTGAACAGTTTTTTTCTCATCATTCTGAACTTTTAGAACACTTAACTGTTGAGGTGACACTTTTGTTAATCCCATAAAAATCCTAATTTGAAGTATATTGAACCCTTGCCAAKAGCTTTTCGTCTATCAGCCAAAGAGAAAGGGTGATTTCCTCTTYACAAATTTTAAATAAAATGTCCCCRTTTGCTGTGCTCATTACTTTACTATTTCTGAAAAATGCAGACTTGGAAGCCTAGAGTATTTTCACTTTTCTTTGTAACTGATAGTAATTCTGTCTGTGAGAGCCAGAAATAGCCACATTTCTCTTGACCCTCTAGGAGTAAAACCCCAGTGATGTTTTGAGAAAGCTGCATTTGAAACAAACCCAGGGGCTTCTCTTGAGTAAGTAACACCTTGAGAGTGATGAGAAGTGGGTGCTCCTATGGAGTACTGAAAGGGCCTGGCTTTTGGCTGTGCTTCCTGAAGCTGTTCTTTGAAATTTCATCCCCTAAAACTATACCTTTTCAAACATAAACAAGATTTTGGGCTGGGCTTAATTCAAATATAAAAAAAAAAAAAAAAGAAAATGTGAGCAAAACTTTCTATGGTAGCAATAGGACAATAATATCTGGGTTTTTTTCCCAAAATATCATAATGGGCCCTCAAATACACCGATTTATGTCTCACTCCTGATTAAATTGCTTCTCCTTAGGATTCATGACACATTATTCCTCCAGATTACAAGTTTGTGAACTCATTATTATGTTGGTAGTCAATGCAGCATGCGACTACTGCATTATCCATGAATGGTTCCTGGAATCTGACTCCTGGTTTAATGTTTTCATTTTTTAATAGACGCACAAATCCTTTTGGTGAATCWGGAGGCTCAAAACCTGAAACAGAAGGTAAAACAACAATTTTATTTCAATGCAAAATAAAAGTAGAATTTGAAAATTATATTTGTTTTCATCTGTACTTCTCTCTTCTAATGTAAYGCCAGTTTTAAAATGCTTAATTACATTGTAATGTATTTGATATGTTAAATCAAACTACTGTCTGAAAATCTGTTGTMAGAATGATTCATTGCATCTTTTGTATTCTTTAACTAAATGAAAAGATGTGTGACATGCTGTGTAATAACTGCACCTCTGATTGCTAAGTAGGAGCATTCTCTTCCCAGGTTAGGAGGAGTTTAGAGTTTTCCTGACTACAGTCCAGGTTTTAAATGGGAGACCCAAAATGGAGTTGACTTTTTTCAATACTTTCCTTTTTCCTTAGATTCAATCCTTCATCAGTTATTTATTGTAAGATTTCTTGGCTCTATGGAGGTGAAGTCTGATGAAAGCCCAGATGTTGTTTATGAAACAATGCGTCAAATACTCGCTGCTCGCGCCATCCATAACGTGTTCAGGATGACAGAATCACACTTGTTAGTCACTTGTGACTGTTTAAAGTAAGTTTCCTTCCTGACTTTTACTGTTGTTTATTTAAAGAATGATCTTCTTTCATTTGGTAAAATTTACTTTCTGGTTTGTCTTTAAAAACAAATTTTTAGGTTAATTGATCCACAGACACAAGTTACAAGACTACGAGTAAGTAACTTTCTATTTTAAGATAATTATACAGCAATGTAATTATTTTATTTTAAAATTATTATTATTGGATGTTAGCAAAAATCACTGATAGCATGAGCTTTCTAGCCAGTCTACCACTAAAATTAGGAGACCTATGCAGACATTTAGAAACACTTGCAAATCAGGTTTAGGGGAGTGATTTCAATARGCCAAATCGGCTTTTGAGACTCTCCTCCTCCTGTGATTTGAGAGAGTAAAATATAAGAGAGAGAATATTCATGGAGTCTCATTGGTTCTGAAATCGAAGAGGGTTTGTTTGCTGCTTGGTTTTTTGTTTTGTTTTGGGGGTTTGTTTTTAATGCATAATTGCCTTGAGGGTATAGAATGGTTTCTGGTTTGATTTCTTGTTTTTCTAATTCTTTATTAAAAATGTACTTGAAGTAAGTGGAATTCTCGTTAGTATATCAAATAAGGCCAGCTTAATTCTTCAGTAATAGCAGTCTTTATTAGTCATATTTCAAAACTATTCCCTCTCCCCCTTTTTATGCATAGTTTGTGGTCTTCCATTTAATTTCTTTGTGTTTTTAAAAACATTCAAATTTTTGGAGGCTCTGAATTCYTTTCCTTTCCATAAAAGGAAATCTTGAGCATGAAAAAATGTCATGATATTTAAAACTTGACATAAAGTTCCAAAGTGCTCCAAGCTGTAACCTTGTGCAGGTGAGATAGATGAACTGAGGCTGTGTCCCATATGCTAAATGCAAACATCTAATCCTAGGAAAAATATCCTATCAGTTTATAACAGCTGTAGTAGGGGCTCTCAGAATTTTAAAASTTATCTTTTGATAAGTCTTAAAAAGATAATTTGAATTCCAAACTCTTTTAGGGAWAAGAATGCAAAGCAGTTTTAACAAACTAATGAGGGTGTGTGGTTTGTATGGGTTGGGGTTTTATTTTTCTTGCTTGTATAATTCAGGAGAGCTAATTGCAGTTAAGGTTTTTGAGAAGTAGTGCCTTTAGATGGAACTAAATGTTGAAAGCTTAGTCACAAATGTAACTATAATGAATGATTAAAACAAAATAAAAAAGGAGTGTATCCATATTTAGGAAGACAACTGACTCACTGCAAATGTGGTCCCTTTTCTTACAATGGAATATGTTTTTTCATGTTTGCTCATCTTTGGAATAATTTAATCCTTGCTGTCTGATTTGATTTAATCTGTGTTTCACAATTATATGTTTAATCAGATCTTGTGCTGTGGTTGTGCATTAATTCATGTGCAGTGTATTGAAACCTCGTGTAGAAAATGATTTGGAGCCAGTTTTAATGTGTCCATATTTGGTCCTTTTGGCAGTTTCCTTTGCCCAATGTAGTTCTGTATGCTACACACCAGGAGAACAAGCGCCTGTTTGGATTTGTGCTTAGAACCTCAGGAGGGAGAGTGGAGAGCCACCAGACTTCCATCTGCTATATATTTGAATCAAATAATGAAGGGGAAAAGGTATTGGTGATGGTTGTAACTTGTATCAGTTGTGCATCTGGATTMCAAGATCCATTCAAGCTGTCTAAGGGATTTTTTTGTTTATGTACTGAAAAACAGTTAAACCTGTCAGTTTAAGGACCTGCAGGTGTTTTAATATGCTATTATATCTAATAGGGGATGCTGGCTTAAATTTAAAGACATTTTTAATTATTTCCTATCTGTTTTGTGTTTAGATTTGTGACTCTGTTGGACTGGCCAAACAGATAGCTTTTCATGCAGAACTGGTAAGAATCTTTTTGGGGCAAGGGATACTTGAGAATGGAAGGAAGGRTGYATATTTAATATGTGTAATAGAATGTATTCTGCAAGGTGCTTGTGGATGCAGTAATACTGTTGTGTATTTTAAGRTTTTTTTTYCTAGAATTTCAATTTAAATTCAAATAAAAAGACTGACCAGTATCTCCCGTAGAACAATATTCAATGTAGGATTCATTTTGCTACTTTTAACAACCATACCAGTCCTTTAAGAGCAGAACAGTCAAAACAGTGATGTCACAGACTTRATACAGCTTGTATCACTCAGCAGTGTATCAAACATCTCTGGCTGGTCTTACTGACTGTATTTACATTTTTGCCCTTTAGGATCGAAARGCCTCAGAAAAGCAGAAAGAAATAGATAGAGTCAAAGAGAAACAGCAAAAAGAACTGAATAAACAAAAGCAAATTGAAAAGGTACSTTTCATCATTATTTCTTAATATTAATTTTTTTCTACTTACTCTTTTTTGCAGTTTTGTCCTCCAAACTCCACTATCATACTCTGTGGTGTGAGTTTATAGATTATTACGAAGTTAATTATTAAAAGTGTTTCCTGAGCAGGTTTCGTATATTTTGTATAGTAGTTTTTAAAAAGAGAAGATAAATGACAAAATATCCTTAGAGGGTTACTTAAGAGCAGTGCTTGAAAGAACACTTATCACAGGCCAAAAATAATTTCAGTTGTTGATGGGGCTTTGGTCACACAATGAGGGGAGGGGCTGAAGAATCATAGAATTGTTTAGAGAAGACCTCTAAAAGATYGATTCTTTTGGTCTTTTAATTCCCTTTGTGCAGAAGGCTGTCCACTGATAGTATTGATAGATCATTTGGAAGTCATGTTAATGGAATAAGCTTTTTCTGATTTCCAACCCCCTTTCCCTTAGGACTTGGAGGAGCAGAGCCGGTTGATAGCAGCTTCCAGCAGATCCAACCAGAGCAGCGCAGAGGGACAGTTCATGGTCCTTAGCAGCAGCCAGTCAGAAGACAGTGATTTAGGAGAAGAGGGAAAGAAGAAGAGAGAATCTGAAGCCTRAGGTTGCCTGCTTCATTGAAATTGCAATCATGGATATATCTGGTGATATGGCACAAGTTCTACAAGAGGTGGAGGGTCTGTCATGTTATAGAAAAGACTTCACAATATGTAGACCCTATTATGCCTTGATTTTTCTTTCTCAGTTAAGTGATTTCCATTTCCTGTCAGTATAATTTCTCTTGTATGCCAGATAAGCATGGTGATGCTGCCATGTTTACTACAAACCTATTTTCTCAAGGCTTCTCTGCAGTATGGGAAAAAAATGTGGGGGTTATCCCCACTTACCTCTGTGCAATTGACTGCTTTGGAAGCAAAACTGAAAATTCCTTGGGCTTCAGCAGTAACACTGCAATTCGTTCTTTACAGTGCACTGTGGAGAACACCTTGCTGGAAACAAAAGTGGATGTCCAAATAAGACAGTGCTAAGCTTTACCCAATTTGTTGCACATACTTGTTCTTAGATTTAGAAAGAAGGATCCTCATTAACATCAATGAGATGTACAATAGTTCTAAGCAGAAGGATCTTTTTTGTTTCACTTTGCACTGTATGATACTGTCTTGATTTTTTTTTTTTTTGGTGAATACAATGATGAAAAACTTCTTTCAACAGGAGAAAAAGATACTGTCAGACCTAGAGAATAGCTGATGAGATGCAGTTGAACTTTGTTGCATGAGGAAAAGCATTCCTCATCAAATGATAAGAGTAATGTATATAGCCTCGTAGCACAAGTGCCATGTTCTTGGTTTTTCCCCAGTACTTGGAATAAAAAGCTGTAAACCTTTGATTTCATTTTTATAAAACGTGCTTAGAGTTGCAGGAACATCATAAATTCCATCATATGAAAAARTTTTCTGCATAGATAAAGCCTTGCTGCCAGTACACTTCATCTACTGAAAGTAAGTTGAGGCTCTTTAGTCTTTTTATGGAAAATGATTTTGCAAACAGAATTTACAGAACAGAATTTTCAGAACAGARTTCTGAAGTAAGAGATGATACTAATTCTACATCCTAGAGTTAATYCTGGAAAGCATTTTTCAAAGTGGTGTCTGTTTACAGTTTGTAATCTGCACTCCATATTCCATATCCTGTGTAATATTTATTTTGTATAGTATTAGATGTCCATTCACCTTTTGATCCAGAAGAGAAATCTTGTTTGAAGAGAAATATTTATTTTTGCACTAATTACTATAAATATTAAAATCCAGTGGAACAGAAGATAGCTTTCTAATAGTGGCATGAAAATAACAGGATATGTAAAGAGAAAAGAATATACTTATATTCCAAGTTATAATATAACAGTTATGAGTGATTTTCAGTTCATTGCAGGGCATTTCTGGTGTTCAGGAATGGAAGCAATTTTGAGAGTATCTCCTCAGCAGCTGGTGATGGCCCAGCCCCTCGTAGCTGGAGTTGCTCAGTGCTTGATAAAGTAAGTGAGGAATCTCAGGTGGTGTCTGCTGGATGGCTGTAGGTGACAGAGGGCTCTTCTAACCCATGGGAGTGCCCTGCCCTGGCTRAAGCCAGCATCCTCCTCCTGCCCTTGGTGCTGGAGATGTCACTTTGTGTGCAGAGTTCTGGCCTCAGCTCCTGTGACAGAAGGGAAGGGCAGCAGTGCCTGCCCTCMCAGCCCTGGCCAGGACCAGCACAGGCAGCTCTGGGCAGAAGTTGCACCAGAGCCGGGCAGGGGCTTGAGCAGCCACCAACAGGAGGAGGGAAAGGCTGAGGAGGAGAGAGSCCCCAGGTTCTCTTCCTGAGTTAGTTACCGGGTCCTGTTCTAGTGCATTTTTCATCCCCAGAGTAGCCAGTCACTTGTAGAAATATCTGCTTTTGCTGTTGCCCARTTAAGTCCAATAGAATTGCCCTGTGGCCAGATTTGGCTGGCACACTGCCAATGGACCACCAACCAACCTGAGGCGTTTTTTAAAAGACAGTGGCATTTTTATTTCATATCTAGGCCTCCATTCTCCGCTTCCATTTTTAAGAGACTATTTTTACTCTTGCCAGCAAAAATGTACAGAGAGGCAGCAAATCTGGTTTTTTCCCTTYTTGTGTTTAAATCAAGGCTTACAGGGAGTGGCAAGGCAGACTGTCTTTGTAAATTGTTCCAGTTCATGTTTGTGTTTGTTTTTTATTTTCTGATACTTTGTTTTCTATCAAATAATGCCACAGGGTAGCTCAAGGTTACTGTGTCTTACATCTTTCTGGAGTGAGGATCTTACTCACTGAGGMTGAAGCAGTTTTGAAACAGCACAGGAAGTCTGAAATCAGTGATCTCCAGTGTCTAGAATCCAGTCCTCAGCTTGTCAGAGAAGGACTGATTGTGTAAAGCACCGGGGCTGCAGTAGCCCAGGCTCCAGAGGGAAGACAGATAATAGACAAGCACTCTCATGAAAARGCATTTCTCATCTGCAGCCTGTTTTGCATTAGCCTTATTGAAGAAATATCAGAAAATGGAATTACTGTATTTTTCTCAAAACCTATCATTACTATTTTAGATATGAATCTGCAAAGATGAGGAAGAAAGGCTAGTGAAGTTGGCAAGGGAATTTACTGTCATATGGGATTTTTTTCATTTAGCAATAAATATTGGAATTATTCCATTTGCTTTTCAGGTTTCCCATCTATGCCAATATATGTAGCTTTCTAAAACAGAGTAGGAGGGARGTGCATTTCACTTAATGTTGGATGATTCTCATCTTAACCACTAAATTATTGATACGCATGAATGAAATGTAGGGGTTGGTTTTTTGCTTATTTAGGGGAGTTTCATTAGTGTAAAATGAGCAAGAAGGTAGAAAAGCATCTGGGCTAATGAAAGCTGTAAGAGCAAAGGTCGAGTCAGCAAAGCTGAGGAAGTCAGACTGGAATKGTGATTGAGTTGGCAGGGGGTGAGAATTGCTGAGCTTTGCCTAAGGGGAGGATCACACAGGGTGCAATTAGAACTCTCTGAAGGCAAAAATAGCTGCTGAGGTTTTATCCATGCCCTTCCTCCCAAAAAGAAAAGTTATTTGGTACTTTTTACCCTATATGGTTTAGAACTCCTTCATTAGAAAACAGTTTTGTTAATTAAAACAAAAATCAGAACCCTTGGTATTTTCATTGAGAGTATGACTTTTAGTGGGAACACCTCATGYTCTGCTGCAGTAGGATTTCACCACCTGAGTATTTTATTATTGTAACTAAATTACTAGTTGATTTCCTCTCCTAAATTACAGGGGATTAAATAAACTCTCCTGTTTATTATTTCCTATTGACTTTGTATTCACAAACTGATCTTTCAAGCACTTTCAGCTGAAGCTGTAGTTTGCTTCATGTACATCTRCTATGATTTCAGTCACTCCTGAAAGTGAGTGACTGAAATAATTATTTCAAGTCCATAATACTGAAGTGACTTCATGTAGGTACTGAATTGGCAGTGTTGTTCAGGACTAACTGCTGTGTTGCTAATTACAGCCTCATAATGATTGCCACACTTTTATCCCTTAGATAAGAGGATATGAAGCTTGTTACACTGTGAAGATTTACACACTGCAGACCAAGCCAGTCTTGCTGTCAGTTGTTTCAAGCTACATACATTCTTTATGTATGTAATGGCATGAATATAAAAATATATCAGATGTGCTTATGGGTAAGCATTTTATTGCATTACAGATGATAGCTGGCACTCCTCTGTGGCCATTGCCACATTTGGCCAAGTCTGAACCCGAGGACAAGGTCAAAGTCATGTGCAACTTAAACATATCTAACTGGGTATGATCAGCTAGTGAAAAGTCATTTGAATGCCATAGTCTTACTTCCTTAATCTGTTTAGGTTTGAAATTGTACTGTTGACAATTTACTGTCGAACAGTAAAGTAATATTTCAGAGTTAAGAAACATTTCCCTTCTAGAGAGCTGTCAGATTACCTCTTTACATAGATGTAAACCYAGAGCTGAAAATCATGAAACAGCTGAAGCTATTTATGAAACTGTAACTGATGTACATGGATATAAAGAAATAAATTTGCCTGTTTAAGTTGAATTCTATCTATGTTTAAGGTTAAGATTAATTARTTGCACAGCATTTGGGACAAGCCAGTGGTGAAAACTATGCTACAATATAGTCTCTTATTATTTAGGAAATAGTTCACCTAGAGAAAGAAAACTGCCACTGCTTAAGTGAATTTAGTAGAGATATCGTCTAGTGTAACAGCAAAAGCTGATACTTTATATTCTTTCTCTTGTTCTCTATTACAAAAATACTTGCAAGTTAATTGGTCCCCAAGGCTTTTTGTTTTAATTAAGTACTAAGTTGACATTTGTTTCCCTGCCACAGTGGTATCTAAGTTGTCACGACAAGAGTAAGTCAATGTGTCATTGTGAATGCACTTGTATTCCTAATGAAGTTTATATTGCAAGCCGAGGATTTTGTACAATCTTTCTGGTCGTTTTTATAATACAGTGGAGTGATCAAATTCTAATGATGGTGTTCTGGATTGGTCCTGTTCTGGTGAAGTGTAAGTGATTTTTGCAATGTTTGAGACTGACTTGCACATTTTCCCTRAATAGCTGTATTAAAAACCACCAATGGCATATTTATGTCAACTCTGTTGTGTCTYAATCTTGGAAACATGGATAGTAACCCTATTGTGCCAGGGCTCCAGTCAGCATTTTGTATACTAAATAAAAGCTTAACTATAGTAACTATCTGGGTGGGACTTGTACTGATGCAAAAGCCTTCTGCATTCTTCATCATACTTTCAGGAAATACCATTATTGGTGACAAAATGTGTTCCCTTGCATTAAACAAAGGTCTAACATGYGTTTATAGCCAGCCCTCTGTTGTCAAGTGTAGCTCAGTCCTCTTAACTTTTATAGTATTAGCCAGATAACCTCAGAGGAAGTTGTTATACTTGGGAATGCTGATAACTTATTTTTGCAACAATCAAAGCCTGAGGGTRAACAGGAGCTGTGGCAGCTGGCTGGGCAGGGCCCGTGGTGGTGCAGTGACACAGGACAGTGAGGGCTCTGCAGAGCCACGGTTCAGGGAACAAGCCCAGTGCTGAGGCTCTACCAGCASAACCCTGACCACAGGTACTGGACATATCACAGGCTAAGTTAATTATGTGATAAACACCATGTAAAAAACCATGGGCCATAACCACATTATGGTTAAATTTGTATTTTATAAGGTTTGTAGATTTTTCTGGGGAAAAGCAGACTTTTGAATTCTGTAACTTCCATGATAAAGATGCATGTATAACTATAAAAAAAAAAATCTATGCTTACTTGATTATGAAGGAATAAATGCTACTAATGCCAAATGTGGTGATGAACTTCTTTTTCTTCTAACATAGGTACTGACATTTGCTGTATTTTTAAAAGTAACAGGCATAGTGTAGGTCTTTCTAAGACTTCTGTAACACTTCCTAAAATGGCAGGGCTCCAAAAACTTTATGCTCCACCTCTATAGAGAGAAGCTCAAAAAATTGCAAGCATGGCTTTGGGACAGCATTGTAAAAAGAAAATCCAGTTCTAGAGAGAATAATCAAAAGTCCGTGGTGGATGGGACATASAGAAGGAGCTGCAGACCTAACAGGTCTTTCAGCAGTGCCACCTTGTTGAAACATTGGTATGTCACATGAGCTGCTGAGATAAGCRGAGGGTTCTAAAGCTTAATCCCATTTCATTGCCTAGAATGGGGGATTACTTTATTGGGTGAAAAAAAATTACTTAAGCTGCTCCTCAGAACTTCACTGTAGGACTTCACAAATAAAAACTATTTGTCAAGAGAAGGGAGTAACAGGAGAAAAAAGAACTACATCCCTTCTTCGTTTTAATCAAATCCCTGTCCTTTAACTAAGCCCTGAGTTTAACCTTGGAATAGGGTTAGTGGTATCTGATATGACAGCTTTTAACTTAGCCATAACACAAGAKTTGCAGCCCTGCGTTTTACACTTCCTTATCTTGTCACACTAGGCATTTAAAATACTGTTGCTGTAAATTTCAGCTAGGTCACATTTTAGGATAGCCATAGAACAGGATCACCAATACTTACATTTTCGAGTTCTTGCCATTTTCTTCGGGGGGTGAGATGAAAACGTTGGCATTACTTAATATACAGAGGAGAGAAAATCCCAAAAGAAAAAAGCACAACAGTCTTATTCACGTTAACGTTCCCTTCGAAGTACAAGAGTAATACTTATGCACAGTTGAGGTTGTAGATCCCTGTGAAGTTTTCCTGTCCATAAAGATCGTATTCCTTGTACAGTATGTAGTCTTTCAAGCACTTTGGCAGTGGAAGGAAGGTCATGAAGACAGGACAGCGGAGACGCAGCCGGCCCATGCACGCCCGGATCTTCAGCCGGCAAAGGTGCTTCAGAGAGCGAGGGTTTGCTAGAAAGGAGAAGRAAAATTACAATGCTACCAACCAAAAACATCCCCTTGCCAAGCCACCTTGTTTTCATTAAAAATGGAAGCAGATACTTACTTAAAATTGAATTGATGTCTGGCCAGAGTTCCTGTTCTTTGAGAACTGCTTCGAGCTTGCAGCAGATCTTAATGTGATCGAYGTAATCTAACATGACTCGCACTACTTTCCCAGACACGTGCTTCAGCCAGGACAAGGTTATCACTTCACAGAACTGAGAGAAACAAAACATTAAGTGAGGTAATAGTTAATACTAAAATTACTTCAGTCTCTGAGGACAAGAACAGTTAACTAACTGGGGCAGAATCCAAGGAAGAATGAATGTTTCATTAGATATGGGGTTTTAGARGTTGCCACAGCTTGCATACACCTCACTATTAGAATCTAAAAATCCGAAAGACGATTGTTTTGTACCCGATCCAAAAATAAACTTATGCAGCTGTATATTTGGTAACTGGGTGCTTAAAAAGGAGTGCTWCTATTCTCTAAGTAGAATTTAGACTTGTGTCCCAGGTGCTTAATAGGGGAATCCACCAGCCTAGTGCATGCATCATCCCCTTATCTTTAGGTAAAGAAGGGTTTATTAGGTTCAAATGGACTTTACAACTGCAAAACAATGACATTGATGGATGTCTCTAGGAACCTCTTTAGATTTGCTAATTTCTGCTCAGTGCTTATCCCACCAACTCCAGGGGTCCTTACAATAGCTTTGCAGTGTTGGTTTCTGGTACAGAACAATGCAGAGCCAGCTTGCAAATCCCTGCTTTCACAGCATGGACAAGACTGCCCTGGAGAGCCAATTCCATACTGATCATTAGCATGGCATCAGCTATATTTTCACAATTCCAAATCACTGTTTACAATGATTTGCTGTCGTGAACCAGGCTTCACAACACCTATTAAATTTTAAAGYTTTGTCTGTTCCTCTCTTTGTGTAAACTCTTCAAAACCTTTTCTGACGCTACACTAAGCACCTTTTAGTTTAGTTGGAGGAAGGACTGGTAGCAGAAGAGCACAGGAAGCCGTGTGCCACACGTACCATGGTGTCTTTGATGACAGTGGAGGTCCAGCCGTCGGTCACGTACTGCGAGTGGGAGCCGCTGGCCCGCGGGCAGTCGAAGCAGCGGTGCACATCGTAGCCGTAGTTGAGCAGCATCCTCAGCATCACCTCGTCTTTGAGGGCGTACTGCAGGGCTGAGGGGAAATGCGTGGTGTTCACACGGCAGAAGTAGTTGACATTGGCCCCGTGGCGGAGCAGCAGGTTCATTAGCTCGTAGTTGCCCATTCTCAAGGCGATTTGGAGGCAGTTGATGGGATCTTGGTTTGCCAGGGCTCCGGCGTTCAGCAGCAGCTGCGTGGAGCAGATGTCCCCGTTGGAAACGGCGAAGTACAGCGCTGATTTCCTGTGGTCGTCGTAGCCTTTGCGAACTCTCTGAGCCAGCATAAAATTGGCATCAAAGCCAGACTGGAGGAGAAGCTCAAGGCACTGAGGATGTGCTCCCGCTGCTGCCGAGTGAACTGGACTTATCCCGCTTTCTTTAATGGCAGCAAAATCAGTCACTGGAACTAAATATTTCAGGGCTCTGTAAAAATTAAAAACAGAAGCATTTGAGAATCTTAAACATACTGGTTCAGCTAACTCATCTTTGACTTTCTCTCTGTTCAGAATTCATCATGACTGTTAAAMTAGTCTTAATATACCAAATCAGTACCATGGCATGCATTGAATTGAATTGCTAACAATGAACCAATGAACTTGTTAGCCAGCAATGGATATTGACTTTACACCTACACATAAAATATATTACACTATTATTCATGAAAAACCCATTCCTTGGAACAGGAATTAGTGATTCCTTCTCAATAGAAGCKTTTCCTGAATGTTGAAAGCACAGTGTTGTTGTTTAACCTATAGGAATTAGGGAGTTAATAGAATATATATTATAATGTGAATACATAAAATCTATAATGCCATATATACATCAAAGTTTAAATATAACAATGTACACAAAATATTAATACAGAAATTAAGAATTCTCTGATTCTTGTTTCTCTTTTGATATTTGTGATTTTAGCATACATATTTTCCAGCAGTCTTACTCTTTAAAACAGGGATAACCCTTATTCCCAATTTGCCTGTTTAGTACATTCACATTTCTGTGATGGGGTGGACAAGAGACATTGACCCAAAGAGAATGAGGATGTCCTAAGAACCTCAGCATCAGTCTGGACAGTGTTACTACTTGTGACAAGTGGGGAAATACTATAGGGATTGGATGTACATCCTAAAATGATRAAGATTTAATCCTGACTGGTCTCTTACATTTAGACACAGAACAATATTTATACAGTCAAAAATAATTCCTTGTACAACACTACAGATTTGCTGCTTGTTTTGAATTAGGTAAAATTAGTAAAATTAGTATTTCTCGTGTCACTATTACTTGATTTTTAAGTATATTAACTCACAGATAGTGTCCTCTATATGCAGCTCTGTGGATTGGCAAATGACCCGAGTGCTTTGGTACATTGGCATCAGCCCCATATTCTAGTAAAAGACTCACAGAATCTGGATTTCCTCCTCCTGCTGCTTCAAACAGTATAGAAGCACAATCCTTTGCCTGTGAAAGAACATCAGCACCTGGGAAGAAGCAGCAAGGATTTTCACAATAGTCACTGTTGATATCCAGCTGTAATTAATATCTCCAACCCCCCAGTCACATGGCATTTTGAATTCCATTCTTCACCAAATAAAATCACCGTGTGTATAAATCTTCATATTGGATCCTTGATGTTAGATGTGTTTATGTAATTCTGGGAACAAGAAGGTGCAGAGTGCTTTGAACACAATTAGACAGTAAAAATTGCTCCTAGAACTGGGCCAACAAGGGGTTTGATTCTTATTCGTCCAAACAATTGCTTTTTAGCTTACATAAAATACATTTCAATTCTTTTACACCTCTCTGGTCTTTGTAAAATAATTGCAAATGTGAGAGAACCCAGTATTCAAACAGTTCATGCAATCCAGTTCCAGTGCTGCTGAACCATCATGTAAAATTCCCCACAATAAATGTCAGGTCTTCCCTAAGGTGACCTGTCTACTTTCTATTTAAGAAAACAATAGAGCATTTAAAAACAATTATAAATTCTCACCAAAATATTAATATATTATTTTAATAAAAAATTTGAACTTTTTCAGGCCTTCATAACATCACAAAAATCCTCAGTGCAGATGGCATTTAATTTTCTGTAGTAAGGTGAGTTATTCCTGTTGCTATTTCTGAAGGTGTGTCTGAAGCTTTCTCTTCCTGTAAGGCCCTACATAATAAAGTCTCACCTCTTTGCAGTAAGAGCTCCATGATTTCTGTGTGTCCCATCTGTGCAGCCAGTGCTAGGGGTGTGAGCCCATATCCACTGCGGGGGTCAGGATCTGCTCCAGACTCCAGGAGAAGCTGTACCAGATCCTTCCTGCCCAGCCTGGCTGCCTCATGCAGAGCCGTTCTCTCATGGACACAGCGCAAATTCACTCTGGCACCAGACCGTAGCAACAGGGAGGCAATGTTATAGGAATCATGTTTGATTGCTGTAGGACAACAAGCACAGCATCAGACAGGGTGTTAYTCAATCCTATTGTGTGCACTATGGCTGCTGTTATGTGGCAGCCCAGGAGAACTGCTCCTGGCAATTCATACAATGAGAAACGCCAGCCTACATCAAAAGGTTCAGCTCAGCAACAAGTCYGTTCTTTGCTTCCAGGATAGCACTAAGCAAACAAAGGAATAATTTAATAGTAATCTCTTTTTCTCTAGATATATTTTTTTCTCTCTCTGTTGCATTTGGTAATGGAACAGAACACGGCTTTCCTTGCCACTAGGTGGAGATCACATCCAGGGCCTTGGAGCTCAGGAGCTGCCATCTCCATAAGCAGTCACATAATGCGAAACAAAGCTTATAATGACTGTTTCATATGCCTTCTTAGCTTAATAAGCTGAACTCTTAAGTCAGTGAGGATCTTAAAAGGGAAATTTGCATTAACTCCAGAGGATGGAATGATTGGGCAACACCCTTCCCTCCTCCTTTCTTTGATCTTGCAGGCTGTGCAGGATGGAGTGTCCTTCAGCAGGAAAGATTAGGCTGAGCAGCTTCACGTGCCACAGCTGCTAGAACACCAGTGACAGCATTCTGTGACAGAAACGGTGATGCCCCATTATCTGAAACCTACACGCTGCTTTAGATAAATCCCATGCATCCCCTGCTTGGGGGATGGTGCATTTTCATGTCCACTTTGAAAGYATCTAGGAATTCCCTTCATTTTTTTAAACCAGTTGGCCCTGACTTAAAGCTTCAGTCATTTCACAAAGTTGGACAAGGGGTCCTACAGATGACTGGTAGACTTTTTCTCCTCCTTTAAGAATAGTTTTGAAAAAGAAACCACACTTCCAATACAGAAAAATGTACAGATTCATCCAAGAAACTTAGAGTGCTCCTTTAGAATTTAGATTATGAGAACACACTCTCTTTTTTTTTGGCTACGATTCAGTTAGAATGAAGGCATCATAGCCCAAACTGGGGGAAGCAAAGGAAATAAAACAGAACACTTCTGAAAAACATTTTGGTGAAATATGGTTCTTTACAAGTCAAGAATTACAGTTCTCGTGCATGATCAAATTAAAGTGGCGTTCACACAAAGAGTGTGGGCATGAGACTATTAGAATCATACTACTAAAGGGACCTTATTCTTAAATCACAAAATATTAAAGAGAAATGAACTGGGAATGTCAGCCTGGCTTCTTCCCTTGTCATCCTTGGACTAATGCCAGCAATGTTTAAATRGGGACAAACAGAGCTTTGCACTCTACATAGTACAGATAAATCAGACTGGTTTGCTATAATTTTTGAAAATTAAACCCAACTGCCATGGGTTTTGGAGAAGGCTGATACAATGAAGGAGATACTGTGTGGGCAGAGAATATGAATGTTTATGCCTGCAGACATGAAGGGCAGTAATAGCATGAAGAAGCAGAAGGATTTGGTTACCAGGCACCACTGCAGAAATGATGCCAAGGAAAGCAGAGGATGACATTYTGCACTTCATGGAGAAAGCTAATTGTCATCTGAGAAAAACAGACCGGGGCAGACACATTCAGTGCTGAGACAAACATTTTTTTTCTCCTTATAGCAAAATGTTTTAGGCATTGAAGTTAAATACATCAAACTGAGAACTAAAATGTGTAACCATATTCTCACCTCATTCCCTCACCTCTCCACCCCTAAGAACAGTATTCACCTATAACTAAAGGAGAATCTCCCTCTTCATTTTTAACATTGGGATTGCAGCCATTGAGCAGGAGAAAGTGGACATTTTCCACAAAACAACGTCTTACTGCCACCAAGAGAGGTGTTTCTCCTTTTAGAGTGGTCTGTTCCCACGTAATGTCACGGGAGGCTGAAATACAGAAAAGCAGAACACATTTKAAGTTGGATGATTCATCAAACTCTACTTTGTAAATCTTTTTGGTGGAAAACTAGAAGGACTTTGTACCTCTTAGAGTTATTTCAAGGATGTTCTTATTTAGCTGTGCTGCAGCTTCATGYACAGGAAGCCAGCCTTGCTGATCTGCTTCTTCAAAAGCAGAACTGTGTCCCACCAGCTTCTTCAAGGCCTCTTCTTGGCCTGTGATATTTTAGCACAGACACATATCCCATTACTTACCATAAGACAGAATTCAAACAACTAATACCCTGTCATGTATCCCACCCACGTATCTTGCTTATTTTAAAAGATAATTTCCCTAATTTCAGGAGGTCAAGCAATGGAATTTCTGAAAGGGSCAACACTTGAACCTGTCCCACTACCATGATGCTGTCTAGTAAGTTAGCTTTTGCATATATTAGTTTTAGCTTTCTTACTCCTCCCAAGACTATACAAAGAAAAGCTGCACTTAAATCAGGTGAACAAACCCTTAAAATATAGACATTGCTCAGCAATTTCCAGGGGTGTAGGCTCAGTGAAGTGTATTTGTACTTAACTGTCCGAATTGCTGCAATGATCTCCCCATGTTCTTGACTTCCAGTATAYTGGAAACTGAATTAAAAGAATAAAATGAGAAGTAAAAGTTCATATGAAGTTCAGGATATAATTATACCTTAATTTAAATATTCTAATTTACATGACATATTMGATTTCTCTAAGTTAGATTAGTTTTGTCAGGGTTTAACACATCAAAAGACTTAYTTTGTTGGTCTTTCCCACCACTATAAATATTGAATTTTTCACACAAAGGCCAAYGATTAAATGCTAAAATGAGGGGAAGCTCCCATAGTAATCTAATTTTAYGCCACCTATTTATCTTCTTCATAAAGCCTTACACTCTTTTACATATYGATGCAAAACATCATTTGAAAGTTTCCTACATTCCATATTTTCAAGGAAACAGGTACACTTTTTCAGGGAGAGCTCAGAACAAGTGAGCTACTAGCACTTTCCAGTATCCATGAGCTCAGCACAATACAACACATGGAGTTACAAAGGAAAATGAGGTTACTATATGCTTACAATAATGCYAAGAAAACACCCAAAATAGAAATAATAACTTATTACCTTTCAAGCTCTGTTGCACTGCCACTTGTTTCAGTCTTGTGCCTGTCTTGTAAGCTTTCCTGAATAGCTCGTTGGGTAGGGATTTCCTCATCAGAATCACCATCAACCACATATACAGAATTATTCATGGCAAATCAGCACAACATTGATCACTTTTGTAGGGAAACACTACTTTTTTAATTAGAAGCAGATGTTAAATCCTCAAGTTAAATCTGGAGTAATAGAAATAGAAACAATCACTGAGTCAGTATCAGGAGAAATGGCATGTAATTGAAAATAAATGACAACACCWTTATATGCTTAAGCAGTCATGCTGTTCTAGGCATATTCCAGATCTCAGATGTTCTGTTAGGCTCAACCCTCTCATCTGTTTTACCTTATCAAAACTACTTCTGTCTTTCAAGAGATTTGGCCTGAAAAAATGAAAGAAAACAAAACAAAACATAAAAAAAAAACTATAGGGCAAGGTAAAATAAAATTAATAAGTAAAACCAAAAGCAAATAAATTACTTGGCAAAACGAATGAGCAGAGCAAATTTAAAGAACTTGTCAACATGGCAACTACAAAGTTTGGAATAATTCTAGAAAAATCTTAAAGTTGGGCAGCAGTAATCCAGGCAAACCTGCACCATTTAATTTGTTGCCTGATCCACCTAATGTGTGCCTGCAAGGCCTTGTTCTGTAATTACATATGTAGCAAAAAAGAGAAATATATTAGCAACACATACAGTGAGAAACTGTTAGTAATTGATTATACTGTGGCATGAGTACAGAAACATTTTAAGTCTAGATTACTTTATTTTCCTAAAAATGCTATTAATTTTCCTATGAATTGAGAAAGTATACTGAATTTCCTCACCTTTTGAAMGATGGAAAACCTCACTTCAGCCTTTGAAGAACAGATTATTAAGTTGGAAGTGACATTTTCAGGATTGTAAACAATCTCTGCAGAGCCCATGTCCATTAATAGCTCACTATAAATACCCAATCATAAGATACTCTGGGACTTTCTCCATGGTTCTTTCACACACGTCAGTTATGTTTAATAGTCTGACCTGACAAGTGGTGCCAACAAAAGAAGGAATTAAAAGTCCAGKTTCCTGGTAAAAATACTTTTGATTTTTGGAATAAGAATTTCAGAACTATAGCAGTCACTACTACATTGTGAAAAGAAAATTCTTAGTGCTGTCCTAGGAGAGCAAACTGAAGGGGGTGTTAGGAGCTTGCTTAAGAGTCAAGCAGTAAGAGTCTCTTGCAGAGACAGCAGAAAAACAAAAACAACTAAGAAAAACATAGACAAGCAAATAACCAAGCAAAAACTCTATTAAAATCATTACATGTTCCAGATTGCTTTATCATATTTCACACTAATATAAATAGAAAAGCGACCGAAAAGTAGATTTTTTAAAGGGAAAAGCAGTCAGAAAGACAGACTTACACTGGTTTAATGCCCAAGAAGCAGGGAAATGGGGGACACAGATGCCCAGCTGTAACAGTGATGGTGGAATGGAGTGAGACCTTCATGTGTTTCAGTCACTCCTACTGTATATTATGGAGGGATCCATGCAAAGAACTGATGATGGCTGTATCTGAATGCAAGATGGAAACAGTTYTTTCTTTGCTCGAGGAGATCTAGAAAGAATGCTCGAGTAATGTTTTAAAATTATTTTAAAAGAAAACAAAAGTACAGAATCAAGTTTATTACCTGTAATGTTTCTCTCAGAAAATGTAGCCTACCYTCATTTTCCACAAAAATATATTTTGTGATATTCAACTAATGCACAAAACAAATGTTTGCACTTTAATAATACCACCAAGGGCTAYAATCCTAGCTGTATTGCTTATAGATTGTAAAGACGGTCATAATAATAATACATACATAATTAAGGCAAAATACTGAGGGTCAGAAAGTATTTTTATGTCCTCTTACAACACAGAAACCTCCAGATGTTTCTTTCACACACTAAATTCCACCTCCTCTGTAAGCCAAAGAGCACAAGACATTGTGAAATCTGTATGTGCACTGTCCTCAGTCAGTCATCCAGCTGGCACAGCAAGGCCACCCCTCTCTTGATCCAGTGCTGGACTGGCTGGTCCGTGTTGAGCTTCAGAGCAATGACGAAGTTGGTGGAATGCCCAGTGGTAGATAAGACCCCTTTGCGCTCACTTGTCTTGTAGAGTGGGCACACATAGGCATTAGACTCCTTTATGTCTGATTTTACAGCTTCAAAGAAAACCCAAAATAATGCATTAGAGTCAGCAGATTCATTGGTAGATTCATAACCTACATACAAATATTAATTATTTACAGTAAAATCTTTAAAGCTAAATAAAAATGTAAAATAGTTTTGAGAGCAACCAAATAAAATTTTCTGTTTTTCTCTTTTTGTGTTTTCTTGTGAAGTTTCTTTTAGTCTTAAACCAAATTAATTTAGCTACAATTTGTTTTCAGGAATCAATGCCTTCCTGTGATTTTACCAGCTTTGTAATACTCAAAGACACATTAAAATCTGAATAGTTTCCTAATTAATACACAGCTTATACATGAGTTTTTCACAGTTCTACAAGAATTCTAGTCCAGGTGCCAGAGAAGCTAACTGTAATTTAAGTCATCTGCATTCTGCAGGAACTCTTTGTATTCCCAGACTGCTTACATGTAACTTGTACAAAGCCTGAAATCATGCAGGTCTGAACACRTTAATCCAACCTCAAGAGGGTGCACAAGCAGAAAAAGTGGCCAATTTTAACACTGCCTATTTGCTAACATCTAAGTTGCAACAGTTGCAGTACTAAGTCCTTATTTTGTGTAAATGAAAACAGGGATTTACTCCTCTCAATCAAAGAAAACAAGAGCTGGGAAAAATACCTTACTAGTATTAGAGACAGCTATCACAGCAGCTAAAAATAACCTGAGCAAACCCTGCTAAATCACATGAGGTAAAACACTCCGTTTCTGTAACTCATTCACAAGTTCTCCTCAGTAATCTTCAGTAAAAAAAGGAAACCACTGTTTTAATTTCCTGTTGAATAGCTCACACTTCAGAGAAATCATACTCACTTGGCTTTATCCAAATGATGGGCATGGCATCAAAGAGCACTTTGGGATGCTGCTCAGTTAGCATTCCCCTGGGAGAGAAAGTAACAAAGTAATTGTTTGTGGCCTGAGTGGTTTGGTGAGTGGTTGTTTTTGCTGTTATTTGCTTGTTTGTTTGTTTTTTTTCTTCCCCATTTCCCATGCATGAAAGAGTACTTAATTTGGCATGTTATTTCAATAATATGAAAAGTATCACTTAAAATATTTAAACCAATCTTGTCTGAGCACTGAAAAAAGCTTTCCAGAATAACAGTTACTGGTTACTGACTTGGCCCKGTCCCAGCGAGCTCCATCTAAAAATAATCCATGGATATAAACACCGTCCTCTGGTGCAGTATCAGCAGTATSCTGAGGAATAACCTGCAAGAAATAAGTGTCCCATGTTATTAAACTTGCACAGCTCTTTGCTTTTTTGAGCTATTATGCCAATTGCTAATTTTCAGATCAATCCAAACTGAGGAAAATATAGCAACTCCTTTCGATATTTATCTCTATATATCTGTAGAGACGGTAGACTTCTCTGGGTTTGTTAATTACCTTTATTGGAGGTTATAAAAACTACACAGAATTTAATCTCACAGCCTTTACTCGCACAGAAAAATATACACTGAGATAGGCTCTTTTTTTCAGTGGAGTTCTGGGTCCAGTGATAGAATTACTTTTAATCACTTTGAAACTACCTCTTCTACAGATATTATGTACCCTGTCAGCCTTACCAAATAATTAAATGTGATTCTTCAGACTGCAGTCAGTCAGTTGCAAAATGAACCTTCCAGATAGGACTTACTACATCTTATCACAACATCAGGACTTGGATTAATAAAATATTAATTTATAACTTATCCGTACCTCAAATTCATATCCTAGAAGGTCAATAGGGATCCTGTGCTTCCTAGCATAGTTTTGCATAGCTCCAGTTAGGAAAGCTTGAGTAAAATAGAATCCAGACAGCCAAAACACAGCAGGTTTCCCTGAGTCATACCAGTCCTAGAAAGAGGAAAGCAATACACTGAATAATCAGAAAGAGAGAAATCCCATACTCTTTGACCATTTTCTATATAATTTTGCTTAGAAATTCTAAACAAAGCCTATCAAGTCTTTCCCAATAATTCTTTAACATACAAGACAAATTATATAAAAGGCAGCACTGCCCTTTGTACATTACCTGTAAAAACTTGAGCCTTGCTAGCAAGTCTACAATATAGCTCCCTAAAGGTTTGAGACTTGGGTATGAGTGCTGTGCCCACTTCTCAGGAACTTTTCCAACAAGGAGACTGCCAGCCAGAGCCTCCAGGTCAGCATCCATGACAACCAGTCCTTTAATGGCTTTCTTCAGGTTAATTAGYGTAATGCGAATAGTTCGGATTAAACTAGAATGAAAAAATTAAACAATTTTCACCCATTTTGCATGATTTATTAAACATGACAGTGTCATTGGAAAGAACTAAACAAAGTGGATTATGGAGTCATCTATAGAATTTTATAGTTTTTACATATATACCTATAGATATCTGCACAATAAGCCACGTCTGAGTAATAAATTCCTTTTCTATCTCTGCTATCCACTGAATTTCTTGGTAAGAGAATAAATTTGGAGCTCCAAATGTATCCACTGTATACTAGATAAAGGAAAAAKGCTTAGATTGCAAAAGAAGTAGTAGAGAGGGACTGCAAATAAGGATAACTTGGAGACTGAAGGCCAGAGAGCATTTGGGAAAAAAATAAAGCAGGAGATGTGAAGAGACAAATGGAAAAGGAGGAGAACAGCAAAAAACTAGAAAGAAGGAATGGAGAGGTAGGCAAAGATAAGAAAGAAAATTAGGAAACCAAGTCAAAGGAGAAAAATAAAAGTGATTCTAGGTTTGTAAATTTAGGAAAATAATTGTGAAAAATTAGGCATAGGAAAAAAAAGTATCAGAGAAAGGGGAGAAAAAGATTTCAAACAGAAGCACATGAGACAATTAAGAAACAAACAGAAATATATCCATAATGGAAAAGGTTTCATAAACTGCATGTATTACAGTTTATAACACCTTTACCATACACGTCAGAAATAAGAATAAAATAAAATAAAAGATGGTAAAAGGGAAAGTGAAGTTTGAAGAAAAAGAATATAAAATATTGTTTGCATTCTCTTTTCCTAGTACTTTCTCATACTCCCTTCTTTTCTTTCAGTTAATTTTGTTTTTGGGTTTTTTTCTGACATCAATCCTACACACTAACTCTCCACAAGGAGCAATGGTGCTTGGACTGCAGATATCACTGCAGACAATTAGAAGGGAACAAAAAACAAAATCACACAACACAGGGCTTACAGGATATGATTTGCAGCATGTTTTTTTCTGTAAATAGAATTATTTCTGGTAAATTTACTAAAATAGAACATTCTTACTTGTTAAATCTTTCCATTTCTTGCACCAGCACAGTGTTCATACTTTCTTCATATCTCACAGGATACTTATTTAGGCAGCTTTCAATGTCAAAATCCTTTGGAAGCTGCCAATGACAACACATTTGGAAATCATTCCATGTATCAATATGGTTTTACATTAAAGGTATGCAAACGTGAAAATTTGCAGAGCAATAGGTACCAGTAAACTTTCTGATTAGTATCTTATCAATACAGCACTCAGCAGTTCAATCCAAATAAAAGTTAGGGGGGTTTTAATGTTCATCTTTTAAAACAAACTGAGAATTTTTTTGAAAAGTTATAAATATATTTCAGTGTGTTAATTTTAAATTTGTTCATTGTGAGTTTCAAATTTTCTCTGTTCTCTTTTCTCTCTTTCTCCTATGTCCTGCCTATTAAACAAAACTCCTTTCAACTGAAACAAAGCTGTGGTCTGTTACAGCCATCCAAGTTCTTCCTTTCACATTKCACTAAATTACTTCCAGAAGGTTTTTCTTCCAACATGAAATCTACTTTACTCTGAAAATTCTAGTTCAGGAATTTCTGCTTTGTAAAAAGACAATTGAAGTAATTTGTGTAATACAATACCTTGCTGAGAATATCATCTGCAATCGCATAAAGAGTGCTGTCACCACCCCCAGAACTTCCCTGAGAGCCTCCTCCTTGTGTTAAAAGTAGAGATTCAAAGAGGATCTTAGTTTGCTGGAGATCTTTTGCAATATCCACATTTTCATGCAAGCCAAATATCTCTGGATGCTGAGTAAAGGGAAGATCCTAGGACAAAATGAGAAGAAATATCTGTGTGACATAAAGCAGCAGCAATCAGATCCAAGGTTTCTTTAAGAAGTMGAGTGAAAAACTGGCACTGAATGAGTGCTAGTTTCAACTGCATGAGCAAGGACCTTAGTGGCAGATATTTGCAGACAGAATTACTGGTGATAGAGCCATCACCTCTCATATAGAAAGGAATTCCAAGGAATTTCCATTTCCAGGGAATTCTCTATCATCTGTGCTACAGGTCTTTCTATCTACTTACTGATTCCCTCTCAGAAACATTCTAGATCATGGCAAGGATCATGCAAGGATGTGAGGCATGAACCTGAGCACACAATTTAATGTGCTGCAGGGATACCTTTTTATTGCAGACAAGCCTTTATGGCTTTCTTAGCACATCATTGTAACAGTGCAAAATCTTGTTGCTGCTTTTACCTTAATAAACTCAATGTACTCCTCGTATGTGCCTTTGGGTGGAGCATAGTAGTTGCCACTGGGAGAAAAAGTGTAACGAGGGCTTTCAATTATATCTGGGTTGTAGAAATCATCCAGCATAGTGAGCAGCAAACGCCTGTCCCAGTCATCTGTCACTCGACCTCCGTAGTTACACTCGCCAGTCAGGTAAGAGACAGCTTCAAAAGGGACGTGGCTGTACTCATTGATGAATAGCTGAAACAGAAATATGAGGAATTCYAGACACTTGCAATATCTGCAGAACAACAGTGTGACCTAACAGACTAAAAGACTGGATGCTATAGCACGTGTAAACTGCAGTTTTTGGAGTTTTCTTCCTAGGTGTTGGAAATCCAAATTCTGAAATATTTTTTCAGGTAAAAATTACTGTTTAAAATAAAGAGGAGTTATATTCCACATGTCTGTAAAAATCTAAATCTTTTGTGTAATTTGGAAAATATCTACAATATGATTGCCATTCCTTCCCTTTATAGCTGAAGTCCTGAATATCTATGAACATTTGATGTAACTTCAGTGTATTTCTCTTTCTGACTACAAGCTGTGCTTCCAAGATCAGAGTTTAGGAGGTAATCAGTGATTTTACCTGCAGCTGTCTGACACTGATTCTCAAGTCAGACTCATTAAATCCATATGGTATATTCCAGCCAAGGGGCCCAAACTTTCTTCTCTCCTGAACAAGAGCATGGAAGAAACAAACTCCAAAGAGCAGTTTCTCCCATACCTTTGAAAAAAGCAAAAGAAAAAGGTATTATTAACTAGTCTTTAAGCTCATGCTAGTGTGTAACTTGTGTAGAGAGCACCCTTGGACTCCCATTCTCCATCCAGGTATAAATACAGGCCACCACTGAGTACACTGTGRGTTTTTGCCTTGGGAACAAGTGCACACACAGTTGCCACATATGCAAGCACATTTAGCCAGTCCCTTAAATACCTCATTGCATTTGCTCATGTACAGGGCAACTGACTTCATAAGAATTTTAATAGCACCAGGTATTTATTTTTAAGGTTCATTAGATAAACACAAAATACAAATGTATTTTTGATGCAAGTCCCTGGGTRCAGTCACACCTATATATATTGATAACTCATATCTCTGACTAATGCCAGTTCTTTAACAGGTAATRATTAGCCAAATGGCATCAATAAGATAAATGAGCACTGCAGTACTTGGTCTCTGGTAGCAAGRAAAGATCTCCTCAGTGCTTATCATCTCAATAATGACAGACATGCCCTTCTAATCAATGTTCAGAGTCCATGTACACTGTGTACTAYGTGTGTGTAACACAGAAGGGATTTCATAAAACCTAGAAACGGTGTTAAATATTGCTACCTGAAATTACCTGGCAGAGGTTAATAATCACTGCAAAACCTAAATTCACAACCACACAAAAAATTTTAGCTTATAATATTCACTGGTCAGAAAACAAGATATCTGTGGATAGAAAAAGCCCCAAACTCCAAAAACTTCTCATAAATTGGCCCATTACCAGCTCCTTTCCAGGGCATCCAGCAAAGAATTCAGGATCAGAAATAGGATCAGAAAGAAACGACTGAAGCAGGTTTAACCGGAGACCAGTAGGAGGTTCATTTGTCATCTTCACTCCATTCTGCAGAATGGTTACTGGAAACTAGAAATTAAAAATAGCAAAACTGCATTCAGAAAGTGTGGAATAGGTGCTATATTAAAAATATATTRTTATTCTGTGTTTTTTAAATAGACAACTATCTGCAAGAAACTACATTTTAAAGATAGACATATATGCTGACAGATTGCAGTCCCATTGGACACACAAAATCTTGCACATCACAGTGTCAAAATACTACAAAGGAAGCTTGATATTATTACAGCTATAATTGTTTTAAAATGTCCTTTCTTTGTTAAATTATCTCTTCAAAGCCTCGTTGTAGTTCTTCAAAGCCTAGTTGTAGTAAGAGTAATTTTGCATTATCAGCTCATTCATATACTCAGTGTATAAAAATTTCCTAAAAATGCGATCAATTTTCCCTTTCCCCAAAAGGAGAATATTGGGCAATGTATATACCTTTGGTGAAGGGTAACTTGTAAGCCAAAGTCTGAATTCTGGATGACAGTTTTCACTGTTAAGCTCCTCACATATTTTCTCCAGCATTGGCATCCAGGAGACAGCTAAATGACAATTTTGTAAACAAACCCAGGTTCCTTCTTCCATTCCTGTTTCAATCATTTTTGTAGCTATCGGTCCTTGTCCTTGTCCTAATGAGATGGACTGAAACTTATCTCCTACCATCTCTCTGTCATTTGCCAATTTCAGAAGGCCTTGAACAGAAAGCATAAGATTTTTAGCACTTCTTCATTAAAAAACAAGTCAGAAAAAAATATTGAAAAGCTTCTATTTCTATTTAGTTTAGATGTACATACAAATTCCCATTTTTAAGAGGCACAGAATTCTACCAGTGTGACACAATGCACTCAAATCTTACTTGCAGAAAGTACAAAATAATCCTCACTGTGTTTGAAGGGGAATTTCAGGTCCCTGAATTGTAAAGCTGTGCTACATTTCTGTTTTCTCTTTCTGTGTATACTTACTAGACATGGGATCTGCTCCTGGAGATAGCACAAATATTAAAGGCACTGTAGCATTCGAGTCTAAGTAACTTTTTGCTAGATCAAAAGGTGGTGGCTCTACAAATTTCTTCCCTAGTTTCTCAGTAACAAAAGTTGTTATAGCTGGACCAATCTGGTGGAAAAAGCAAATATAAACCGTTAACATAGACATAACTACAGATCTGACACCATTTTTAATGCTAAATTCCCAAGCCTGCAGACACTTCTGTGATTTGCAGAGATTTGAGGCTAGACTTTCAGAATGTTCCAGAATCAAAGATTTCACCTCTTGTTGACACCTCCCCCSTTATTTTTTCCTTACAAGAGGAATAATAATGTTTTCAGAAAATAAAGAATAACATATGTCTTATAAACAATATTAAAAAAACATTAAGACTTTGATTCGGGCTTTTCCTGATGTGGAGGACAAGCATGTTCTCCCTTATGAAATATTAATGTAATTTTTTTTTAATTAAATCAAGGGAACAATTGCAATATGCCTTACATTCTAACATTGATAGTTCCTAAAGAAAATTTGTTAAGTGTACCAAAGGCAGAATGTGTTAAAAGTTTATCTTGGTTGTTTCAATCGATTTTATCTCTTTTTGCCTTAAAAATCCTTTGCATGAATGCACATGACATTAGATAATCTGTGTACTCTTTTCAGGCTAATATGTCTTGTTCCTGAGTATATTTAAAATTTTTGAATATATTCCCAGGTGCACCAGGAAACAGCCTGGCCATGAACAAATAYTTCAAGCAAACTACAACAATGAGAATACTCCAAAGAATTCATTAAACCATGTTAGAAAAAAAGATTTCAACTGATACTTCTGGTGTTTGTAGTGCTTACTTGGAAAATAAGAATAGCATTTACCTCCTTAACAAATAGAATGAAGAACAGATTTGTCGCTGGAACAGGCAGTGCAAACTATGCTACAAGACATGGCACAGTGTACAAACCCTCCATAGCAGATCTTTTTACCTTGTCTGGTCTTAAGCAACGAAGAACTATCATCTTCTGTAATTCAGTTAATGTATTATTCCACTCTTCTGGTAATGGAAAGTTGTGAGGCTCTTTGCTATCATACATTTTTTGCCATTCACCTATATTTTCAGTGACATGAGTCCTAGAGAAAAAAACCACAATTACTGTAAATACCTGGAGTCTTCTTTTTTAATGTATATCAAAGGGAAATTACATTATATTGTCATTTAAACAACTTCATATCTACACCAGAAAATAATCCCAACAGTTGAACTTCTCCATGCTGAACAGTGAAAAATATTTTTCAACCATGTTGCTGAGGAGAAACTCGAGCTGAAAAGTTCCAAGTTGACAGTAAGTTCTGTTCCTCCAGCCAGCAATGCTTGGACCTTCATAGGTCTGAGTGAACTTTCTGCCTCCAGTATTTCAGGAAAACATCACACTTTAACTGAAGAAATTTACCAGGAAATTTGACTAGGGAAAAAAWTTATTTTCCTTCAACAACATGCAGAGTATGTCCTCTGCAATGGACAACTCTCAGATTATTTAAAGGCTGGATCAYCATCCACATTGCTACTAAAAACCAATTCAGGCCAATTCACAACAGTATTTTACTATACCTCAGTCTTCTCAAGGCWGGGAATTCACTTGCACGACATAATTCATCCCAGCTCTTATCTGATAGCCAAGATGGATCTGGATTCTTGTGGATATTCTTGAGACCCACACCTCCAGTTAGTAAGAACATAAATTCTTGATGATCTATTTCATTATTAGCCCTATATATTAAAAAAAAAAAAAAGAAAGATAATATTCAGTAATTGAGATACAATTTTGCATAATCTAAACACTTGTTTTAAATTAATTACACTTCACTGCCCTTTAGGAATGCTTCAACTTCAGCAAGAGCTGAGATCAGATCTCGGTATTCTGTATTATCAAAAAACTGCATGGTTAAAATGTCTGATTAAGACTATAATAAGGGTTTCAAGAGGTGACTCTGAGAATCAAGGAAGCATTTMGGTTGGAAAAGACCTTTAAAAACATCAAGTCCAACTGTTCCCCCRGTACAGCCAAAGCCACCACTAACCAATGTCCTTCAGTGCCACATCTACACRGCTTTTAAATTCCTCTAAGGATGGTGATCCCACCACTACCCTGGGCAGCCCATTCCAGTGCTTGATGCCCTTTTGGTGAAGAATTTATTCCYAATATCTGCTTATYTGTTTTTTAAAAGTGCAASTATTCCTGATTTTTAAAGGCTTTGTAGAAAATAAAGCATTCTGCAATTACAGTAACCTTACAAACTGACCCAGGAAGAAGGGTCCATGTGAGTACACACTGCAATAAAGCATGCACAATATGTGCAATATTGAACCTATCATTCCTTTTAGGATGTATTCACACAAGATTAGGAAGATAACACTAAAAAACTGGTGGAAAGGAGAGGAGTGCATCTGAGGATGCAAAAGGATAACGGAGAGAGAAGAGAAAAAATTAAAAACAAAGACAAAAGCCAAGAAGTTGTTGACACTGAACATTACTACCTAAGTTTTCTTTCAAAAATGTTTTCTTAAATAATAACAATTGTTTTTGATATAAGGGTGCTATGTAACACTACCCAGGTCCTTTAAAGATAGATTTATCATTGACAAAATCACTGAATATTGGGGACACATTTTTTTCATAATGTGTCCTGTACTAGTGATATATGCACTCACATACTCTTCCATTTGTAAATATTGCGCATCTTAGAAAACCCAAAGTATTCACGACCTTACTCCAAAGGCATTAGTATCAAATGCACAAGAACATCATCTCATCAGTACCTGCTTCCACAGTAAGAAAACCTTTAGTTTCTGTTACTAAAAGACTTCACAAAAAGGGGCTTACATGAGCAGATTACAACACAGCAAAAACGAGAAGAGCAGCTTGTCCGTTTCAAACAGTGAACGACACACTTGGCAGTACAGGTTGTAGGTGAAGTGGTCATTCAGATATTGAAGTCGCTTCTTCAAAATTTTGGATTTAATACTAAAAAGAAAAGAAGTGAGAAACTGAGACTTCAAATTGAGTAACATATGCAGTCAGTTGAGAAATCTCATCTATTTAGGGTTGTGGAGGATTTATATTAGACTCACATCCTCCACAAGGGACTTAAAAGCCAGTTTCCTCAAAATTTCAACTATGCTCTGTGTTTTTCTAAAAGAGTTTAGCACTTCTAAAAGTCCTAAGCAATATAACGAGCTGAAATCAATTTGCCACAGTAAAGTGGTGGCACTCAGYATTCATAATGGAGCCTGTTTCAGAAACTGACTTCACCCTTTAAATCACATTTTTAAAAATATTTAAATGTGCCACATGCTTACAGTTAATCATTTGTTTTAACGGTAATAAAAGGAGCAATTACTTCACTAATAAATTACATTTTCTTCAAAAGCTTGTATTTAAGAGGTTTCCAGATGGAGAGAACTTTTTATAAGAAGAGAATAAAACCCCCTTATTTTACARCAGCCACACTCTCTTTACCTGTCATGAATGGAGCTGACAAAGAGGTTGACAAACCAGATGAGGGAGTACTGGTACATGGGGTCGATGTTGGCCAGGTCAGCGATGCTGAAGAACAGCACGGCCGAGTGCTGCGCCACGGGCCGGTACGCCTCCCGCGACTCCGCRATCTTCAGCTCCGTCTTCTCTGCAATCTACACATCAACAGCAGGGCATAAACAAAAGCTTCTGATACTCTTCATATGCTACAAATATTACTATTGAATTAGAAAACAGAAATAGCTCTATACAGTACTGTAACACCAGAGTAGCACTTTTCTGCTCCAGAAGGCACCARCCCAGGAGGTAAAATGAGCACTTAGCCCTATCCCAGTACTGCYTGATCTATTTACCTGCACTACAGATACACATGCTTTAAAATGTTTTAAAGACTGAATAAATTACCAGTGAAGATCCTAGAACAGATCCAATTTTATTTCTCTTCACATTTCACAAGAACAGAATTTGCTCCTTGTGGAATGCTCTTAATTTAAAGACCCTCTGATAGCTGCAAATTTTAACATTTAATTTCTCAGTATTATTGAGGAAGCACACATACACACTCCTCACCTGTTGTTTTTTTGTGATCTCATTAGACATAATTTTGGCAGAATCCAAGACCTGGATGGCAGTCTCATCTTCCAGAATATCCCCTTCAGATGATTGTAAAGTTTCTAAAATTTTCTTCTCAATTTCTTTTAGATTCTTTTTATTGGCTGCAGACTGAATGATGAGAGCATTTCTTTCCTCTTCTAAATCTGGTCTAATTTAAAAAAAACCACGAAACCCAAAATCAGCCATTGCTCATCTTCCACTGGCTGCAAACAGAAGCCCACAAAAATGACTCCCTCTTCCTACAATATTTGTGAATATTCTCTTCARTTTAAGAAGGTTTTTGCTGTTCAGCATCTATTTATAGTGGTGAGTACAGATTTCTTTGCATWACTTCCACTCAGTGTTTGGAAATGATGGTCTAATCTTTTATATCTTAGCATTTTGCAAATGACAGTGCATCCCACTTTTCCTTTATGATATCCCTGCTGCCTGAAAAAAAAACCACCATGGGATATGCAGAGCCAGTTTACTGCTGGAAACACTATTTTTAGCAAATAGAGCTCAGCCTAATTGCACAGATATGTCCATCCAACACAGGTACTCCTTCTGTGTGTCCCTGTGAGGGTTCAGATATGATGCATAATCAGTTTCAGAGGTACTTTTATACCACAACACATTATTTTTTATATACAATAAATTAATTTCTCATTTCTTTGGAACTATGCCACAAAAAAAGTAATGGCTCTTTATCAGAGAGAGAGACTTACCTCTCTTCTGCTACAACAATACCTAGCAGYTGGTCTTCAAGTCCCTCTGGTGTTATCATAAAATTGAGTAATAAAACTTTTGTAGCAAGTTCAGGCATGTAATGTGGATTTCTTAGTTTTGTGGTAATAAAAAACTTGAAATCATGGGAATACTCAATAATGCTCTCACCAAGCCTGATACACTCCACACCTCCTAAAGTTAAGAAGAGAAATATTAACAAAACTTATCTACTCCAGTTATTCACAGAAAAAGAATTACTTTTGTCATTTAATAAAAGTGAGCTTCTTGTCAATGACAATTTTTCTGGAAAGTAAAAGCAAGTAAATATATGGATAATCTGAAACATTCTCACAGACTTCAGTGGGGCCACTATCATTCTTAGCAGATGAAATCAAGTCAATCCAATTACTACAGTACTTCAAATTTGCATATAGAAAAACTAGAGGTGGCAACAAATATTCCCCAAAATTATATTCTTACAGACTACTTCTTCCTTGAATTACTTGTTTGAAAGAGGAAACCACACCAAAAAAAAAGTGTCTGAACTGTACTTTCCTTTTCTTTTTTAAATTATGAACATGAAAACCAAGAAAGACAAACTAGGTAAGAAGGAAGGAAAACATTTTTCTATATGTGCGTTTTTCTGTCATCTAACAGGAGGAAAAATTGAAAACCAAATTCATAGCTACTTGCTAAGCCCAGTGRAAACCATGCCTTAAGCAAAATGCCTTGACATTTTTCCTTGATTTGTGCAAAATTAAGCAAATATTATTAGACTACAACATAGGAAAATGAACAAGTAAAAGAATTGCACTGACAATGTTCTCTTTGCAGAACTTTAACCTCCTATGGTGAAGGTTTKCACATAAAACTATTATCATGACAGGAATGACCTTTAATTAAAAAAAAACCCCTTCAGACTGTTGTCCAATCACCCTTCTCTTACGAGAGGCAGAAGTAAGGCAAAAAGAAAGCAATATGCAAAACATCAGGCAGTGCCAGAGACTATAAACTGACCATTAATGTCCTCTCCTTCAAGGTTCTAACATAATTCTACTGTACCTTGTTTAAATGTTTGCTTAAGCAGCAGAGGTTCAAGAGATGGGTCGAGTTCTTCTCCAACATTTTCTAGCAGCAGTGGAGTCCCAAACTGAATGCAGYTCTCCACAGTTCTCATATAATCTGTGTCACTGATCTTGATGACATTCAGACGGTTGTCCTTCTCAAAATTCTTGACCCATTTATTTGCTTGACCTTGAGGATCAATCATTAATGGCCTAGAAAATACAGACAGTTTTCTCAGTGCTTGCAGGAGTTTTTCAAAATTTTAAACTATTTTACAYGTTCCTGTATCAGACTGTCAAGAAGTGATACAATTTTAATTATGTTATTTTAAGTTATCAGCGAAAAATGGATGCATAGGTGTCTTATGATAACTTGAGGAGTACTAGCAAAAACAGTGTTAAAAATTGCAACAAATGTATATAACCTTTTTCATAAAATACTCCAGAACGCATATTTTTTTGTAAGATATTATTCTACCTTCCCCCAGAACATAAATATTCCAGCCCTTTTACAAATACATTGCTCTACAGAAGCAACATTGTTTCCAGGTTTTTTTTTTAAGTGGAAACTTGTTTGGATTTGAAAATTAAACCTTTTTGTTACCTACCAACGTCTTGAGTTGTCAACAATGACGCCATTGTCTACAGAAAATACATCCGTTGGCAAACCAGCAATATTCCAGGCTCTTATTTTTATTGGGTCACCAAGGATCTTGCTCAAAGAGAAACTCTCAGAACAAGGGATCTCTTTCTCCTGAAAAAGTGGGGAAAATCCCCAACAAAATAAACATTTATCTTTAATCTGTGTTTTTTTACATCTTCATTAAATGCCACTTCAATCCAAAAATGACATGAAATAGGTCATGTATAARTAAAAATCCTGGGGAAAATAAAACAGTAACTTCAATAATTAACTACATTTCCCCACCAAATATTTACTCTCTCCAAATTTATAAGATTTGTCCAGTTTTTGGTACATTCATCATGTGTGAGGTTTGTTACAATTTGTTACAATAATGCATTTATGACAATGCATTACTTTAAGAAAGTCATACATAGCTGGAGATATATAATTGTATCTTCCATTAATTCAGTACAGCAATCAAATGCTGATTTGTCACAGTTCAATGTGTTTTTAAGTTATTCCAAATCACTTGATTTATGAATTGTGGCATTCATATCAGTATGTTGGAAGAGCCCCTTTGCAAACAGGACAATCTACCATCTAATTAAGATACAAACATTTGATGGCATCTGTTAAAGATCTTTTTTTACATTTCACATAATTGTATTTTATATATAATTCTTTCWTTTAAAGGCAAAATACAGAAAATTATGAAGTTTTACTTCAGTAACAATCAAGCCTTACAAAATCAATGATGGTCACTAGTTTCTAATAAGCTATCGTAAATGTTGAGCAAATTGACTGATTTAATTAAATTCAAATCTACAAAATATTGGATCAGCAGAACTGATCCCAATGGGTTTACTAGGCTAATACAAAATAAATTACAAGGTATTTTTGAAGCCTTTTGCAGAAATCTAAGATAGCCTTCTAACCTCACACAGTTTGCTCCAATCTTTGGTACATTCTTGTCGAAATCCAGCAGTAAAAGCTCCCAGATATGCTATTACACCAGCTGATATCAGAATATCTCCTGTCAGATTATCATATTCCTCTTGAAGATCATATGCAGCTTGATTCCATCTATGATGAGCAGATTATACAGARAAAGTGGTGCTGAAACTTCYGTATTACTGATATTGATGTTAAAAATCAACTTGTTATTGTTCATTTTAACTTCAGGTGGAGAATATGAAAACCTCATTCATGTATTCTATTCTCATTTTGAAGATTTCCTCTACAATTCTCCCAATGTTGCTGCCCATATTTTTATGTTACAATTAGGAATATTTCAGGGGCCCAGACATTTTTTAGTGCTAGTTCTCAGACAGAAACACAGCAATAAAGGCTCAGAGAACTAAAGTTCAAATACTACTTCTACAGTGGTTGCTTTATCTGACATTTGAGCTTTAACCTGACCTTGTTTTCTCTCCACCGAGGCCTCCAATCAACTTCTCTGCTCGTTCCAGTTTTTTAGCACACAGATCAACCTGGAATTCTAAACGAGCCTTTTCTTCGGTCTTTTCTCTGAAGGTCCGTTCCAAACCAGCCAAACGATTTTCAACTCCTGTAAGTACTGCTCTCTTCTGATTCAACAGTTCCATTGTCTTTGCTAAGGACTCCTCTGCCTCTTTTAAACGCTCTTTCTTGGGTTCAATCTCCTATTCAAATATAACCAATACACAAATGCTCACAGTCAGTTTTTGTAACTTTGTAATTAACCACAATGCTTAGGGTGAATACARGAAGCAAAGGGAAGGTTCCATAGCACTGAGGGACAAGGATCAAAACCACACCTTTGACACCCTGTGAAACACTTCCATTCCCTTGATCCATTTGCATAAACCCTCTGCTGCCGAGGAGGCTTTAGCCACCACTTGTGGATCAAACTCGGGATTAGTCAGGTATTCAGTCCGAATCTTGTGCATGACAGATTCCTGGATAACAGAAGCATTATAGCCCGTCAAATCTCGTGGCTGACACTTCAAAATTGAACTGATTGCTTGCTATTTCTCTACATGGTTAAATAAGAAAGAACTGTTCAATGTTAACTGTTGTAGAAATCACTGCTCATTTGATTCTTTTGATCTTCCTATCATGTTTCACGGTCTTTTCCAGTTTTCATCCTAATCCTATCCTTATCCTTTTTAATYATGCATTTGCTGTACCTTCCATGTGGCAGCTCCCTAACTGCTAAGAGTATTACAGTCACACAGAAGCTTTAATTTAAGCTGTCCTTTGTGTAAAATACACCAATTCCATTATTTGCTATATTTTTCTCAATATACACAAATTTGGCAATCACTATAAAAAATGTATTTCTACTAATGTAAGACAAAATCTAAAATTGTTTYGAGGATCAGTTTTATGAAGGGCAAAGCATATTCAATTTCCAATGAATTCACCAAAAGGCAAGAATCACACTCTTGGACAGCAAGACCCTTGGGAGAAATTATCATATTTGAGAGAAGGTTATATAGATAACGCATTTCTACATTTATTTGTACAACTGCCAGTATAATTTACAAAATATTACCCATTTTGTTATCATTCATTCAACCAAAATAATGTAATTAGCAAAAGAAAKATGGCAACAGACAATTATGAAAAGAAGTTTATAATGCTAAATAAATGATCTAGAAAAACTAGCAAAACAAAAAGGCATAGAAAGTCTGGACATGGATCAAATGTCAATTGGTTCCACCAAAAAACCCCAATCAACTCCCAAAACAGAATATGTTACATAAGGCTAAAAGCACATAGGTTCAGAAGAAACTGATTGATGGGACAAATKATGTCTCTAATACAGTATTTTCTCATCTTATTTTTTTCCCTGCAAGAATCTACCTGGTACAAATTATKGAAAAAGCCTTACTGGAATGGGTTTCTCGGAACAGGCTTTCAAATCCTTTAAGAAATTGATGTTGCCAAGCATTTTCTGGCTCGTACCCCARTAATCCAAAATCTACAAAACATAGTAGGAAATACCTTTTCAGGCTTTGAAACAAATACACATGCAAAAAGTTACAAATCTCTCTTAATTAACACTCATGCATATTTAATACTGATAACCTGGGACCTCCTTGAGATGCCAATAAAGCAGAAAATCAGTCAGATTGAACATTCCCTTCCAATTGTACTTAAAGGTCAAAAAGTAAACAGTGTCTCTAGGAAGTTACRTATTATCTATTATCAAGATATGAGTCAAGCAAATTAAATTTGATACATTATAAAACTTGGAAAATAAGGAATTCTGAAAATTTTCAGTAAAATACTGGATAGAGGCTGTAAGTATTTGCCTACTGTAATGGACCTGGGGTCATATTGTTTATTAGACAATATTGAGAAGAACATGAATTACATTTTTWTTTCAGGTTATTGTCTGCCATTTTACCTTGCGTCCAGTTCCTGAAGGATCTGCAATTCTTTCAGGTTTCTGTTCTCTCATAACACAGACAGCAGCCATGACAAGTTTGACACCAGATGGAGGATTTTTCATTGCTTTGACAAGTGATATATCAGAAGGCTAAAATAAAATATGCATTAAAAAATTATGGCAAGTATTATGTCTTTCTCAGCACTCAATAAATGAACTGAGAGAAAAAAAGAGGAATTATAACACCATTAGCAATGAACATAGGTGATTATAGAGGACTTCTAGAAAGGATGGTACAGTGTTAGCATGACAATTAACAATCTGCATCAATATGCAGGGGAAATAAAATTAAATAAATGCCAATAAACTGTAAACTAATGATTAAATTTTGTTTTTAAAATTCCATATCAGAATATTTTTGATATTCTTGACTTTTGTGTCACATTYCTTTAAATTCATACTTCATTTTAGACAGCTAAACAACACTTCCAAACGCTGAAATTTAGACCAGCTTGCCTTCAAAGTGTCAAGAGCAGCAATTGCAGCCTCCATGACAGGTAACGCCTCTGCCAGGTCACTCTCACATTCATTTTTCAGTGCCTGAGCTTCATCAGCTTTTTCTGTAGCAAGTTCTTCATCCACTTTCACAACTTTTCTTATTTCTTCTACTTCTGCAGATTCTACTTCTATAGTCTAAAGAAAAAACATGAGTGAGCTTTATATTGTACAGAGAATGATGAAATAAACTGAAATTACCTAGTATAGGACTTAAGAAATACTGTAATATATAAAGAGAATACGGATATCTTATAATATTTTAATATAATTGCAATTTATGTTAAGGGAATAATTTCTTAGCATATTGCAACATCATCGTAAAGTTTTAACAGTAGACAAACTGCATGAAATCAGATAACTCTCAAAAAAAATATTTAACATATGTTTGAAGTTCAGGAGACAAGAAACTCTTCAAGTTTGTGTATCAGGCTGTAACTAAAAGGACTAGATTTTATAGGGTGTTTTCATAGCTTCATAGTTTATAACATTGACTATTGAATTTATTTTCTCTCCAAGGAGAAGTCAAGCCTTCGTCCAACTCCCTTTGGAGTTCTATAGAAGTGATATTTAGTTTTCGTACAGGCAAAAGAGATATCACTCTGTAAAGACACTTAGGAATCAGAAACAAGGGCATAAKATGTCAATTAAATAATTCTTTTTTGGTGATGCAACAGTCACATACTAGATAAGTGTACTTTCATAAATTGAAATTTTTCAAAAACACTCAAGATTTTGCATCCTAAATCCCACTAAATTCCCATGAAATTAATTTGGTTTAGGATCCTTGTACAAGTCAAGCATCAGTGAAATAAGTACACACATGCTTACATTAAAAGCCTCAAAGTTGTATTTGTATATACCTGCATCATGCTTGCATTTTCCACTTTAGCCTCTTCCAGTTTGGGCTGCAGCTCAACTAATTCTTCTTTCATCCTACCAACCTATGAATATACAAAAAAATACAGGTAGGATCCAGAATGGTCATGTACAATTTCCAACAATTTAAGACCTAGATTTTACCTAATGATTAATTTATTGATAAAGGATGTAACATTGAGTTTCAAATCAAAGTGTTTCAAAGATAAAATTTTATCTCTTGTGTACAATGTTTAATTTTAAGAGTTATGTTCACTTAGAGTCACTTGTTAACCACRAAGGAAAGGGAAACTCTGTTCACATACTATTTAACAATACATGCTTAGAGATCTATGGCCTCTAGCACAAGTCTTGTGACTAAGAAAGAAGGCAAACAGGAAAAAAAAGAGCAGTAGAAAAGCAGGAAAGCAGTAGGAAAGAACACCCAAAATTCATTTTTTAGAGTTTCAATGTTAAAGATTGAGCTAAACAAAATCTGAAGTAGTACTTTCGACTGACTTCTCCAGAAAAAGACCCGCATTTGACAAACATTTTCTATTTTCAGTTCTATATTTGTCATAACTCACCTGTGACTCAGCAAAAGCTAGTTTATCTAGTCCATTCACATATTTCTTCTTGGCTTTCATTACACTGTCTCTTTTCTCAGTAAGAAGCCTCTGAAATGAAGCAATAAGCTCAAGATAAGAAGTAGGTGTCACATAATTATGGCGTCCCAGACTTTGTAGGAACCTATTAAAACAAAAAGAAAGAACGAAATAGAATAACTTTAAATTTTGATTTTTTTTTAGTCTATTGTTAGCAAAGTTATGTAACTGTTTGATAGGACTTAAAAATTCCAACCATTTTATATAACATTTTTATGAAGGCAAATAATTGTGTTAACTTTTAATACATGAGTATTTAATAAATGAGTAGTAATAGAAATCAATCACCTACTATTTCATRTTTGCAAAAGCAATAGACTGACCTTTCAGAGAGGGACAAAACTGAAGTATGAAAGTATTTACAGATGGGCACAACTGCCTCACGCTCAGCATCTGTGAGCTGAAGCGTCTCTAAGAATTTACTAGCCACACGTTCAAGGGCATCTTCAGGCCATGGCTGAGGGAGAAGTGAGAAGGAAACAATTTGTAAAATTTACCTGTTAGTGATCTTCAAACATTAAATCAGTTTTTACCATTCAAACCACCAGAATGAGACACACTAGTCCCAGCTGTGTCTCAAKAACAATGAACTGATATAAGGGCTGGTCAGCTCAGGCAGCAAGGTCATCATCCGTGCAATATTTTCTGRCAACTCCTGGCTGATCTCATAACTCAAAGCTATATGTTAACATTCCATCTAAACAGTTCTGTGTTTATGTCATCCTTTGCCAGAAAAATTAATTGACATCAGCACTGGGCCAGGCTATAGAGGTGACTGTGTTTTATTGAGAGCAATACTGCTTATATCAATACTGCTTCTCCAAATTTTATTCTGCTATAAAAGATCTACTGACAAACAACAGGATTTGTATTTTCCTGTCATTCTTACAATGGATGACCTGCTTAACAGGCAGCAGCAATTAAGATCATTTTACAGTCACGATGAAATAGTTTTTCTAGTCCTTTAAAGCATACACATTATGGAATAAAATTACAACTTGCCATTATCAAACTAAGACCATTGACTACTTCAGAAATTTGTAGCAACAAAATTTTACTTTATTAAGTTGAAGAAATGTTGAGATCACACACCAAAGAGCTCCCAAAATATTACAGAAAAAGCCTATTCAATTAAAAAGTTTTGAAAAACATGCAGTACTTCCACTAGGAAGGCAAAAGAAAATCTAATGGCACTTATAAATATAGAGTGTTAGAAAACTGAAGCAGCRTTTTAAGGAAATAATATAAATATTTTCCCACACCTGGAACCAATCAATAGTACAGCAGTTGATGAGTGATGGAAACTGCCTCAGACGATTGCGGAAAGCATCTCCAATCGGGCTGAACGCCACCACAATATGGAGATTTTCTTTGCAGCGGTTCACAAAAAGTGCAAATAAGGCCARGGGACTGAGTTCTTCACCTTGATCGGCTGGAATAGCTGCACGAACACCCTAGGGAATAATACATAGCATAAAAAATGTTATTTAATTCTTATGAAGTGCATTTGAAGTCCTGTAGCAATCCTGTTAATGGTAGCAGCACCATGAAATAAATTTTTTTAATGGAAGGAAACAGGCAAAATAAAGTAGAAAATCAGAAAAAGTAGTAGATACTGTTTGAGAATAGGATTGCACTATTTACCTGGGACCCTGACAACTCATTCTAGAAATTACCATCTGCTGCTCTGAGCAACTGGAAGTACATCATAACAATAGAGCGAAAACAGAATTCTTTTGAGGGAGCAGATTTAAATATGTAAAAAACAACTTTGCTCCAGCTGGCACATTATGGATAGCTACCAAGTTCCAGCATGCACCCACTGAATATGTTCATACAARCTCTGAAACTGAAAAGGAGCCATATCATCTTAATGTCATCATATACCTGGCAAGAGTGAAAYAGTAATAGACAAAGATGGCTACAATGATAATCTAACTTCTTTGAAAGATACATGAATCCAGGCATCAACATGCTCCATAGGTGAGGTGCAAGAAAAAACAGTAGTGATAGCTATCAAATGATACAGATGTTGCAATAAAGAACATTTATGTGTGTGCTAAGAGACACTTTGAAACAGTCAACTAGAAGTATACCTAGGAAATTTATTAAAGACACTGCAGACATAGGAAGACAGCACAGCATAGGGCTCCAAATGTTGTTTGCTAACRCTTCCAATGTGATGTATACAAGACTCCCTCCCAAATTGTGACTGCTATTGTGAAAATCCAAGTATGATTTTAGAATTTTTAAAAATTTGCCTGAGTACATTGCATCTTTACTTCTGAACCTAAATTCACGGARCACCTTTGCCCACCTTCTCTCTGAGTAGAAGTGTCAGGACTATGAAATTCTGTCTAACAATGCCCTAGTGCACCAAACAGTAAAAGTCCATTGACAAAGGCAGGCTGTGTTTTCTAATAAAATGTCATTCTTTGCACTTCACTGATCAATGAAAACATGATGATGTGCAGTCTTCTCCTATGCAATATACTACAAAAATAACTGGCCCCAGAGTATTTGTGAACAACCCAAGGCCTCTACATGCACAACTTAATGTATTTGTGAACAGASTGCTGGGTCAGATTTAAAGGTTGTAGTTGGCATAAGCTACTCCATAAGTTCACAAGTAAATGGTTGATTTATCTAAGGTCTCAAAAACGGCACAGAATTAAGTGCAATTATCCAAAAGCCAAATTTCACACTAAATTGACCAAGTAAATTAAAAGGTAAGTGGAATTAAAGAGAGTTTCTAAATATACCTCTACAATTTCTTGTTTTTCATCTGCTGGAAATAGATTGGGTACCTCCCCTGTGTTGAGGAGACTGTCAACATCTTCTAAAAAGCTTTCTTCTTTAATTTGTGCATCTGTGATCAGAAATACAGTTTTCAATCCTTTTACACCTGCACTCTTCAGAAGTCTCTGAAAATGCAAGACAGTTAAAATTGTACATTCCAAAGTATCCTTCCTCAGAATTAAGTCGAAATGTAGACAGGTTATTAATACTTACTTTCAGATCTTCTCTCCACTCATTTGTGCCATAGGTCTTAGAAATCTCAGGTTGAAAAACCTGCATTCCTGCCATGAATGCTGCCAGGCGAGTCAGAGACTGCCGCCCGCTTCCTCCCATTCCAACCAGCAAAGCATTTCCCCCAGACTGCTTCAGAATGCGGCTCAATCGGGACAAATGTTCCAGCATGTACCTGCATTGGAAACGTGCTGATTACCAGAACAGCAGAAATATGTGCACATTTATGCACATAGAAATGAAATTAATCCAGGAGTAGCATCTCCAAAACAAATTTCTGAATGCAGGCTGGGGCAGGGTAGAGAGAAAACGGAAGAAACAGAGAGAGCATGAACCACAAAATAAAGTAAAACTTATAATTCTTCTGTCACACAAATATCAACATTTAGCTAAATTACTACAAATTACTAAAAGGAACATGCAGAAGTAGTAACAGGAGCCCTATAAGGATAAATGTGTTAAAGGAAAATAAAAACATTCATTTCTACTTCTAAATCACAGCAGTATTACCAACTTTAACTTTCTTGAAGTATAGCAATTTAAATATATTTTTAAAGTCACCACTTAAGAACAYGGTTTATATCAACAAACATGTCCTTCCCTCTACCTCTGACAGTGTTTTATATGTGGAATTGACATTGGAACATCCTCAGGAAGAAGTATCTGCACATTACTGAGAGTTCTTGTGAAAATTCAAGCACAGTTCATCTCAGAATATGCAACAAGGCYTAGAGGAGATCACCTGCTTAAACACAGGATATGGGGTAATCAAAACAAGCTGAGCAGCTATTAGAAGTGGTCTCAAAAAAACTTCCAAGCATTTCAAGATACATAAATTTTTGTTTACTTTTACTGGTTAGAAAAATAAAGGAAACAAATTCAGATGTTCTCCATAAGATTGAACTCTCAGGCTACAGTCAAACATGCTCTCTTGGATGCTGTCCAGTGAGGTCACTGAAATATTGCTTCCCAGGAAGTGCCCTCTGATCAGAGGCTGCCAGCTCTTCAAACTCCCTTGCTGTAAATATGGGCACTCACAAATCCAGCCTGACAAGATGACACAGACTAAAATAAGCTGCTATAAGAAGGGTTTAAAGCAATCCTAATCACCTGCATGAAATACCTGCATGTCAAATTACCCTGGCARATATGAAGAGGCAGTAATCTCTTGAGGAGGCAGTAATCTCTAGCAATAGGGAGCAGGAAGGAGTTGTGACCTCCTATTCTCTCTCAGTTGTAGCTATGTGTGATCACAAGTTAAGGTAATAATAAGGGCGTGCAGAGTCTAAAATTTCACAGGATTACCTGCAGCACCAGCTGGGTGCTTTGCTACACTGAATAACAACAGAGCAGATAGACAGCTATGATTGTGTGACACCTCACTCTGCAGATGCTTGTCCTTGGGAAATCAAAGTCCAGTGATATCCAACTTCCCTGGTGACAGAGGCTTATGAGAAGTACAGCTCCTACCTGATTCAATGCAAATGTTTCCCTAACAGCTAAGGAAAATATCCAAAGCTCTTAGGAGAAAAACTTTTCATTATTTACTTTCCAATAGAAAAAGGAGAGGCATAAGAGAAAAACCAGTTTACCTCCATCCAAAAAGGTGTAACACCACAAACACTTCTAAGGGTGCACAAAGGGGAGGAGATATACCAAAAGCCACAGCCCACAAAACCAAATATACTGAATTATCAACTACTGCTTAAAATTCTTAATAATACAGATMATCAATACCTGAAAACAACAAGATTCATTCTTGTTTTCTGGATCTGATTRTATTCATCCAGACACTGCTCCACAACAACACTGAACTCCTCAATGCTTGGAATCTCAATATAAAGTCTTTCATCCCCCTCAAGTTCTGGTTCCATGTAGTCACCAAAACACAAACTTCTCATGTTTTCTTCTGTTACCTGTGGTAAATATTAAACAAATTATGAAGTCAAGTTTAATATTTAATGAATGTATTCCTCATCAAAATTTTAGAAAACAAAGGAGAATTTAGACAAATAACAATAATAGACAGACATAAGAATGAGCACTCCAAAATATTTTGACAGAAAACACTCCCCTCAAAATTATGTTTCCTGCATTAAACTATATACTTATTCTTAATTTGCTCTTGGAAAACAATTGGCTTCAATAACCATTAACAGCCTCATAATCATGACCTTCAGATTACACCAATTTCATACAGATGTATATTATGAAATGGACAACTAAGACAACAAAGTTATTTTTTATGTACATCAATGAAATTACAGGGGACATAAAAAAACAAACAACAGAAAAAAAGAAGACAAGGCATAAAATATACAACAACCATACAGCATTTTGGATACTGAAATTTAATAACAATCACTGGATGCAGATGCAAATTTCTTCTAAGGAAAAGTAGTAAGTTTACRCACATTTAAATGTCACATTTTGAATG
This sequence comes from Malurus melanocephalus, assembly GCF_030028575.1. Classification (NCBI taxonomy): domain Eukaryota; kingdom Metazoa; phylum Chordata; class Aves; order Passeriformes; family Maluridae; genus Malurus; species Malurus melanocephalus. The sequence goes on from NW_026623428.1 coordinate 1,096,437, forward strand.
TCAAATGCTTACGTACAACAGTAAAACCCTCCCAAACACTTTTTATTTCTACTTGTTTTTCCTCATGAAGCCATTTTGCCAAATWCAACTCAAACTTTAGTGCTCATTTGAATGAAAAATTTCACCTGTGATTAACTTTCTAGTCCTAAATTAACAACAAAATAATTATTTTACAATAGGTTAAACATCATACTCACAGGTCCTTCTCCTTCTTTCAGGTGTGCAAAAACTCTATCAAATGCTTCTTTGAAATGTTCTTTCACCATRTCTTTCACTAGATTGAACAACCAGGCTCTATCATCATCTTCCACCAGACGGTCGTAGAAGACACGGAACACCTCGTGTACAAACAGCCGAATCATCACACGTTTGTTTTCAACCGAGCTCTTCTTAATGAGCAAACAGCCATTGATAACCCGTGAAAAGTCACGCAGGTTGAAGGTATAATGAGATTTGGCTGGTGTGGGCAAAAGATTTTGGATGGCTTTCTTATACACCTTCAGATAACAACAATGAAGAACAACAAAATCAACAAAAAAGAAACACTGACTGTATTATTATCATGATTCCTAAATGTCTTCTAAAATGTTACTGCTCAAAAAAAAGCCTTTCACAGGACATTATTGTAGAGCCAAAGGAACTTTGCTGAACAAATTGAAGGAAACTTCCATTAAGATATTTGCTTCTTACCTCTAAAGTGGCAGCGACAATTTGATTTCCAAGAGTGGAGAAGTCAGCAGGAAAGTCATTAATCTTTAGGTAAAGAGTTACTACAGTGGAGAAGATGCGGGTCATTGTTTCATCACTGAAAGAATTGATGGCGCAAATGTTGAAGTGCCGCAGGAAGCGAGGGGTGACAGGATTCCTCCCACCCCCTGGAGGCCCCATAGCAGCCAGTAACTGTATGTCCACAAGGGTGATTTTAGAGGTGTCCTTAAAGTCATACCTTCAAAATAAAATGTGACATTTAGATATGGATATAACACATTCGTTACAGCTTAGATGAATTTATATGACAGACTACTCTTTGCACACATAAAACAAGTATTTAAAGCTATAAAAAAMCATAGTAAGCATTATGTAACATGACATATATTTTCATACAGTTTATACATTTAAAAACAAACCCTCTTCCTCAAGAAACCAGAAAACAAGTAAACTGAGAAGTCCTTAGAGAGTAAGATATAAGCTGCTTCAACTCCAATGTATTTTTATATAAACTAATCTACCTTAACATTTACAAACCACTTCAAAAAAGTTTTGAAAATAAATTTTGAGGGAATAAATAATTATAAGAGAAAATAAAGCARTAAAAATATTTCAGTTGTATTTCCAATAATTACCAAAATCCATGGTCAAAGAACTGTCTTAAAAGTTCTATAGGAGGCTGTGCCCCATACTTCTCCAAAGCAGGCATATTCATATCATCTACAAAAATAATGCACTTTTTTCCCATTGGAGGGCCAAARACTCCTCTGCGCCTCTTGTCCAGCCTGGCCATAATAATGTTCTGCAATGCAAACAGGATCATTCAGAACACAGATTAAATATTCACATACACAATCTCTTTGAGGCACAAATTGTCTGTTCTACTAACCTGGGTCTGATTGGCAGTGGTTCGAGCTGAAAAATTAATGAAGAAGGGAAAGTAGCGCTCCTTTTCCAAGTTGTTCATTAATTTGTCCTTGACGTACACAGATTTCCCAGTACCTGTTGGTCCCACTAGAAGCAGTGGTCTTCACAAAGAGAGAAATAAAGCACACAGACTGCAGAAACCTAACACATACTGTGAACTAATGCAGATAGAAGTCAAAGGTTTACTAACTTGCCCTTCTTGCTCCACCTCTAAAAACATTACTTGCCTAAACAAGAAACTAATGTGTTCTAGCACATTCATTAAACCCTGTCATAGTTTCAGTTTACTTCCAATATCAAGAAAATGGAAGGAGAAATAAACATATCTCATTCCCTCTTCATACTGGTGTTGGAGTATATGAACATACCTGGGACTTAAATTCCTCCTAACAGGTGTTGCATTAATTTGAACTTCATAAAGCTTTCAGCCTTGGAACTTGAGGCTGGTTTTTATTTCATTCGCTTTTATGATCGGACCATGGCTAATATAACTGATTTTCATGCAATTAATCAAAGGGGAAAAAAATTTAATTGCCAAAGTAGAAAGAGGGCACAAAAACCTTCTGGGCTGTCTTAAGAGCATCATCAAAATGAGAACACTAAAGTTAGAATATAATAAGGTATCACAAAAAAACCTAAAACCAGACTTTCAGGCAATTTTTTTGTTTGTTGTAAATGTCTGTTCTAAGAATAAACTGAGAGTTTTTGAGAATGAACTCAAAGGAATGAATGAGATATTTTTACCTATGATCAATACTTCAGAAATTCTTAGTGAAGCAACTTACATTCCATGTGTAATGAACATGTCCAGCAAATAGGTGTAGCGAACTGTATCCATAGTTGGGACAATAAGATCTTGAATCTTCACATTTTTATCATTGTAACTAATTGGTTCAATGTATTCATTCCAGTGAGACCAACCTTCTTTGCCTGTAAGCTAGGAAGAAAAACAGATGTAGAACAGGTTGGTATTATACATGTGAAGGGTTTTCTCTGCTACTTCACTTTTTAAAAATTAAAATAATGGATTTTAATACATTAATGAATATTTGATGTTACAGAAGTTTGTACATTTAGTTTGCTTTACCTCCCTAATAAGTATTAAAATATATACTGAAAAACTTAAGACTCTTTTCTTAACAATTTTGTTCAGTGAAAACCAAAAAAACACACACATAGGAAACCACAGCAAAAACACAAAAGAAGAAAGGAGTTTAATAGACACTATATACAAAAMTTGTAATGCAAGCAAACTGCCTATGGGCTTAATATTCTGCTTTCCTTCTGAACAGTCCACATTACTCCTATACAAAAGCAGATTTGAATCTGCCAACTGAGCTTGAGCGGCAGAAGAACCATAATGTTGGCGGTGTTATAAATACCGCTGAAATGTACATCTCAGTATTTTATTAAAAATTGGTCAGTACACTGGTATTTGAAAAAGAAATGAAAATGCATTGTGGGATTTAATTCAACTAATACTCTACAATGTACAACAAGCTTCATAAAGTTAAAATATACACCTGGCTGTACTTTCCTTCTATTATGACTGTAAGAATCTATTTAGTGGATGCAGAAGCCAATCTTACCTCATACGCGTAGTCATAGACTAAGCCTTTCTCTTCCAAGGGGCACTCCCATGTTTCCACAATCTCTGGTATAGGATCTGCTTCAGAGTTCCCAGACAAGGTTTCCCTCAAGAAATTATCAAAAATTATCCTGCTGTCACCATCACAAATCCCACCAATGGACCAGACTATGGCAAAAGCAAAACAACCCTGCAAGGGCAAAGAATTTTGTATCTGTTTAATAAGTTGACATACTACACAAACCTTGTGCAGTCTGATTAACAAACATTCTGAAAAACATTGTTAAGCAGAGAGATGTTAGGATTTGCCCTTGAATATATCCCTGGCTTAAAATTTAGAAATCTAACTATAGACAGAGCACACAAAAAAGTCTTACTCAAGGAGAGATAGATAGGCAGGTAGATAGATGGATAGATGGATAGATAGGTAGGTAGACAGACAGATAAATGGATGACAAACCATGAAGGACACTGACTACAGAAGTATGTCACGACAAAGACAAAGGAGAGTTCTAATGACAAACCAGGATCTAGCAATTTTCTAATTCAGTTCTAAATAACTACTTTCACATCTATTTTCTTCAGTTTTTCTTAATTATGTAAGGTCAAATAGAGGATCCAACTAATATAACTGTCAGCAAAACTCTCTTCTGAGGAAATTTTGCTCAAACATGCCAATCAGGGTTGCATGAATATTTATTTCCTTTCAGAGAAAGAAGACACCTTGCTTTAGCTAACTTCTTGGTTACTAAAAGAACACATTTAATAAAAACACTATCCCAATTAACTGGAAAAATGGTAACATTTTWAATCATATTTGTCACTTGTAGCACTTCCATGTCATCTGGGCACCTACAGAGTATGGGGAGAAAGAGTAAAGTGGTAGTAAAATTTTTTCATGTCAGTTATCCACAAATTAAAGTTATTTTGATTAGTACAATTGTTTTGTAAACCAGCATATACAGAAACAAATATACATTTCATTACATGTTAAAAAACTAACCATAATCCAGACACGAATGTTTTTGTTGGTGGGATCTTCTTGCACAGCTGAACAAATCAACATTTCAAAAATCCGTGTGAGGGCTACTACAACATTGATATCACTTGAAGGTACCAGTTCCTAAGAGATTCAAAAGGTTGGATGTCATACTTTACACGTTCAGTTAATTTATCTTTTGGAGATAAAACAGGAAAATAATTAGATCATTAGCTAACTCTGGACATGCACTAGAAGGCAAGGTGTACACAGACTTATACTCGAAAGATCATTTGCCCTCCTCAGTCACTGAAAATTCAAGACCTTTACCTTGTTAACTATGKTCAAAATTACCATGTAACTACTACAGTTATACACCTTAAATCAAACCAAAACTCGCAGAAGTAACTACAGCAACACGTTAGCAAAATTCTAAGCACTGTCACACTGAGCTTGCAAGGAATTACATGTTTCCCCTGACACTTAAAAAARTTACTTCCTTATTCAACATGAGTTCTTTAAAGAAAAAAAATGTACAAAATTCTTTTGGGAAGACTTTTTAATCAGTGCTATAAATGCTTATTTTACTGTTGAAAATCAGAAGATGAAAAGTATGATTAAGTTTCAAATCTTAGCTGACATTCTCATTTTAACTTTCCAAACTGGTCCCAAGAGCTGCATATTCATTCTAATTGTGCTTGTCATGAAAGAACAGTCACCTCCTTCCAAGGGTAACTGAATGGAAATGGCCACTAACCACTGCAGGAAAAAATGGCAAAAAGTACCTTGCACTGTTTTTGACGGAGTCTTAATGCTGGTGGCACCAACCAATCAAAAAGTCCCTGCAGAAGATTTTGATGTTCTTTTGAGTTCAGAGGTTCAGGCAGTTGACTCAGCCAAGAGGTAACAAGTGGCCTCCAGCCCAGCTGAGAAGGTTCCAAATAAATCATGCCACAACGACTGACTGTAGCAGGCTAAGGAAAAATGGTAAACTCGTTCTATTGTGCATTTACTATACTGAATTTTGTTTTATATTTTCATTAAATACAAAACTTACTGATGCCTGGGAAAGATCCATTGTTTCAAAAATCAGAGTCATCTGAGGGGACATTTGGATGACTTCCCCACTCATCAAACAAAGCTTGAAAGATAAAACATAACATGCAGGATTAGAAAAAAAATAGTTCTAAAATTGGACTTCCTATCACAGAAGAGTACTGTATGAAAACTGGCAAAACCAAGTAAAATCAAAGGTAAGGTTAACTGGATAAAATGTTTAACCATTTGTAGCAATAGATTTTTATCCTGTTTTAGCTCAATTCTCCACTTAAACCATAGTACTCCATAGTAACCCACCAGTAGGTTCATTACAATCAATCTTGCATATGACAGGATAAGAAAAGGTGGAAAGCAGAAAGGACAAAATACATCTGCACCTGTTGTTGCTACTACTGAAGCATTCAAACCCACTACCTTTCTTATTAAAGTAAGAGTTCAGTTTGAGTATTTTGACACATTAACATCCAGAACATAAAGTTCAAATGTTGTCTCTAATTTTTATATTTGCTTTGTGATTGCTAGGGCCCATTTACAAAAGTGGTGTTACGATTTTGTTTTCAGAAGTCATTATTTTGGAAATACAACCCTTTGTGTCTTGGGATTGTCTTGAAATATACATGTCTAAGTTTGTGCAGGCTTAGAAATGATGGGGTTTATATATAATTAATTGTAAATTCCTGCATTGAAATTTCAATTATTTATGATAGAAAATTACATTATAACATTAAGGAAATACTATATAATTAGTGTCTATCAGCAATGAGTTGATATTGTGATTATGATTTCAACGTAAAACAAAACAAACAAACAAAACCACAATCAAAAACTACTGAAAAAGAAAGCTTACAGCTGGTCACCAAGAGCATCTTGCACTTGCTCTTTTCAAAAGTCAGGCAGTGCAGTTCGTATTTTATATGGAGTTTGTGGTTWTATATGGAGAAGAATATTTTCACATAATTTCATKTAGRCATTTATTTCACTGATTGGTACCTTTTTGTTGTCATCCAGAACTGTGTTCATGCTTTCTATCCACAGGGTATCGATGGGGCCATCGAAGATGACCCATTTGCGGTCAGGAGTCTCAGACAATGCAAACTCCCTGAAGGTTGTAGCAACAACCCCGTCTGTCCACTAACGGGGGATGTGGGAATGGGAAGTGAGACAAAGAACACAGGGTTTAGCCTGAGCTGCCTGTCACAGAAACCCTTCCCTTTGCTTTCCATTATCCCTCACTTKTAATTATTCTCATGCTGCAGAGAGCAGCACAAAACTTTGCAGTTTCACAGAGGGTCTTGCAACATCAGCAAATTTTAAAAAAGATCTTTTTTTCACTTGAAATACTATTGTAACAATAAAACCCCAGCAATGCAATTTACTGAAACACAGAGGCATTTATGCTCTGTCTTTCATCTGTTTCTCTCCAGTCACCCTAAGTCTCACTATTTCACATTCACTGCTTCATATCATTCCTTCTCCAAACCTAAGTTTCACACTTGGGAATCCCATGAGTTCACAGATTTTTCTCAATAGTTTTTGCATTACTTCGATTATACTAGTTAAGAACAGACTGAAAGATGAATACGATTATGTTTGATATGATTTCCTGGAATGGATGCAACTGCAAGAGGACAATGGCCTTCAAAATGGTATTGCTTTTTTTTATTCCATATTTAAACCTATATATCTGTATACACACATAGCACTGCATCTTTATATGCTAATTAAACACAGGACATGAATGTATTAGTTGAAATAAAATTTACAATTGTGTTCTCATCTGTATTTAAATCATAAAATTATGGATTCAACAGTTTACTATCCATAACAATGGAAACATAATATACAAGAAACATTATTTTTAAACATACATTACCTCATGGGATATCAGATCAAACTGCCCAAAAAGCTGGCCCATAGTGACTGATTTTGGATTCACAGTTCTATAAATTACTTTTTCTTCTTCACCATAACCACGCTCTTTCATAAGAGACAGAGTATCTGCCAACACATGTAGAACTTTAGTCTTCCCAGAAAATGATTCCCCCACCATCATGAAGCTGTTTGATGGAAAAAAAAATCCTGCTATTAATAAATTTGTCTTGCAATTTACACTTTTACAGATGACATGAAGGTCAACAGTATGAAACATATACTTAAAGCTAAATTTCACCTAAYTTTCAAAAGGTGGAGCAAGTAAATCTGCTTTGTATATACAAAATCTTTTCCACTAACCTAGTTCAGTTGCACATGCAAATCTACTCGCACAATGTCCCACTGAGAAGATTAATTGATGAGCTTCATATGGCGAATGTCATATTGTATATATTTTCTCCACATAGTTGCTATTTTGTAATAAAAGCTTCAGAATAAAATGGCACTGATATGACAACTAATATTTTAAGACAGTGGTATTCAATATAGATATTTAAATTAAATATAAAATAAATATAAATATAAATATAAATATAAATATAAATATAAATATAAAATTACGTATACAGATACTGCAGTGATGAGACTCTTACCCATGTCTAACAATCATCATTTCATATGTCTGTATCATTTTCTGCATAAAAGTTTGTACAGGTTGGACATTATGTCGACTGCAACATTCATTGGCACATTCCATAAAATCCTACAATCAAAACAAATCATAATCTTATTCTTGCTACAATTTAAATTACTCTCCTGCACTACAGTAGAAGAGTTTATGCTCATCAGTAAGGGTTTCAAATTAATAAATAACCAAAATAGTATTAGTCAGAATAAAGCAAACTTCCTGGGGAGAAAAAAACCCCTTCAGTACTTCACATGCACATCCTTCAAAGGATTTAACTATGATTTTTATCTTGAAAAGAAGGCATATCAYCATCAGGAAACCAGCAGAGTTTTTCAGAACCATACACTTTTATCAGGATTGTAGTATTTACTGAAAACTTAAAAGTTAATACAGATTGTTTTTTTCAACATACTCATCCTTCTTTCCAACCGTCCTCCTACAAAGAATGCTTTAAATGTTGTTATAAATAATGTACAAGCACAAAGCTTGATTTCACTTATGTYGAAAAATTAAGGAAGAAATCAGTCAGCCTAAAATTTGATAAATGTGCAGATCAGTTTGCAGTCTGTAAGGCACAMCCCTTCTGATTATAAGGGAACTCAGATGCAGATTATATTCAGCACAGATAAAAGAATTCCCTTTKCTACACAGTTTCATTGAAAACATTCAGCAATTTTCCTCACTTGAAATACCTTACTGCATTAATTGCACTTGATTAGAAAGCAAATCAGCACAAAACAACCAAACAATGATCATGACCAAGGAAAAATTGCAAGAGTACTTACATTGTAGTCTGCCTCAGGAAGCTTGATTCCAGGAAATAAATCACTAGTTATACCCATGAACAGAGGTATATCGTGTGACAAAAATTTGGGCTCATTCACATCTTTAATTGATCTAAGAAGCTAGAAGAAACAAATATGCATTTGATTGTTTTTATTAAGACAGAAYAAAAAGTGTTCTGCTATTAAAATAACCTAACATTAACAAAGATGAATTCATTAAATAGTGCTTTTGATAAGCAGTTAAGCCAAACTCTGTGATCATCAGCACAGCCCCAGAAAATGCAGCATGTATTTTATTATCTTCATTTCACAAACTACAAAACATGGATCAGTGACRCGACAAGATGTGCTGGAACTGCCTTCAGAACTCAGAACTGTTTGCATCTATAAAATTCCTTAAACAAGTATTCCCTCAGGAACTCACCAATATATCTTCATCTTCCGTGGGAAATTTTAACTTCAGATTCCCTGCAGCCACCAGCACAGCTTTGACTGCCCGCATGCCATAGTCATAGTGATACTGAGAGGAAAGCTGCTCTGAACAAAGCCTGTAGGTCATGACTATCTTCACTGACAGTGACTTAGCGTTCAAAAATCCGAATGAGTAGAGAGAAATTTCTGCTATCAGAGCATAGTTGGGAACCATCATGGCTACTGTTCGGAAAAGAACCTGAAATACATACCCAAAGAAATATCTTTAAATAATWAATTTGGAAATGGAAAGTAATTCAGAACTTTTACAAGTGATGGATCAGTATTCTTTCCACCATGATAGAAAAGTATCAATAYTTCAGCTTATGACTCCCTAAGAAGCTAACCTAAGTAGTCTACCATCAATATTCAATTCAATGGACAGTGCAATGCAGAAAAGACACTGTCCCTCCCAGCTCTTTTTAGTGTCCCAAGAATGCAAGAATAAAATTTGCCCCTTGCAGTAAGGAAGGAAAATGCAGTCCATGGCAGGAGGGAGAATGCACTTCCTTCCTTTAAGCAATCTACAGTTGGTGTGTTCCTCTTGCTGCACTACCTCTGCTTTCAGTTAGCAAAGCCTCCTCATGTAAACAACACATCTGGTCAAAACAAACATCTCAAAGGTTGCAGATGCATTTATTTTATTATTTTACCTTCAGATTATCTGGAAGTTCAGARCGTCCTGCATAACCTGGATTCATAGTAATTGCTATAAAACAGTTGGGGTTAAGCTTCAGCTCAGTTCCTTCAAAGTTAAATGTTTCTAGCTTTATCTGTATGGCTCTYTGGATGCAAAGGATCTGCTGTGCCACCACAGACAGCACTTCCAGTTCAATGCGATTGAATTCATCAAAACATGCCCAGGCACCTGATGAAGCCAAACCTTTGAAAAACTGCAAATGAAATGAGAAATCAGTAACTTCTCAGGCTCTAACAGAGAGCTCTTTCAAAAGAAACTAAGACTGTCATGTTGGAAGTTTAATTAGATTAAAAAATACAACTATGATAATACTTAAAACTGTTCAGATAATAGATCAGTGATGTACTGAAGAACAAAGTTTTTCTGTGGCTCTAAAGCAAGCTAAATCCCATGAACTCATTTCTTACATGTTTTAATTAGCAACTTCATAGGCTTTCATAAAGTACAGAAAATGAAAAATGGAGAGACCAGCACACAGCAGCCAAGGGTAGCAAAACACAGGTGCCACATTTATTTGCCTCTGCAAAGTARGGACCCTAAAATCTTCATGCTAAAAATAAAACATAACATATATTTATTTTCTGTTTACCTTTCCCATTGCCAGGTAATCAAGGCCATCAGAGCAGTTGAAGACAACACAYTGAACAGCAAGAGCTTTAGCCAAATCTTTGGTGGTCTCTGTTTTGCCTGTTCCTGCTGGACCCTCTGGGGCACCACCAAGGTTTAAATAAAAGGCTCCAATCTAAAGCACAGAAATAGTTTATGGAAATTATTTGTACTTCATTCATATGAAATTATTCAGAATGAAAATGGTAAAATTAAATTGCACTTGATAGTTTCACACACTCATTTATCTAACACAAAAAGTATAGGTTTACTAATTTAAAAGAATCTGAAATGTAACTTACAGCTGGGAAAAATATGCAAGAGAATTTAGTTTTGACCCTAACAGAGAGTTAAGTTCAGTTATCATCATGACCAAGATTGGTTACTCAACCTTTTGGTTCTTGTTTAGATACATCTTTCAAGTCAGATTTGTTGCAGTGATTCGATTGCTATTCTCTCTCTGTCCTTTAATATACTTTTTTCCTTTCTTTTTCTTACCCWCACCATTGTTATATGTGCATTTCATTGGCCATTCCATTTTCTTTCCTATATCCATTGAAGTAGAGCAAAATGACAGAAAACAAAAAAGTTGCTTGGTTGTTTCGTTTAAACAAACATTCCAGTCCACAGTTACAGGGCCACATCTGTATTGACTGCCAAGTTCTGGGAATACTTTATTATGACCTTGGTGGGCAAAGGACAAGACTTTCATTTGCCAGAATGCCAGGCTTCCACCTGCTGTGCTGTGATYCAAGGTTTGTGAGCCCAAAACCCAAACAACCAGCAGCATCACCCTGTCTCATCAATGTACCTTGACAAACGGATATCAAGCATCAGMTCCAGCCACACCATGGGTGCCTAGTAAAACCATATTCCAGCAAAGAGACTGTAGTAAATGATAGTGAGAAAAGCTGTATCTAAGATGACTTTGGTAGCTTTCAGTTGTCAGATTAGCTGAGGATAAACCAGTACAATAATAAACACCTCTGYCAAGAGCCGGGATACTAAAAAGGTGCCAAACTTGTACTGTTTTTAGGAACAGTGTAATCACAGGTGAATCCTTCACTTAATTTAACAGCCACAGAACATCAGAAAAGCACTTTGTGTTCTCATARTTTATACAGCAATCAAATATTGTCTTGTCCTGCGTATTTTAAAAAAGCACGACCAAAACAGAACAACACACTAATGTTTGAGGYAGGTTGGTGGGCTGTCCAGATTTGTTGTTATCAGCCATATGTTTAATATGCTATAGAAAATATCTTCCAAAAACTCATTCTAGCAGAAATAGCACAGTGACAACAACTGTAAGCCCTAAAATGATGGCTGCACCGAACAGTGTAAGCAATATGTAGCACAGTAATAGTGTGCAGTAGGCCAGGAGGGATCTCATACCAAGGTGCGGTAACATCTGTCTGTGAGAGGAGTGATGACCAGGCGGGGGGAGTTCCCGAGATATTCATAGGCGTATTTCACATTGCAGTTAATGATGCACACACGCACGTTCTCATTCTGCCAATAATATCGCAGTTGTGCAAGCCACTGAAAGTCTGTCTCACWCTGCACACCTGACAAACACAGAGTTGCAAGTAATCATAAAATATGTTGTAGATTACTAGATTTTCCATTGTGGTTAAATTTAAAATAGCTTTGAAGTTATTAATGTTGATTACCATATCCAAATACTCGCAAACCCATCTTAATACTGCACTGTTATAGGCAGTAAAATCTGATTGGTTCACAATTTTTCATTAACTATGTGCTAAGAAAAATATTTGAAAAGATAATTACCACTATCAATCATTTCCTTGATGACATCTCTAGCATGAACATCAATAGTAACCAAGGCACCCAGTGTAGTCCTTGTTTGCTTTGACAGTTTTCCTCTTACCAGCTCTACAATATCATTAAGTTGAAGCTGAAGTGTATCATAATAACCCTGTAAGCCCTAGGACAGAAAAGGAAATTGCCTAAATATCTTAACAGAAATTGCTTATTAAGCTACTCATTTACATTGCCATAGTTTTACATCAGCCTCTCTTTTATCCACAGTTACRTTGCAAAGCTACATTTTAAACTATGATTCTTCTAAATAAAAATATTCAAGTACTTGAATGAAAGGTCTAAATCACTGTGCATAAATTCATGTATGTCAAACACATATATTCATAATTTTTCAAATTCTGTTCATTAAAAAAAAATTTCATTAAGCAAAATTTATTAGCTGAAATGAAAAACTAAGTACGATTTTAAAAAAATTATGCGTTACACACTACCTTAGGTCCATCACGAAGAACTTCATGTACCTCACTTGTCCAGTACATTTGAGACACACACAACACTACTTGGCCAGGCCACTCCAGAACCCACTGCTTTCTCTCAGTCTCTAGATATGCCTGAAAGAGTTAAACACATTATACAAACACAGTGTCTGGGAATATCTATCACAGTGTAATAGAGAAGCAAATAATGCAATCCTGTTAATATTCCTTGCAAAAAAATTACTATTTTCCTATTTGCAATGTCCAAATGAAGTTTTAAATGCTCTTTTCCCCTTGGGTTTACATTTTTTTTTACCCAATAAAATTAAAGATTCTTAGAATTATCTTTCCATATTACAGAAATATTCACAACTTGCTAACTCCACACAAATAAACATTTTCTGTCTAATGAGCTTCTTTTAGGAGGAGGCAAGCASATTACAAGTGTTGTATTTCTAACTTGTAAGAAACCCGAAATATTTGCATGAGGTGATTTATCCTGTAAAATAATACTSCTGTGAAACTTTTAGAAGAATATATATCCGATGTTATAGGAAAACAACTTGATTCTTATTCAAACTAAACTCTAATGTATGTCACTGGCCTATAAATACAACTYATGTTAACTTGGTCCTGGCCCTGTAATTTCATCGACTCCTGTGTTGAGGAAGAATTTTAGAAAGCCAAGAGACAGCCACAAAACAAAGACAGGTGCTACACTTTTTCAATTATCACAAACTCCATACCAGTCTTGATCTGGCAATTACATCACGCACAGTCTTCAACATGACATCTTCTACTTGAATCAACCACTTCTCCACTGCACCTCGAGCTTCAGAAGTAGAAATGTTTGAAATCAGTTCTACCCACTCGCCTTCAGAACTGCACATTCCTTTAATATCCAAATTGCTAAGGAAATCCAGCTTAGCAATGCCTTCAAAACACTTCTTCAAGTGAGGCTGAACTCTGAGAGGATCCTTAGTCTCTGACAGGATCTCCAACATTTCATCATTAGACAAGAAAAAGAAGCTAAAAAAATTAGAAAAAAGAAGAAAAACAACTGCATTATCAAGCTATTTTAAAGACTAATCTTATTCACAACAAAATAAACATTCAGAATTCAGAATCTGTGGGATTTAAATAACCAAAGCCCATCATACCGAGGAAAGAAGAGACGTTTTTTCTCAAGATAAGCATTAAGCCCTTTCATGATTTTGTCAAGAAGCTCATTAGCAGTCTGAAGCTTCTCTGTCAATCCTGGCAAGGAAGTAGCAACAAGAACCTGTAACAACAAACACATGCAAACTGTCAGCTGTAAATGAGATATTCCAAACAGTACAAGTTAATCAAATAAAGAACAACGTGACTTTGTTCCTAGAAAGCCTAGGCTACTGAAATCATAGTTCACTTTATATATTCTGAAAACTAAGCATACCTCCCACAAAAAAAAAAAAAAAAAAAAAAAAAGGCAAGAGAAGCTACTGTTTCCTTTTAGTAATGGATATTTCCCTTACCTTTGGGTCATCAGCACAAAAAGTCATAATCTCTCTCCACAATCTATCCACAGTCAGAAACTGTCGCCCTTCTTCTGGCATCTGTTGCATAATATCCTCAGAAGAAAAGATGGGTTCCAAATACAGCCACTGGGCCTGCAGTTTCAGCCAGTCATCAATATTCTCCTGAATTCGAATYAAGCGACTTTCCCATTCCTTCACAAATGTTTAAAGAATGTTAACTTGACATTTTCAAGAAAATCATGTTAGAGACAACATATTCAGGAAAGGTAGCCAATGTGTTAGTCTAGCTCCCAAAGAGAAAAAAAAAAAGTCTACCAATAAACAAAATGAAAGAAAAGTATTTAGGAGTATTTCAGTTATTCCATATATACAGATGGCAAAAGGAGCTCAGATTTCTAGTTACTAAGAAGCAAAGTTAAAGGAAACAGTGATTTTGTAAAATATTAGAAAAAAKAATCATGTTCTCTTGGTTGAACTTGAATCTGAATGGAAGAGGGAATTCCAAAACAGAAGTAAGGTAAGTATGRCTCATACAAACTCTAAAGATTCTTGCTGAAAATTAAAGCATTTCAATAACAACTCGAACAATGCAGTTGTAATATAGCAGCATAGCACTGCACTACAGCTATCCTACAAATAAAAATGTTTGAAAAAAAGTACTCATTGTACCCTGATTTCCTTTTCAAATGGTTTAATGAAAGGTGATCCTCTCATTGTCTGAGATTTCATAATCTGATCATCCAGAAGAGCCTGAATATCATCCACTGAAGAYAGAATATGAATACCAGTCTCACGATACACATTTGTGATGAAGGAAACTGCATCCCAGGTTTCCGTCATGGCAATCATTGCTTTCTCCAAGGAAAATTCCTATTTAAAAAGAAAATAGCTCGGTCTAGTAATTGATTTTTKTTTTTCCGAACTCATTAATTCAATATATAAGCTTATCCAGCTGAATAATCTATCTTGCTCTAAAAGTACAAATTAACTACTTGTTATTACTTTGCATCAGTATATCCTTTTCTAGCACACAGCAATCAGCACCCTTGGGAAATATTAATGATGTCACATGAGATATAAACTCATCATTAACATACAATGGGCCAAAGTCTCACCAAATCTCTTCCATTGYATAATGGCAAAGACAAAAAATTCTAGTCAGTGATAAAAGTATTCACTAAGAGACCTGATGTCATACTTGTCACTATCAAATCTCTGTGCTTACCTTGCTTGCAGCTACACTTATTGTTGCAAACTGTTCCAAGTAAGGGGATAGATTCTGTTTTAAAACTTTTCTCAGGGTAGTTCCAGCATTTGGTGTTATATCATATCCTACTATATCTGACATTTGCTGCCAGTGACGTTCTCTCAGGCCAGGGTTACAGAAGACACTCACAGTGGGAATATTCTCCTAATTCAGAWAAGATATTTATAAGGTAAATATTGCCATATACATTCTTTATTTCTTAATAAGCTTTGATGTACATTTAAAATTCTGCTACAGTAGCTGAARACCTGAAAATCTTTTCCAAAAAGTGCAGATGGCTGGCTTCACTGARTTATCAATTCAATTTCTAAATAATTATATTAATTACTGAAAAAGAAATATTAAAAAACTATTAAGCATAATTTTTCAGCTATGCTAAATTTTGCTTCTATTAACATTACAGAGTCCCATTTCAAAATTCCCAACTACATCCTTAAATGCTTTTACACATCCAAAAATTAMTTTTTCCTGTATGTGTTTACTCATTAACAATTCAAAAAAACTATTAAAAAAAATCAAAGTCCAATTTTATTAAAATGAGTGGGACAGTACAATCTGGAAATAGGGATTCAGAGCACTCTCTCTGTGTGTCTCAGTAATCTCTGACCCCACATCATCTAGCTGTAYCGAGCCCTGAATTTATCATTTGTCCCTCAGCATCAGATATTAATATCCCTCACTTTTTCTTACCTTAAAGTCTTTAATCTGATCCACAACTGAAGAACACATTGTAATAGTTGGATTACCCTTTACTACTTTGCGCCGTGCTGGCTTTTTCCTGTCCTGTGGTGCTCTCTTCTGTTTTTGTTGGAAGAATCTTAACAGTTTGTACATCTCTCTATAAAACTCATCAACCTCAACCTCCATGCTTTCCCCATTGAGTTCCAAAAAGGTCCCATCCATCCATCTGAGAAAAAAAAATTACAAAACAGAATAACAAATGTAGCCCACAAGTGATTTCCACTTTATTTTGCAACACATTAATAGTTACTTAAATTAAAGCAAAGTTCTTCTTCCCTATTRTTGTCATTCTTTGCAAAATTCTAATGCACAACTAAAGATGGCTCAACCCCATTCTTCTGTGTATTTGTGCAATTCTCTCAGGTATGTCACATATTGAAATTGAGTAGCTACACGCATGAAGAAATATTTAAGTTAACCTCTGGATAGAGGTATTGTATTTTCAACCCCCCCCTTACTTTAAGCCATAGCACTTCATAACTTCCAAAGAATGCATGAAATTATAAACAATTTCCCATTAATTTATACGCAGAGTACAGTTTTTGTGGTAGTAACCAGCACCAGACATCAACACAATCATTTGAACCATTTTGGACAGCCGATAGGTTAAAAGCGGTTTTGGTTACATATAGATGATGAGCTTTCAGTTGAACTTCCCCCTTTTCTGGACACTAAATGCTTCATAACACAGYTTTTCTTCTTAATACGTTTTTGTCACAGAGCTTGTCTTATTACAGGCTACACCATCATGACCAATACAATCAGAACCCAGTYTGAGATATGCTCCTTTGCTGTCAGGCACACAATGTAATTCTTGGGGCTGTCCTGTTCAGGGCYAGGACTTGGACTTACTGATCCTTGTAGGTCCCTTCCAACTTAGGAAATCCTATGATTCTATGATTTGATGATTACATTTCAAAAATAAAAACAAATCAACATTTTTTCTAGATGAATTAAAAACAGCAAGCCCAACACGTGTTGTATTACCCTTTTGCTTTGCTTGCTAATAACAYATGTTAACAASAAAATAAATCCATATTCTACATCTGACATGAACAAAATCAGCATAAGCATTTTTCTCACTCTTCCCTCACTACAGCATTAAGAGCTRAATCACCTTTTTTCTGTTCGCTGCCATTTCAATATAAGATTAAAGAGTTTCTGATATGGTTCTATCTCAGTTTTTAAGTGGTTGAGTAGTGGGAATTCAGTCCGTTTCCATCCAAGCAGAATCTCTTCTTTATTAAGAGCAACTATTGCATCACCAGTGTCCTGTAGTGCTTTCTGTAATGTCCTCAGGTCAGTCACATACTGAAATCAAATAATGGCATGTCTTGAGAAATAACCAAATTATGCTCTGAGCAGCTATCAAAATAAGATCTCAAAAAATTATAAGCTTTCATGTTAAAATTTTTGAAAATGAGTTAAAGACTTCTCTGCTTATTGATGAGYACATAAACTGAAGAACCCAGTTGAACACTATGAAAAATAAAATTGGTTCTTATTACTGAATTTTATTCTTATTACTGAATTTCTTATTACTGAATTTTAGAGTATTTTCAAATGTTTGTGCTTTAGAACTCACTGTTCCAGGAGGCAGACRCACACTTTTTTATGTACCTGGCATATCATACAGGCAACTGGRATTTATTAGCTTAGGATTTCTATTTTGTGCTTTGAWTTTTTTTTWWWWAAAGTTTTTTAAAAAACCAAAATTTCTTATTATGCAATATCCTCCAATTAAAGCACAAGATATGCTCTAGAAATTAAAAATTACTGCTAGAAATTCAGAGTTTTGGAGCCAGTGATCTGCTCTTCACTAGCAAAACAATGAAGCTTTGAGGTTCATGGGAAAGAAAATYAAATTGCTACCCAATACTCTTTCTGGACTGCTACTACTATTACCTATCAGCTTATTCAAGCACAACTTTAAAGCAAACTTTCCTCTAAATAAAATGTTATTGGCAATGAAAACCAAAAATGAGAGGGGGACAAGAGTAATTTTTTGAGCTTGTTCAAAAAGGAGGGCAATAAACGTTTTAGTTCACATTTGTTAAACTGATTACTTTTAATTATTCTTTTTTTCCCATGATCCCTGTGTATTAAACACACAAAAGATCTCTACCCATTTTATACTATTAATCAAACCTGTTGCATGCGATCCAGTTCTGAGTAGTCTTCTAATTCTGATACAGTATTTGCAGACTTGTCYAATTCTTCATGCAGGTTTTCACATTTCTCTTGCACTTCTTGTTCTGCTTTACTTCTAGCCTGGTCAATCAGCTACAAAACAATTGATTTTTTTCATGACAAAAAAGCAATGCAAAGGTGGTTGTAAGAGCTTTCAATGATTAACTTACATACTACCATCTAAACATTTAGTACAAACAGACAGAAAACAAACCATACAGATAAATTATTATCCTYACAAGAATTGAAATTTCTTTCCCCATGTCCCTCCCACTTAAGCRTGTGCAGCCTCCATATGCTAGCATGGAACCTTTATCTCAATAATCCCAGCAGTTAGGATTGCCTTAAGGGCCTCMTTCAGCAATCAGACAACAGAAAGGAAAGCATTACAGAATAAAATACATAATAAAATCTCATCTCTATGATTCAGTATTTTACTGCCAAAAAGGACACCTACAGGTGTTGAAAGCCAATGTTAYGTTACATGTGAATATACATTTAGCCTGCTGAGGAAACAAATAGCTCAAGTAAAGTGCGAAGTCTAACAAGCCAAAATATACCAAAACTAGGAAAATTCTCTTACAAAATCATGCTCTTTGAAAATGCGGGTGATATTCTTTGGCCATAATATAGTTGTTGTATTTAGTTCAATGTCTTCAGGAGAAAATGGAAAAACATCTATCAAGTAACACATTTGCCGAGAGCACTCCTACAAAAAGGATTTCACAAAACTKTAGGTATCACAGGTCTATTTAAAATATAAGATAGGACAACATTCRCTACAAAGATAAAATAGAAATCTACATTTCATTAGCTCTTCAGAATTCAGAGCTACTTCAGCCAACTGAATATTAACATTCAAAATATATCTGTTAAATTTTTCAAATCCCTGCCCTGGTCATGAGCTTGTTTCTCTGAATATGACCCCTATGGTTTGTAAATCTATACACAAAATTTCTGAAGATATAAATATAACATTTTATATTGATAGACCCATTACCATAATAGAAAATCTGATACACATTCACACACRCACAAACTACTCCTAATTGTAACATCACCTGTATTCTGCTCAAAGAGTAAATTGTTTCTCACGTGTTCCAAGTCTGTTGACTGTTCTTACACACACAATCTTCTTTATATTTGTCTGTTACATTTTCACAAATAGATATTTAGCAGACCTGAAGTCAGTCTCCAGGTACAAACAATAAACTGAGTGTTGTATTAAAAGCTGCATTTCCTCACAGACATGCAGAACACACAGAATGAGAACAAGAAGCAGAGGCATATGGCAAAGAATAAGCTTGATCTCCCTCTTCTGTCTGAAGTAACACTGAGTTTATACACACACACAGACAAAAATCTGCACTCCAGAATGAAGTCTCTATTTGTATGGGCCAGCAAGTCTAATAAAATATCAAGAATTAAAGGGTAGTCATTTACCTTGGTCCTTTGTGCCAGGTCCTTAACATTTTCGGCTTTGACCTTCTTTATGTAATCTGTTATTTCTACCATTTCTTCTATTGTCTCAGGAACTTTTAATGCACATTCCTTAATGGCTTCAAACTCGCTGCATATCCTATAGTTTTATTTTATATAAAATATCAACATTTTCAGATTTTAGTTTGACTGGCTTCAAGCTCAGCTTTAATGAAATTAAACATTCAAATTACTTCTTTAATTATTATCACCACATGAATTCCATTTTTAATGAAACTAGAAAGGGAATATGACCATGTCAGTCTAGACAAATACTCGTTTCTGACTGGCAATAATTGCTTTGTTTAGATTTTGGGGTGTTCTGCAATAAATGCTTTGGTTACCTGTTGTTAGTAAAAGAACTTCAGAAAACTATCATTAGTGTACACACAAACACTTTCCTAGTAAATATTTCCTCACTTCTCACCTCACCTTGCAGAATGAAGTATTTGATTTAGATTAAGAAGATGAAATGCCAGATTCTGCATCCAGGATGGAGTAATGCCCAGCACAAGCACAAATGGGGAGGAATGGCTTAAGAGGCAGCCTTGCTGAGACACTTGCCAGTAACAAGAGAGTCTAACTAGTCTTTCCTTTGACAGTGCAGTAATACTTTAATTCACACTTTAAAATCCAGAACAGTAATGAAGTTCTTTGCTCTTAGCTCCTCCATTATCCAAATCTATTAGTATGTTCTCCTACCTCTTTTTGTGACTAAAACAACAGAAAAAATACAACAGCTGGTGCAAACTGCGTTAGATCATTAGTTAGCCAAGAACCTTCAGTAAACASAAGTGTATTTGAATTTCTTCTACATGTTTCTAATATGCATTTAATGCATACAGCATTCACAAGCAGAAAAATTCTACTTACTTTTCATTTTCCTCTCTGAAATTTGTAAATATTTTGTCCAATAGCAGTTTTGCAAAGTTGTTTGCACAATTAGCCAAACCTTGCTTTAAATCCTCACAATTCAAACAGATCATAGGGAAATAAATTGTCTCTGGCAGAGTCATGATTTCCTTCTTGACTGTGAAGAATTCATCTATGAACTTCAGAAAAACATCAGACTTTATACTTCAGAGCTGTTGTTTAAATAATTGGCTACATGAGTAAGACATTGAGGAAAATAAGTAATATTTTCTTTTATTTACATAGATTTTTAGGGGGAAAAWCAGTTATGTTGTAGGTAGTCCCTATAATTTTTAGCTAATGGCTAAGCACCTGTTAACTTCTGTTACCTTTTTATTATTGCAGTATACATAGTAAAAATTATTTATAAGTAAGTGTAGAATTAAAACTTACAACAGTGTATTCATCAAAACTGGGTTGTGCTSCTTCAAATCTGTTTATTCGTTCCTCTGCAGTTCCATCTACAAGCCAGCCATAATTTTCAACTACAATTCAATTACAATGTATTTATATTATTAAAATGCATATGCCATAGAGCAAATTACTTATCACAGAGAGGTGACACAGTTATTCACATACTCTTCTATCACTTACCATAGCCTTGGAAATGTTTTTTCGGGCCTTCTAAGTTTTCTTTGATAGATTCTTGCAGGGTGGATTTGGCCCACAGTACAATGTGAGGAGGAAGCTCAGCATCCACTGTTGCAGTTCCTCCCCTTACACCGGGACGTATTTTTGGTACGTTCTAAGAGAAATGCAAKTGTAGATTACTTAAATTTTAAAAAGCAGTGCAAGGATATATATACTTTAAAAGCTGCAATCTGCAGAACACTCAATCACAAAAGTATGAGATCCTAATCATTACCAATTTCAGGTGCTTCATAGACAAATAGAATAACTTTTCCCGATGAAATAGTTGTACAGGAAATATGTAAAAGGAAAAAAAAATTATCCAGCCTTGCATAAAGCTAAATTATACCATATGTGTCAATACAGAAAATCAACTCCAAAACACTTCTCTGTAATACCATCACATATGAGTGGTCACCAATACTCAGTTCACATGTAAGGCCCCCAGAAAGGCTCTCTTCCCTGGAGCCACAGACAGGTTTCCAAGACATCAATCTTTTGATATTGTATATATTAGTTTTTAGAGATTTGAGACTTTTTCTTAGAAAGAAAAGGAACATGAACTCTAATTTTCCTTGCCTTTCTCTGAAGATCTTAACTTTAATGCAAATTTATTGTAAAGCATCACACATGTAATTAAAGATGTTATTATTATAATTGCAGATCCAAAGAGCAGACTAAAACAACTACCAGCAGGTGCCCCAATTTTTTATAAACAAGGAACTACAAAATTACTTTCAGAGCCTGGAGTGCCGCTGGACATCAAGATTCATTACGTAACCTGTGGAATGATTGTGGAAAATAAATACAGGCTGCATTCTGATCCCTTTGTATCAGAAGGTAGTCAGGCTGCTAAATCACAAATATTTTTACATACTGAGCATCTTAACAATTAAATAAAGACAAAAGCACACCTGGAGAGTCTGTCCTATACAATCTACTACAAACAGAATTGCTTCTTCTAAGTCTTGTAAGCTTGGATAAAACTCCATTTTATTGTCATCAAAAGTCAAGTCCATCTTAAATAAAGGCAGATGACTTCTGTCTTCAAGATCAAAAAGTTTCACAAAAGCTTCAGTGGTTCTTCCCAGTAATTCTTTCAGCTAGGTAATAACACAGATCATCTATTAGTTGACATAACAGAGGCCAAACCCATTTTCCATTCATCCACTAAGCTGGGATTTCCATTCATTTTAGTGCTTCTGGCCTGATTAATGGATAACCAAAGTGAAGTGTATTTTTCTAATAACTCCAGTGGATATTACTCCCAACCTTTAAAYGATGACAACTAATGAACAAGTAAACATCCCAGTAAAATCCATGCATTTATTTTTGCTACAAAAGTATGTCTGGTACTAATACATCTATGTAGAAATGAAGTATCTTGAAAGCATTTTTCTCTGATTATTTTTTTAAATGACAGTGATTTGATTAGACTACTGTTCCATTATTTTTATACAAAGGGAGTAACTGTTTAATCCCATTAAGTTTATCATGGAGAGGAAAGATTTTTACCTGATTAGACAAAAGCACAGCCACACAGTTATAAAAAGTCTCAAGCTGATCTGACTTTACACCATCCAAGGCCTCTGATTTAGCAAAGAGGCTGACAACTCTTTGGTACCATGTACTCATTATGTCCTCTTCTGCTTTAGAACAGCTTAGAGATGCATCAGTTCTAAAAGATTTACAGGCAACTGGTCCTTTCGATCTAGAAAAGAAAGTCGCATGAAACTTTCTAAACAAAATTTAAACACACCAAGCATTGAGTAAGGTAACAGTGATAAATACTGTATTTCATATCCATTCTTTCTCTAGCAGAAAGCACAGTGGAACTCAAATATTGTTTCAGTAGACTAAAAGGAAAGAAAAAAACTATCTCAAACAGCAGGAAATAAAGAATAATTACCAGAAAAGAAAATGAGGAAAAATATTTTGAACATTATCATTTTGAAAACTATGAAAATTTAAGGTTCCAAGAAGATTAAACTGAAAATTCAACTGATGAAAACCAGCAAGAAGTTTGATCTTCATACTGCTGGAAATTGATTTTTCAAATGTTACTTTAAACAGACTTCTATTGGGATAAAGCATTAAGAATAAATGAATAATGGGAGGAATTTCACAGAATTAAAGGAAAAATATAAATTAAAATGTCCAATATTACCAGCAACTTAAGCAACAATAAAATATGTAACAGAGAGAAGAAATGTCACATGTCGTAAAATAGAGTAACTTAATCACAGTACACTAAAATGGTGCAACAAAGAAATTAGTTACATAAACTCCCCAGTGATTGATAATAGAACTGAACAAACTCTTCTTTGCCAGCTTCAAAAAACTGTATGGGTCAATAATTGGSCAGAATGGACTTTACCTGGAACTTGAGAAATCCACTACAAGAAAGTTAAAGAATGCTGTATAACCAAAATCCAGTAGAGTTTTCATTGTGGGGTGCAAAATGTGTAAGGTGGAATTAATCTGTTTTTTTGCTTTGATAAAACTGTCATGCCATGTACTAGAAAAATCCAGGCCCCTGAAAAAGAAAAACCATCAAAAACCCAACCAAAACAAATAAAACCCCAAAAATGGAGAGCTCAAGCACTACTTGAATAAGGTATTCATATATGAAATATAGTATCCAAAATGATATTTAATTAACTAGCATGTTAATTAATTGTTACACACATCATGCAGTACAGTCCTCACTATCATGCRGAGGAAGTCACAAAGATACAGTCTCATAAAACATGTTTTACCCTACATAGGACTTTTTTACCCTACACAGATCAACTGCTCTTCCAGGAGCTCTTTCACTGCAAACTCCTAACTTCACTAACTGCTCTCAGGAAGCATTTATCACCAGATTTTAATAGCACACACTCTGGATGCATCAGCAARTAGTGCAATTCAGGTTTCTATATTCTGACCACCTGAATTCCTTTTCTATGATGGAAGGGCACAATAGATTTGCCTTGAGTCTCAAGATTCCATCTCATAAAATCAAAATCATATGAAACCTTGGCATTACATGCAGTTTTAGGATGTCAAAGTACTGTACAATGCTGCTGTCTGCCAGAAAACTGCCCCACACACACACAGACTTAACTGTCTCAGCACTCAGAGTCAGAAGTTTCATTTGCAGTCATGAGTGCTKCTCTATGTAACTGCAACAATAATAAAATACTGTCAGTGCTAAACTTCATAGAGCATTCAAATAAGAGATGTTCAAATGCAAGATCTTCTACAGAGATTTTAAAATGTCCCATTAAGGGGCTCCAGAAATAATGTTGTGCCATAAATTTATTCACAGAGTGCCACAAGAATTTCCTTCCTGCAACTCAGTTTTGCCAGTGGGTTGTTTGCTGACTTAATCCACTCACAGAGGTAAYGAAGGCAAAGGTGCCTCCTCTTCCTTATCAAGTTCTTTTATGTCTGGTCTAATAAGAGCTCTTCTCACTAAGAAAAAAAAATACACGAACATTAGAAGAAAATTTGGCCACATTCAATAGTCACAGTTCTTCCTTGGTCTTTCTCCAGGGGCTTGAACCAAGCACACAGGAGGATGAAAATGCATTTGTGTCACCCTAGTCTCCAAAAGGTGACATTCCCCCAAAGGTAATTCAACAGCTTCTGCTAAATATATATACAGATTGAGGTGTCTTAATTCCATTTCTGGTCCCTATTTCTGAAGGTTTTAGATGGCTTCATGTTTAAATCATTAGGTACTTATGCAGTTTCTTTGCTGAGGGGCTGGTCAGACATGGGAACAGGCTCCCCAGGGAAGTGGTCATGGCACCAAATCTGCTGGAATGCAAGGAGCATATGGACAGTGCTCTTAGTTGTATGGTTGAGTTTTAGGTAGCCCTGCAAGAAGTTAGAYTGTGATCCTTATGGGCCCCTTCCGAATTTTTAAACCCACAACAGCTGAGTAATTTGYTGTACTTACACACACATCTTTTCATGCTCTTCTCATATTCCTTTACTATCTCCTTCAAGAGCTCTTGAGTGAGCCGCTGTCTATCTCTGCCCTCCATAAGCGAGTGTGGCACCATGGACAGCATGGACACCAGCCACTGCTGCTGAATGGGAACCATCGGATTTTTCTGCACACACTCCTTCATAAAGAGGTAGTCTGCCTGAAAGGACAAGATTGTCATGGGTCTAATAACTGCGTTTGTATGTATTTTTGTGTTAGGCTTGGCCAAATTCTCTATTCACCRTTTCTTATCCTTTAGGGCAGGAAACTTAATCTAATCTTTTCAGTATTCACCAATTAATACACTRAAAGCTGCTCTGTGGTTGGTAACATGGTCTCTGTCTCAATGTTTAACCATAAAATTTTGTCAGTAGGRCATTTTTCTTGGTGAAGATTACTGTTCTTTGGACAAACATTTATSTGACAAAAATGTGGACAAACATCCCATATGAGGGGAGTGAGCATTGTCCAAAGAAATAGGTATCACTGCTTTTGATTGATGGTTTTGTTACAAAATCTATGCAGTCTACAGAAYGAGTTTACCCAACAACAGATAGGAAAAAATGGTGTTACCTTAGTCTTCTTAATATAAATATTTCAATACTAATTYGAGTTTCAAGTGTCTCTCAGAGATCAAGTCTTATTTTAAAAGCTGTACACTAATTTCAGGATCAGTGCATGTTCTTCAAATTAAGGGAACAAATGTCTAAGACTACTTTTTGTAAAGGCTAAAGTACARTCTATGACTTCAACTGAAAAAAATGTGAATCCTGTTAGATATTTTTTCCTAAGTGATGATCTTTTACAAAGGTTAAATTAAATTAATTATTGATAGAYGTACTTTCTATAACAGAAAAATACTTTCCTTCTATAGGACCACAAGAAAAGATTCCTATTTTGCTCCTATTCCATTTTGTCCCACCAAGGCTACTTCTTCTTGTTTAATAACAATAATTCCACATAACATACTCCACTTGTCTGAATAGGGACCATTCACTCTTCTACTCCAAAAAAAGCAAATTAAAGAATTTAACTCACTCTTTGTCTTTTTTCTTCCTTCATCTGTATAAAAAGAAACAGAAAATTGTTRTAGATGAAGTACATAGAAACAAAAATAACAGAAATATAAAATTTGACAAATATTATTCCTAAACAAATGGTTTTTTCTCTAGATATCCAAGTATACATTTCAATTTGACTACCTGAGTATATAAATCCATTTACAAATTACTGAGGAACTTTAAGAAAAATCTAAGAAGTAAAATAAATGCCCCAATAGCAAAGAACTAAATAGGCGAGACTTAAAACAATAAAGAAATACTTTCTCACAGTGGAAGGTAGTTCTGGGAATGGAGGTGCAGCACCTTTCTTATCTGATTCATCCATGGTGACGTAATAGACTCCAAGAGCTCGATCAATTCTGAAGTAAAACATAGAATCAGAAGTGCAGAAAAACTACAAATAAAATATTAAAAATGACGCCAACACTTTAATAGATGCTACCTATTTTTTCATGGTTACCAACTCCTTGATAATTAAACCTCACTATGATTGCATCAAACAAACACAGTTATTATTTGTCAAATGTCAAATGTTCAAWCTCTTTCACTTGAATTTCAACATGTCTTGAATTACGTGAAACTCACAGTAACTGATTAAGCAATTGTTGTTCCTGCTTGCCTCTGCGGTGTGCCAATAGTTTTTGCTGTGATGGTGACGTTTCAGATATGACTGGTGGAGGTAAAGCAGCAGGACGAAACAAAGTTCTCAAAGTCCGTTTATTGTCATTTGCTTCATCTGATTTCTCCATCTAAAACCGTAACAAGACCAAGATTCTAGAATACAATCMTGTCCAGAAAGGAGTTTAACACATGCATATATTAAGTTGAATGTACCTAAGACATAAAATGAAGTCACCTCAGGGATATCCACAGTTTAGGTATGACAGTTTAGCTTTCAAAAACAGAGAAAAACAGTGTTTATGGTAAAATGGCAAAGTTCAAGGGAAAGTGTGTACATAGAAGAAAGGAGGGAAAGAAGAAAGGACGGAAAGAAGAAAGGAAGGAAATAAACAAATTTGTGTTGTGTGATTGGGCTAAGGTTTAACTAAAAGACCAGGTTTCTATGGCGGCTTTAGCGGCTGAGTATGGCCATCCCAAAGTCTGACGGTCGGGTTGCCCTGGAAACACGATGCACAAACTCACAGCTGCATTTCAACAGCAGCGCAGCAGAAAGCCAAAACTACTTCCTAAATCAGTGGTATGTCCTAAAAACGCACCAAACCAGACGGTGGTGAATGCGCTAAAGGGTACAAAGCTCAGCTACGGACAGAGGGGACAATATCGCCTGCTCCCGGGGCCATGCGGACTGCTCGGGGCTCTCACCTGCACGGACAGAGGGGACAATATCGCCTGCTCCCGGGGCCATGCGGACTGCTCGGGGCTCTCACCTGC